>NC_080092.1:36205140-36509087 GCF_950005125.1 Chionomys nivalis | reverse complement strand
GTCTGTGGTAATTCTTGAGTAAACAGAACTTCTATCCTGCCAGCTGTTTAGAAACACAGCAGTAGTTCTACATAATAACCAGTACTTGATAATGATAATAGATGACTCCATCACAGGTTTAGATTGTTCCACTGTACTTTTTATTGGTGTTGTGTATGCTAATGCACATACATTTGTGCATACGGAGGCCAAAGGACAACCCCGAGTGTTGTTCCTTCACCACTGTCTATTTATTTACTTATTAATGGTGACATGGTCTCTCCCTCACTGGTCTGAACTCACAAAGGTTGGCTGGCTGGCTAGCAACAAGAATCCTGTAAACACCATTACTCTTGATTTTCCACATAAATTCTGAGGATTAAAATCAGGTTCTCATTCTTGAGCAAGACAAGTACTTTACCCCTTCACAGATCTTTGAAAGTGTACTTCTATTTACATTAAGAAAAAAAAAAGTTCAAGGACTGGGGATATAGCTCTGGGTAAAATGTCTGACTAGCACACATAAGGTCCCAGGTTTCATCCAACATACTGCCAAAATAAATTAAAATTCACTGTAAAATAGTATGTGCCATGTTACATTGGCAGAAACCTCACTCATTTCTTGATTGCATTAAGATACGACATCTAGTGTACTATGCTGGTTTGTGTGGGTACTTGCTGTGATGTCCATACAATCACAAAGTTGCCTAATGATGCTTTTCTCAAAACATATCCCCACTGTTAAGTAAAGTATGACTAGAACTTCTCTGAAGGGTGGTGGTAGGGTCACTGTCATCGTAAAACAAATGAGCTCTATAATGCACTCTTCTAACAACCTAAACCTACATCATTTATTGTAGATATAGTCTATGGGGTTTTGATTTGAGCCTGTTATATAAAATATTAAATTAATAAATAGTTCATTAGTTGGAATAGGGTAAGGCTGTTTTTGCAATGTTGGGGTTCAGATTCCTTATAAATAGCACACAAACACTCTACCAAAGAATATAATTATATTAGTAGCTATTTTGAACATACATTTCTCATTAACAGTTGGGACTTGCCCTTCTTTTTTAGCATATAATGTTGTGCTACAAAACATGCTGCTTTCTGAATAACCATCTCTCAGTTCTACTAGGTTTGTATAGATATTCAGAACATTAACCAATACTTGAAAAACTCAGTTAGATATAGCCAGTTGGGAGATCATATGGAAACCTACTAATAGAGAAGTTTCTTAAAATATATACATATACAAAAGGAATCTAAAGGGAGTCACCAAACAATGGTGAAGCCATTGCCCCAACTAGACATCTTTTTTTGAAGACCAGGCTGGCCTCGAACTCACTGAGATCCTTCTGCCTCTGCCTCCCAAGTGCTGGGTGGTGTGCCATCACCGCCCGGCTCCAACTAGATAGCTTTTACCACCAAATGAAACTTGCAGTGCCAGGAATGGGTTACATCTAATTGCATGAGTTATTGGCTAAAGGGGCCCCATGGAACCCCTAAACAACTCAGGTGATTGCCAGGGATATTGGTTCCACTCCACAAACTAATGGTCAGGTTGCTGAAGATAATATTTATATATCTCATTGAACATGGAGAAGTTGTGCTGGTGCCTCACTAGAGCCTTAACCCCTACTGACTAGGATTCATGATACTGGAAGGTACTTTGCACGCTACCAGAGGAGAAAGCTAAACATCAAGCCAGCTACCACCTCTGAACCTACAATAGTGACCTGAGTGCATGATATGCTGGTGAAATAGTGGCACAAATGCTGTGGGAGTAACCAACCATTATTTGATTGGATTTAAGACCCGCTCTACGAGATGGAACCTATGCCTGACACTGTTCAGATGACCAAGAACCTGACACTAGGGAACATGGGCCTAGAGAAAAACCAAATAGTATTATTCTGCTAAAATAACAACGCAATAAAATGACTCATAATAACATTTTTGCTATACCCACAGATCAGTGTCTCACTCAATCATTACCAGAGACGCTTTCTTTTGCAGTAGATGAGAACTAATATGAAGGCCCACAACTAGACAATGTGAAGAAAGAGATTATGAAACACTAAGTTCTTAATAAGATATCTTCATCAAACCTATCCTCTCAGGGCTCTAAGAACTAAATGGAAGAGGGGGTAGAAAGATATATCAGAGCCCACAGGGATGGATCACACCAAAGAAACAGTGTCTTCTAGATACAACAGGACTGACACACATAAGAACTCAGAGACTATGGCAGTATGCACAAGGCCTGCACACAGGTTCAAGTCAGATGGGGGTCCCAGTGTTAAGAGTGGGAAGTGGACATGAGTTCCCATCCCTAATAAGAAGCTATATCCACACGATAGCCACAAATAGCATAAAATATCTTGGGGTAACTCTGACCAAGGAAGTGAAAGATCTATTTGGCAAGAACTTTAAGTCTTTGAAGAAAGAAATTGAAGAGGACACCAGAAAATGGAAGGACCTCCCTTGCTCTTGGATTGGGAGGATCAACATAGTAAAAATGGCAATTCTACCAAAAGCAATCTATAGATTCAATGCAATCCCCATCAAAATCCCATCAAAATTCTTCACAGATCTGGAGAAGACAATAATCAACTTTATATGGAAAAACAAAAAACCCAGGATAGCCAAAACAATCTTATACAATAAAGGATCATCTGGAGGCATTACCATCCCTGACTTTAAACTCTATTACAGAGCTACAGTATTGAAAACAGCTTGGTACTGGCATAAAAACAGAGAAGTTGACCAATGGAATCGAATAGAAGACCCTGACTTTAGCCCACAAACCTATGAACACCTGATTTTCGATAAAGGAGCTAAAAGTATACAATGGAAAAAAGAGAGCATCTTCAACAAATTGTGCTGGCAAAACTGGATGTCAATCTGTAGAAGAATGAAAATAGATCCATATCTATCACCATGCACAAAACTCAAGTCCAAATGGATTAAAGACCTCAATATCAGTCCGAACACACTGAACCTGATAGAAGAGAAAGTGGGAAGTACTCTACAACACATGGGCACAGGAGAACACTTCCTACGTACAACCCCAGCAGCACAAACACTAAGGACATCATTGAATAAATGGGACCTCCTGAGACTGAGAAGCTTCTGTAAAGCAAAGGACACTGTCACTAAGACAGAAAGGCAACCCACTGACTGGGAGAAGATCTTCACCAACCCCGCAACTGACAAAGGTCTGATATCCAAAATATATAAAGAACTCAAGAAATTAGACCGTAAAAGGTTAATCAATCCAATTATAAAATGGGGCACTGAGCTGAACAGAGACTTTTCAACAGAAGAAGTTCAAATGGCCAAAAGACACTTAAGATCGTGCTCAACTTCCTTAGCAATCAGGGAAATGCAAATCAAGACAACATTAAGATACCATCTTACACCTGTCAGAATGGCTAAAATCAAAAACACCAATGATAGCCTCTGCTGGAGAGGTTGTGGAGAAAGGGGCACTCTCATCCATTGCTGGTGGGAATGCAAACTTGTGCAACCACTTTGGAAAGCAGTGTGGCGGTTTCTCAGGAAAGTCGGGTTCAACCTACCTCTCGACCCAGCAATACCACTATTGGGAATATACCCAAGAGATGCCCTAACATACAACAAAAGTATATGCTCAACTATATTCATAGCAGCATTATTTGTAATAGCCAGAACCTGGAAACAACCTAGATGCCCTTCAATGGAAGAATGGATGAAGAAAGTATGGAATATATACATATTAGAGTACTACTCAGCAGTAAAAAACAATGAGTTCTTGAATTTTGCATACAAATGGACGGAAATAGAAAACACTATCCTGAGTGAGGTAAGCCAGACCCAAAAAGAGGAACATGGGATGTACTCACTCATATTTGGTTTCTAGCCATAAATAAAGGACATTGAGACTATAATTCGTGATTCTAGAGAAGCTAAATAAGAAGGTGAACCCAAAGAAAAACATATAAGCATCCTCCTGAATATTAACCTTCATCAGGCGATGAAAGAAGACAGAGACAGAGACCAACATTGGAGCACTGGACTGAAGTCTCACGATCCAAAGGAGGAGCAGAAGGAGAGAGAGCACAAGCAAGGAACTCAGGACCGCGAGGGGTGCACCCACACACTGAGGCAATGGGGATGTTCTATCGGGAACTCACCAAGGCCAGCTGGCTGGGGTCTGAAAAAGCATGGGACAAAACCGGTCTCGCTGAACATAACGGACAATGAGGACTACTGAGAACTGAAGAATAATGGCAATGGGTTCTTGATCCTATTGCACGTAATGGCTTTGTGGGAGCCCAGGTAATTTGGATGCTCACCTTAATAGACCTGGATGGAGGTGGGTGGTCCTTGGACCTCCCACAGGGCAGGGAAACCTGCTTGCTCTTTGGGCTGAGGAGGGAGGAAGACTTGATTGGGGGAGGGGGGGAATGGGAGGTGGTGGCGGGGAAGAGGCAGAAATCTTTAATAATTAAATAAATAAATTAATTAATAAAAAAAGAAGCTATATCCATTTGGATAGCTACTTGCAAAGGAAAAATTAGTCTTACTGGGTAGATAAACCACATGTAAGGAAAGAACCCATACCCAGCAGTAGATGGCTAATACAAAATGAACTCAATGATATATTTGTAGATTTCTTTGGTTTCATATTGCTTTGTTTGGGAAGTTTTAAAAAAATCTTGTCTCTTGCTTGTATATTATAGTTTCTGGTTTTGTTATTGTATGTATGTTTTGTGTGTCCCCCCTTTAAAAAATCTTGGCTTATTTATTTATTTGCTTTTTTTTTATTTCATTAAAGAGAAAGAAGGCATGGGTGTTGGATTGGTGAGGAGGTAGGGAGGATCTGGGAGAAGGGAAGGAAAAATTGTGGTCAGAATATATGGTCTGAAAAAATTATTTTCTATTTAAAAAGTCTGGCCTAAAGATAATTTGTATAAATTCTACAATTAGTTAATTTCTTGTAAATATTTGTATTTTTATGTGTACATGATATATATGTGTCTATGTGTGAGGTCACGTGTGGCTAGAGGATATCAAGTGTCAGTTCTTACCTTTCACCTTGTAAAACTGGTGAATTTCGGCAAATAATTATCCCAAATTTTCATTAGCCTAGATATTTACTCAGTCTTTCTTTTACTTAGAAAACAAGTAAATGTCAGAAAATTTAACCAGGATAATCTCTCAGGACAAACCCTAATGTCAGAACAGACTTTGCACACTCCAAAGCTCTTGTTCCATGAAATACTATGACAAAGAATTTTCTCCAAATCACTTGGAAGGTAGGTTAACAATGTCTTTAACACAAAGTTGCCTAACAATGCTTTTCAAACTCAGAAACTCAAAGAAAAAGGACCCAATAATATATTTAATCAAAAAAAAGAAAGACCACCCCATAACAAAAATCATTAAACACTGAAGAGGATACATAGAAATGTAAAGACATCCTGTGTTCAGAGACTGAAAAATCAATATTATTAAAATGTTCAGACTACCCAAACCAATTTACAGATTCAATACTACCTCTATTAAAATAAAAGTGACAGTCTTCATAACGTTAAAAAGCAAATCCTCAAGTCATATGGAATTACAAAACATAAAGAGTCAAAGAACAAAGCATCAAGTATACTATGAGTTCAAAAACACTACACAAAGCTAAAATTAAAAGATGAGGCAGAGCAAGACTACGTTTAGTACCTCCCATAATCATCTGATTAAGTACTTACAAACCAGTTTTCAGAAGAGTACAGAAAGTTTGGTTAGACATCACAGAGCCTGTACTTTACATCCTTTTGCTTTGGGACAAACGTCCTAATTATAGCTGAGGCTATCCTCTCAAAATTCTCCTGACCTCAGCCTCCCGGATACTGGAACTATAGGCACATACCACCACCCTCAGATAGTATCTGCTTTTTTTTTTTTTGTTTTTTGTTTTTTTTTGTTTTTTTCGAGACAGGGTTTCTCTGTAGCTTTGGAACCTGTCCTGGAACTCCCTTTGTAGACCAGGCTGGCCTCGAACTCACAGAGATCCACCTGCCTCTGCCTCCCAAGTGCTGGGATTAAAGGCGTGCACCACCAATGCCCGGCCTAATAGTATCTGCTTTAAGAGCAACAAAATAAAAAGAAGTGTTGAAGGCAGGAAGCAAAGAGTTATTTGTATTACCCTTCCACAGCAAGGAGAGTAATGTCTCCTGCTTAGAGTACAGAGATAAAATTAAGCCTAGGTCATATCCTTGATACTTGGTACAAGGTCTGCTGTGATGAAACCCAGCGTTGAACAAAGTCACATGACCTCTGCCAGCAGGCCAATATCCATTACAACTACGCTTAGGCCAGGAGGCTGACTACCTCCTTTAAACTCAGGCAGTATAGGATGGAAGAGATCCCACTTGCTAGGGAGCAGAATAGGAAAGCTAGCCAAGGGTTTTGTCCTAGCATTCTAACCTGGCCCAAGGTGAGACCAAGCACCTATAGAAACTGAATGTCCTATATGCAGGCTAAAGTTCACATATGGAGCCTTGAAACTGGCTCCAACAACAGGGAGATATTTGTGCATGGGTAGAACAAACTTCAGTTTCAGCCTTGAAATGGATCCTGGGCACACCTGATCTGCTAAAAGTAGCATAGTTCCCTGCAGCTGTGAGACTCAGGTATGAACCACCTTTGATGGCCAAGGCACTCTCTTCACCATCCACTCTCCAGCCTCAGGAAACATATTGCCAAGTCAGTATTAACTGATAAGACTCTAAACTGCCAAAGTGACAGACAGGTCTGCAAGTATGTACTGACATACATGTCAATCATTACCACCAACTATGAACCTCAGTGCACCCAAAATTGTTAAACCTCTACACGTAAGAGTTAAACTCAGGCAAGGCTCAGATTAGAGCCAGTCAGATGGCACAGGACCATCAACACTATCTTAACACAGTGTGGTATAAGGCTCTGTTCATGAGGATAGGGGAGTAAGCACAAGACTATGTGTTGGAACTTAGTGCTAGGCTGTTCATGTTTTCTTTTTCCCAAACAGGATTTATCTATGTAGCCTTGGCTGTCCTGGCTTATTCTGTAGACTAGGCTGGCCTCAAACTTACAGAGATTCGCCTGGCTCTACTTCCTGGGTGCTTGGATTAAAGAGGTATGCCATCATCACTTGGTGGCTAGTCAGATCTTAATGGTCTGCCTGTGAATGGAGCTTCTCAACAGTCCCAGTACCGGGAGAAGACGCATAAAGTTCAGAGGGTTTCTATTACTATAATATCGCCTATGACTAGCTGCAGTTATCTTGGGCCAGGAGCCCACTTCAGCAACAGGCAGTTTGAATCCTTGGTCATAGGTGTTGTGCAGGTCTTAGTAGTCTATAGATGCAAAGTACTACACAGTTTACAAATAATGGTGACTACTTGTATGGCATAAGAGCCCAAGGATCAGAGATCTATCTAAAGTGATTCTTCCCCAAACAAGGTTGAATCCTGCACTGCCATACAACAGACTCCAGAAAGAAACTTGAGGCAGCAATGGCCTATAGGACCCCAGGCAGAAGTTTGCAGTTACAGACTACACTTTCCCTTGGCTCTTCCCAAATGACATATACTCAGTCTACCTGAGATAAACCCAGGCTTATACTGTTCTCAAGAACCAAAGTGGTAGCCGGGTGGTGGTGGCGCACGCCTTTAATCCCAGCACTCGGGAGGCAGAGGCAGGCGGATCTCTGTGAGTTCGAGACCAGCCTGGTCTACAAGAGCTAGTTCCAGGACAGGCTCCAAAGCCACAGAGAAACCCTGTCTTGAAAAACCAAAAAAAAAAAAAAAAAAAACCCCAAAGTGGTGACAATATGGTGTTAGGAGTTTCCCACCAAATGTGGACCTACACTCTATCTAGTGCTGGCATAATGAAAGTGACAACAGGTTCATAGGAAGTCAGGCTCAAACTATGCTGTATTAGGATACCTCAACACCCAAAAAATGGCACGTGACACAAATTATAAATTTATTTCCAGAAAACAGGATTTTACTTCAAAGTGTCAGAGAGCTCAGAGAACATGAAATATCAGTTTTAAGGAACTCAATGAAATTGAAGAAAATGAAACAAACATGTTTCTATACTTTAACAGAAACTTAAAGAGGTAGAAGTAAACTCTTAAAAATCAAATAGAATCCTTGAACTGAAAAATATACTCAAAAGATTTAAAACAAGGCATTAACAGCATGATAGATGAAACAAGAAAAAAAATAGTAACCTGTAACCAGCTACTGGAAAACATATGATGGAGGGCTGGCTAGAGAGATGGCTCAGCAATTAAAAGTGCTTGCTGTTCTTACAGATTATGTTTGGTTTCCAGCACCCACATCATGTGGCTCATAACTGCCTATTAACTCAAGTCCTGACACACTATTCTAGCCTCCTTGGGCACCCGCACAAACGTGCTTGCTTGCTGACTAGTGAGACTACATAGACAAATTCAGATGTTCTAATACTGCTGAGAGTGGTACATAAACCTTTAGCATGGTCTTACCCTTGTCTAGATTACAACAATTGTTCTTGTTCTTTTGTTTTTGTTCTTATCTTTTAAAAAAGATTTATTTAGTTTATGTACATGAGTGCTCTAGCTGCAAGTATACCTTTATGCTAGCAGAGAGCATCAGATCCCACTACAGGTGATTGTGAGGCAGCATGTGGTTGCTGGGAATTTAACTCAGGATTTCTGGAAGAGCAGCCAGTGTTCTTAATAGCTGAACCATCATCTCTCCAGTACCCCCTTGTTCTTATTTTTATGATCATGTTAAGTTCTTATAATTTAAAATTAATTAAAACCATAAAATACTGTGCCATAGAAACCATAAGGCAAAAATCTAAAATATACAAACCAAAAATAATAAGCAAAGAATCAAACCACAATACTAGAGCCAAACAATACTACAGTAAAGTACTAAAGAAAGATTACAAGAGCTAGGCAGTGGTGGCACACACCTTTATTTTTTTTTAAATATTTATTTATTATGTATACAATATTCTGTCTGCAGGCCAGAAGAGAGCACCAGACCTCATTACAGATGGTTGTGAGCCACCATATGGTTGCCGGGAATTGAACTCAGGACCTTTGGAAGAGCAGGCAATGCTCTTAGCCACTGAGCCATCTCTCCAGCCCCCTGGCACACACCTTTAATCCCAGCACTCAGGAGACAGAGGCAGGTGGTTCTCTTAGTTCAAGGCCAGCATGGTCTATAGAGTGAGTTCCAGGACAGGCTCCAAAGCTACACAGGGAAACCCTGTCTCAAAAAAGCAAACCACCACCAACAACAACAAAAGGAACAGCAAAACTAGAAAACACATTACAAAATGGCTATGATAAGGCCATACCTTTCCATAATTACTTTGAATCAAAGTAGGTTAAATTCTCCAGTTAGACAGTCCGGGGATACAGTGGTTATCTAGCATGTACTAGGCCCCAGGTTCAATCCTTAGTATTAAAGGTAAACAAATATCCTCACCCCGAATACATATAGAATGATTAAATAGAAAAACTACTCTACAGGCTTATCATAAATCCAGGTCACCTCTGAGGACACATACAGATACAAAGTAAAGAGATGGAATAAATATTTCATTCAAATGGAATCCAAAAGAAACTACAAAACCAACTAAGTCAAAAGAGTAAAAAGAGACAAGGAAGGCCACTGCATTATAAGGGCATTAATGCAGCAGATAAAATAACATTCCTAAATGTATACGCAGTTAATGTCAGAGCACCCAAATATGTAAAATATTAATGAGCACACACGCGTGTGGCACATGAACATTCATGTACGTGAACACAATAACGATAGAAATAATCCTGAACTTCCAAGAGGTGTTTGACCAGATGGAGTGAGTCAAAAAGGAAAGAATTTTATTCCAAACATAAAAAAACAGGAAAATGTTTTAGAAATCCATAAAGGAAGAAAAAGGATATTTGAAAAAAGCTAAGAAAACAACATGATCAATCAAAAAGAGTAGGCAAGCACAGCACCTGTGCCACAGCTCCCAGATGGGGAATGGGAGAAGCGACTGCAAATGATAGGCTAAGCAAGAGGCATCTATTTTCAGAAAAAGTCCAAAGACCCGTAAGCTTCAAATCCCGTTGTCAGTTTTGATGAGAAACAAATTCCTTTGGTGGGAAAGTCAATATAAACTGAAATCCCACTTCATTACTTTAAATGCTACTCCAAAAACAGGGCCAGGAGCCACCTTGAGATGGAACCTATTATTATTGAGCTGAGAACAGGGAACCACAGTCTTGTAGCTGCAATTGGGCCTGCCAAAGTCACAGGGTGAAGGCAGGCCCAGGAAAACAGCTGTAAAGAATAGAAACAGACAGAGGCTAAGAAGTTGAAAGGTGTAGAGGGTTGGGAGACTCACCCAGGCAGGGAAGTACATAAAGAATGATAGTCTCTCTTTCTCAATGGCTCATCAACTGAAATAATTCTGAAGTTTCATAGCCTGAGTTCAGTAGCTCATCGACCTCTGAGCCACCTATCTGCCAACACTTCCAAGGAGCTTGAGAATGCTGAAGGTCCACTGGTATACTAAACAGCTACCGATACATCCATCTGGCAGACTGACTGATAATCAGGAGGTTTTTATGAAGACATGCCCTTTTTCTACTTAGTTCTTAGTGCTGTGACGGCTTCTCACACTCCTCTTTTACCTGAGAGAAATACTCCCCAAGAATCTCAACCAGGCTTGAACTCTAGAGTATCAAGAAGAAAGAGCCTGCCACAAGCTATAATGCTACTGTGGCCAGCAAAGACAGCTGGATCTCAAACGAGGAAAATTATCTGTATTCAGAGATTGATTTTGTTTCCTGGCTACCCAGACTCGAATGATCACACAAAAAACTACATTAATTACAACACTGTTTAGCCGATGGGCTTAGTAGTATTCCTAGCTAGCTCTTACATCTTAACTCATTTCTATTAATCTATGTATCACCAGAAGGCAAGGCTGTGGCCTACTGGTAAGGTTTTAGCACCCTTCTCCTTTGGCAGCTACATGGCATCTGCCTGACTCCACCTTCTTTCTCCCTGCATTCATTGCCATAGGCCAGAGTAGCTTCTTTATTAACCAACAGTAATAAAGCATATTCGTAGCATACAGAGGAAAATCCCACATTAATTATCACTTAAAACAGCATACCAGACCTCACACATTCGCCCAAGGGACTCACCAACAGCATAAGCTATAGGAGTCTTTCTTATAAACAGTAATCCACAGTTTAACTGACTCTCTCCAGTCCTCATACACAGAAATTAATTGAACATTATTCTTCTTTCCTTTCTCTCACACCATTCTGCCATGTAGCCTTTGTTCCCACCCTATTGTAATAGCATCTTAATCTAATTTAGATGTTCTTATGTTTTTAGTCCACTTCTTGTATTTTTTGAGTTTTTTCATTATTGGGAAGTCTTTTTATTTTTCATTTAAATTTTTCTCTAATTTCTTATTATTTTCTCTTTCCTTCCATTTTCTTTATTCTTTCTTTTTCCTTTCTCCATTTAATTTTCTATTTCTCCCTTTCCCTGACTTCCTCCTTTATTTATTTCACCCACCTTACTTTATCACACTAACCTTAGATACTTTTTAACAGCACATTATATGCAGTTTTGTCATTTTCCTGTCTTGTGATAATTAACTGGTGATGTAAGTGAGCTTCAGTCAATTGTAACATATATTTCCTGTGTATAGTTTGATGCACAGTTTGCTGCTAACAGCTGATTATTTTCTTCTTTCTGAATAGTAATGGAGATTGAGCAATCATGAATGACCAATGAATAAGTCAGGGAGAAAATGCAAAAATACCTAGATTCAAATGAAAATGAAAGCACAACTTATCAGAACCTCTGAGATAGAGCTAATGTAACAGGCCCCCAGATCTTAGCACAACTAATGCTATGTTAGAGGCAACATTCTGACCTTAAAACCCCACATGCAGGCCCCAATACCTGCCAAAACAGGAACAAAAACCTAATCAAAGACCTAGTGAAGAGTTCTAGAAAAATCCCTAAATGTACTAACCTTGCTTTTTTTTCCCCTGTAGTTCTGCTTCCTGCTAACTGAAGTGTCATACCAAGGATGTAGTTTTTATGCATAAAAGACAAAGGCTTGGGGCTGCATGATTTGGGCAAGTACCCCATGCAGCTGCAGGCTGGCAATAAGGACTTTCTCTTAGGCTTTAAGAGTTTCTACGTGATTGTCTCTGGTGGGCTTACCTCAGAAGACTAAGGCAGTATGAGAAAGTGTAATTGTCTTAGCCATTATTCTATTGGTATGATGAGACTCCATTATGAAGGCAACTCTTTTATAAAGGAAAACATTTCACTGGGGCTGGCTTACAGTTTCAGGTTTGTTTACTCCATTATCACATGGTAGGAAGCATAGCAGACATGCACGCAGACATGGTGCTGGAGAAAAATTGAAGGTTCTACTTCTGGCTCCACAGACAGCAAGAAGAGAAAGAGCCACTGGGTGTGGCTTGTGTTTTTGAAACCTCATAGTCCATCCCCAGCAACATACTCTTCCAACAAGGCCACATTTTCTAAGAGTGCCACTCCTAGTGATCAAGCATTCAAATGTATGAGCCCATTGGGCCATTCTTATTCAAACCACCAGTTATGAAAAACCTTGGTAAAATGTTGTGATAGGGTATTAAAGAATAATGACAAGGAAAAAAAAGTCTGTTCACTACAGACACAATCTCACCTGCAATACTTTTACTATTTGCATTGGCAAGGGATCAAACCCCACAGATTCACACATTACAGGCAAGCACTATACCATGGAATTACATCCCACACCCCCTCCCGAAATATTTCTATACTTGGTTGGATCTACAAAATTAAACTTGTGGCTACAAATTGTGATGGTCAATCTTGATTGTCAACTTGACAGGATTTATGTGGGATGTCCTTCAGTATGTAAGAGATAACTAGGAATAAGCCTGAGCCATTGGTCAAACAGTTTATAATTAATATAAGTCTCTGTGTGCTTCTTTGAGACTGAACAGCTGTGGGACCAGGCAGGACAGAAACTTCTGTCTAGAAATGGCACCCAAACATTTGTCAAGAATTTCCACATAGAGGCTGAGAAAGCTTAAAAAAATAAATAAAGGATTCTACACAGACAATAATAGAGGCAAGTACAGCTTCTTGGTAATCGTCTTTACTCCAGTAAGCACTCTTTGCTGGCAGCAAGCAGAGGCATGGATACTTTAAGGAAGGCTTCCTGACTCAGCATTAGCAGCAAAAATCATATGGAGGTTCTTAAAGAGGCCCTGCCACCAAACACTTAAATGGTGTTTATGAGCAGCTGGCAGCATGCCTTTTGGTGGTGGCATGGACCTAGAAACTCCATAGAGTTGTGGCAAAAAACATGGCCCCCCCCACACCAGTACCTCAACCATGAAGTTAAACTCTCAAAGTAAAGGAGTGGGGCAGATCAAGCCACCAAAGCTGCAGCTTTAATCCTAGTCATCCACTTAGCAGATTAAAAACTCGTGGCCAGAAAAAGATAGAAATATACACACAGTAAAGACTGATTCAGATAGGGAAAAAAAAAGCATCTAAACGGTTTACAATGTGTTTAAAAATATACATAAGCTTAGGAGAGAAAAGAAAAAGGATAGAGAAATGGTATGGGAAGACCTTCTGTCTATGTGTTGCTTTTATTAGCTAATGAATAAATCTGTTTTGGTCAGTGGTTTAGCAGACTAGGGCAAGGTGGGAGTTCCAAGCAGATAGAGGAGGAGAGAGTAGGCGGAGTCAAAGAGAAGCCATGGAGCCACCAGGAGACAGACATGAGCTGCCAGCTGGAACCTTGCACGTAGGCCACGAACCTTGTGGTAAAATATAAACTAATAGAAATGGGTTAATTTAAGATATTAGCCAGAAATACACTTAAGCTATAGGCCAAAGATTACTGCAAATAATACAGTTTCTGTGTGGTTATTTGGTTCTGGGCAGCTGGGAATGAACAAGAAATCTCTTACTACAGAGAAAGTCCTTTAAAAAGGAAATAGAGTAGGCGGGTTTGGTGGTACATGCTTTTAATCCCAGAACTTGGAAGGCAGATGTAGGCAGATCTCTGCGAGTTCAAGGCCAGCTTGGTCTACAGAGTGAGTTCCAGGACAGTCAAAGATACACACAGAAACCCTGTCTCAAAAAACCAAAAATTTTAAAATATACATAAAAGAAATAGAGAAAAAAAGTCATGTAAAGATGAAAAACACAAAAAGTCTGGATTACGTATATTATTGTGTTTTCTTTTAATTTTCTGACTGTGAATGAGCTACAGAGAGATATTTTATTGTATGGGCTGCTAAGCTAATATATATATATATATATATATATATATATATATATATATTTTTTTTTTTTTTTTTGGTTTTTCGAGACAGGGTTTCTCTGTGGCTTTGGAGCCTGTCCTGGAACTAGCTCTTGTAGACCAGGCTGGTCTCGAACTCACAGAGATTCACCTGCCTCTGCCTCCCAAGTGCTGGGATTAAATAATTAATATATTTTTTAAAGGTATCTTGATTTCAAAATTTAAGTTTAAGAACATGTTACTTTGGAAAAGAGGTTCTGCTTGTTTCCACAGAGGACAGAAAGCTGTGGATTCCTTACCGGCTAATGTGGTTTGATCAAACAAGACCCCTTGAAACAATGGCATATGTGATCTAACATCCACAACAGCTTCAGGACTGCTGGCTGAAATGGACCAATCACACAGGATACTCCATGAAAGACCTGATTAACAGTGCCCCCAATCAGCAGGAAGTAGTCTAAAAAAACTAGACCCAAATTCCCAAATATTGTTTATAAATGTTTGTTTTCATTTAAAGGGGGTTGACTATAAATGGGCTAATGGTCACAGTCAAGGTTTTTCTAAAGAAAAAAAAGGAGACATGATATAAAAATGAATACATAGGTATGGACTTTGGTTTACTGATACAAACTTAAAGTCAATTTTTTCTATATGTATATTTCTACTCTTATTTAATGCATTATGCATATACAGCTCAATTAAAACTGTAATGTATAGTTTAAAATTACAAATTAATAGTCATTTATAATAGTCAAATTTGTAGCCATGTTAGGTTTTCTACATATACAGAGATATATTTCAGTTAGATAAGATAATCTTCAGCACTTCAAAGACCTACTGAATATGGCATTTAAAAGGTTTTTAAGAACTCAGACTTTTCTCAACAGTGAGATATTTTTGCTTCTGTCAGTACCAATTATTTCAGAGAAGTTGATGGGCATCAAAGAAACTCATTATGGAATTTGTCTTCAATGTGACAAGGCTAGCCATTTGGGCAAGAAACTGCTCTTGCCTGCTGTTTTATGGTATGCTATATGAAGTGGACATGCGGGACCCACAAAAAAGTAACTGCTGAATTTTCCAAAAGACAGGGTACTTTAGAATTCCTGCTTCACAGAAGAAACTTCCAAACATTCTGCAGAACACACAAGAAAGCAACTGACGAACTTTGCCAATACAAGGCAGAACAGATCTTCAAATTTCCTGAAAAGTCTGCCAGATATGATGAGCCTCTAGGCTGAAGATGGATGCCCCAATGTTACAAAAGAATTTTGGGTGACTGTCCAAGCAGCGAGATGTTTCTGTCATTTCAAAACCTTTGGAAGCTGCTTACAATGCACGTCCTGTTTAAATAGGTAATATTATATCCCTCTGGAGTCTTTGATGAAGTTAAAGATTGGATAGTTATAGTTTTCCTTAGTTATGATAAAAGATAAATTAGATATGAAACTTTAAACTCACAAAGATAAAATAGATGATAGAATGTTTTTTAAATTTTGCTAAATACAAGTAACTAAATATTGTAAATATAATTCTTTCTTGATAACTGTTCGGTATATGTAATTTTACTATGTTAAAGTTAAAAATCTTCCTTTTAATTAGACCAAAAAGGGAAGGTGATGTGGGATATCCTTCTGTATATGTATTGCTTTTATTGGTTGATGAATAAAGCTGTTTTGGCCAATGGCTTAGCAGAGTAAAGTCAGGTGGGAAATCTGAACAGCAATATAGAGAGAGAGTAGGTGGAGTCAAGAAGATGCCATGTAGCTGCAAAGGAGAAAGACGCCAGAACCTTACTAGTAAGCCACAGCCTCATGGTGATACATAGATTAATAGAAATGTGCTAATTTAAGATGTAAGAGCTAGCTAGAAATACGTGGGAGCCATTGGCCAAACAGTTTATAATTGGTAAGTCTGTGTGTTTCTTTGGAACTGAATGGCTGCGGGATCGGATCGGGCAGAACACTGGGCACTGTGACCAGGTTCTAAATCTCCTGCTGCCATGCCTTCATGCCATGCACTCATCCAAAAGTTCTAGTGGCAGAAGTGGGAAAGATTAGTGATAGCGTTAATGGTAGCTTCCACTGCCATGACAGAAGTAACAATTCTCTTATGTACAGCCACATCCCACTTTCACCAGGTTTGTCTAATGATAAACAGCTTAAAGAGCTCACATTGACTCCATCCCTTCCAAGGACTCTTATTTCATGAAGCTCATCATGCTGGCTGCTCTTCCTTCTGGGAGAATTTGAGTAAGTTACTAAATATCTCAGAAACAAAATCACATAGCCCAAACTCCCAGTGGGCCACAGCTTTTATTTTTCTTTTTTATGTGTATGGGTGTTTTGCCTGCATTTATGTTTGTGCACCTGTGTGCCTGAAGAGATCACTAGAGGCCATGAATCCTCTGGAAAAAGAGCTACAGATAGTTGTGAATCACCATGTGGGTGTGGGACGTGAACCCATGTTCTTTGAAGAGCAACAAGTACTCTTATCTGATCTCTCTAGCCCCAGTTTTTCCTTAATAAAGATTTCATCTAGATCTGACATTTCTTTTTATTTAGTTGAATTTACAAATAAAGGTCAAAGGGCCCAGAAGCATAAATAAGTTTTTTCTTTCCAAGGAATCCTATGAATGTACATTGGCTGAGAACACACAGCAGAATATTTGTTTTGCCAACCTCAGGGTGTGTGCAAAATGACTCACTCAAAAATGACAAGTACAATAGTACTTTTTGCCAGATCAGGAAAAAACATCTATTCTATAGGTTTATAGTCAAAGACTTATATTCTAAACCTGAAGCAGGTTAAGAAATAATTACTAAAAAGCTAAATTTTGCATGTTTTCATTTCTTTTTGTAACAAAAGCAAGCTAGATCTTAAAGTGTTTCTTTTCTTTTTTTCGTCTGAGGTAGAATTGTATTAGCACTGAATGAGTGTGAAATTGTCTCACATTGCAGCCCAAGGCAGGGTTTGAACTCATAGCAATTCTTCTACGTCAGCTTCCTAATGTCCAACAAACTCTTTGGCAAAAAATATAGAAAGTTAAACCTGCCATTTATCTATAATACTCTGTGATGTTTCTTGAAAACTGTTTTGGAGCCATACAGAAAAGGGATTTCTATTCTAAACTATAACTAAGTTTTCTCTATTGTCTTTCAAGAACAGCCAGATATTTTACAAGATATTTTAGTTTGTTTATAATGGGTGTATGCTAGTCATCTTTAAAAAAATATTTTATTGGGGGCTGAAGAGATGGCTCAGAGGTTAAGAACATTGCCTGCTCTTCCAAAGGTGCTGAGTTCAATTCCCAGCAACCACATGGTGGCTCACAAGCGTCTGTAATGAGATCTGGTGTTCTCTTCTGGCCTACAGGCATACACACAGACAGAATACTGTATACATAATAAATATTTTAAAAAAAATTTATTTATCTGCATGCAATGTGTGTTAAGGTACTCAAGGAAGTAATTAAGAGGGCACTGCATCTCCTGGAGAAGGAGTTACAGGTGATTGTGAGCTACTTGATAAGGGTGCTGGGAAAATGACACAGATCCCTTGGAAGATCCCAGTCTTTATTCAACTTACATACCAGCAATTATAGCATAGTTTCAGAACATCATGCTTGAGGAAGATTAAAAGTATCAGAAACAAAAGAGTTGGAAGGAAAAAAAGGTTTCTACAGATGAGCACTAGCGATGAGATTTCAATGCAAAAATTTTAATTTATCAAAGGATGATAAATTTCTTGCCAGAAAAAAGTAACAGACCAATATGTGACTACCATTTACTGCTATTTGTAGGCAAGGTGATAAATATTTTACATTATCTCATTTCATTTAGTCCATATAAAAATGCCCCAAAGTATTTGTATTTTAAAGTTAGGCAACTTTCCTAAAACCACTCATATACTCAGGACTTTTCTTTATGCACAGCCAACTTAATCACCACAGTAATAACCTGCAAAAGGCTCTCAAGAGATCAGATCTGTAAGTTTCATCAAGGAAGGAGGGGCTGGGAAGAGTCATTAGACTTTCACCTGAGATTTCAGCCATGCCGATCTATCCCCGTTGTATGTAATTCTTCTCTTAGCTGCCCATGGTTTAGAATACTTAGTTAAACCTTTCAAATATTGTTAAAAGATGTTATCATCTACAAGATTCGCACTCAAAAACCACATAATTGAGTTAAAGAAAGTCATGGAGGGATCATATTTTAAGTAGTTTTTTTTTATTTTGTCTTGGACTGTATCTCAGTGACAGTAAGCATGGGTTGTGGTTGGGCACACCTGCTGAGAATAAGAAGGGAGCAAGTTTAACTCAAGAAGGGTGAGAGATTTATGAGGAAGTCATCAACCACAGTGTAATGAAACATTTTAGTGACAGCTGGTTTTTTCTTTTTTTTTTTTGGTGGGGGATTTTGCCTATGTGATAGACCTATACTTATAGGTAAGAATATTATTCTGTCCTGACGTTGGTATCCTACTGGACTGAGCAAACACTTCTTTCAGGAAAAGTTCACTCACACTCACACACAAACAAAAAATATTAGATAACATTATTTGAAGTGGGATTATCTAAATAAAAATTCCTGGGCTTTGAAGAGGTGGTTTCATGACATTGCTAGCCTGCAAACCCAGCCCTTTGGAGGCTAAAGCAGGAGGATCAGCAGGACTGACGTCAGTATGGACTATACAGAAAGGCTGAGGCCAGCCTGGACTACATAGTTAAATCCTGTCACCAAAAGAAACCAAACCCCTAAACTTTAAGGTTGATATTATACCACAAAATTCCACACTCCATGCAATGCAGAGATAGAAAATGTGATATGAACAGTATTCCAAATCTGTATATGCATCTGAATTACTAAATGTGCTATATATAAGTACTAATGCTTTATGTGCTAGTTCAGAAGTTCTAATTTAAAAAGTAAAAGATTGCTCTCCTTCTCTCTGGTCACAGGCGTTTTGGGAGCCACCGGTTACCGTCCAGCCATGGCCAAGTCCAAGAACCACACCACACACAACCAGTCTCGAAAATGGCACAGAAATGGCATCAAGAAACCCTGGTCACAAAGATATGAATCTCTCAAGGGGGTCGACCCCAAGTTCCTGAGGAACATGCACTTTGCCAAGAAGCACAACAAGAAAGGCCTGAAGATGCAGGCAAATAATGCAAAGGCCATGAGCGCACGTGCGGAGGCCATCAAGGCCCTGGTGAAGCCCCAGGTGGTGAAGCCCAAGGGGCCAAAGGGCCCCAGCCGCAGACGCTTTCATCGCTCACCCCAAGCTTGGGAAGCGGACTAGAAGCTACATGGCCAGGGGTCGTAGGCTCCAAAAAACAAAGCCCAAGGTTCAAACCAAGGCAGAGGCCTCAGCTGCAGCTCAGGCTCCCAAAGGTGCCCAGGCCCCTGTGAAGGCCCCATAAGAAAGGTCTCAGTCTTCCAATTGAAGACAGATGGACTGGCCTGAATATCTACACAGTATTTGCAGATGTTCAGGACCTTATGCTGTTTTTACAAATAAACTTGAGGCAAGATCTGTTTTTAAAAAAAGGTAAAAGATTGGCACAGTATTTATTAATAAAAAGTAAACTTGAGTATATTTCCCGAGTTGGGAAATTATATAGCCTAGGTTCATAAACAACGTCAATGTATTTACAGGTATACTGTACACATCATGTAAAGGAACATTGCATCATTAGTCCATTCTGCTCCTGTGCAAGCATCACAGAGCATACAGAACATAAACTAAGAAACTAAGAAAGTTACTAGAAGACTCAGGGAACATCTTGGAATGCATTAATGTCTTTTTCTTTCTTTCTTTTTTGAGTTGTGGTCTCAACTACATTGTCTGGGTTAAATTTAAACTTGTGTGCTCAAGTAATCCACCAGTCTCAGCTTCCCTGAATATTATAACTATAGGCATATGTACCTGTCTTTGACTGTGCTGGATATTAAATACAGGTCCCACACGTGATAGTTAGGTGTTCTACAATTGAACAACTCCCCAGCTTGAGGCCATCCTTCTTTAATAGCTTTTGTGGTTTTAGAACACTTTTACTTACCGAGACCAGTATTTAAGTCCACATTTTCCCATAAGAAATCATTTAAAAGTGGAAATCACAGAATAAAGGAAAGACAATGTGTTGTGAAACCTGGATCCCTAAAGTAGGACAAATAGCTAGAGAAGTAAAAACTGTCAGAAAGAAATGTAAAAGTCACAGTTCATCACTCAAGAGTCTAGTTCACTAAGACTTACTAGAAAGTTATAAAAACACCGATTCTAAACTTGGCATGATGGAACATTCTTGTAATCCTAGAACTTCAGAAGCTGAGGCAAGAAGATAATGATTTTAAGGGACAGCCTAGGCTACATTGTGAACCAGGAACCAATGTCAATCTTCCTCTTCAGAATCCCAAGTGCTGGGATCTTGATGTGTGGCAGCTTTTCTATTCTCTATGTACTCCCTATATTGGTAATTTCATACATTCTCCCAACTGAAAATGTCTACAACCCCATGACAGAAAATTCTACTTATTAAGTCCAGCCTTTCCTTAGAAACATAAATTTTATGTGTAACTCTTTACTCCAAAATTTTAAACTAGACAAATTCAAATCATTACTTCTGATCTTCTCCTTCACCAAACCAGCTCCAGTATATTTTCCATACTTTTGTGGTGCCGAGGATTAAGCAGAATCTCATGAATATTAGGTGTGCATTATACCACTGCTCTACAACCCAGGTCATTTCTCTGACTGCTCTTCAACCTGTTTTTGGTAACAACTCCAACACTCCAGAATTATTTAAACCAAAAACTCTGTAAGCAGGCTTAATCCTTCTCTTTCTCTCAGTCTACACATAGTAGACTCTTGGCTAAATATCAAAAAATATTTCCATAAGTTGATGGTTACTCGGAAACTCCATCTCTGTCACTTTAGTCCGAGTTATCATCATTTCTTACCCCATTTATGCAATAGCTTCTAACTTCCTCCTCCTAACTACCCTTGTTCCCACCTAGTCTACATGCTACACAACAGCCAAGAGTCTTTTTAAAAATCTAACAAGTTACAGTCCTCTGTTTCAAAACCTTTAGACAGTAACTCACCCATTTCACTGAAAATAAGAGTTACCATCATCATCATCTTCTTCAGCAGTTTAGAAAGCCCTACAGCAACAATCTCTGACTTCCTACTCACTCTAGCTCATTCTCCACTACTCAGGAGTTCCTTGCTATTCCTGAATACATGAAGAAACATTCTCATCACAGTCTTTGCAATGACTATTTCCTCTGCTTGCAAAAGCTTTTCTTCATAAAACTTCACACATGATCCCATTCTCATGCATCAGTAGAATGTTCATCCTGTTAAATCCTCAAACCAGGTACGGTGGACCAGCTCACTCCAGGTTACTATGAGCTGTAAAGTGATACTCAGTTTCACTCAACGACAACAAAGTACATAGGGCAACAGAAACCACTTCATTTAATCCATAATCTAGTTCATCTTCCTTTTCCACAATTCTCTTTATCCTGCTACTTGAAATGGCCATTATAGCTAGCATATTACATATTTATAACCTACCTTCTACTCGCCATATGCCATCAGAATGTAAGAACTACAAGGACCTTTCTATTTTCTTCACTAAAATTTTCTCGTGTACAGAATAGAACCATGAACAGGTTGACAAAGAAAAATTACCTAATTCGTGTATTTATAACAGACCCTTAAGAGTCCACTAAAAGAATCTTCTGACAGCAGAAATGAGCTTTTAAGAATATCATCAAATTCTTTATCAAAATAAACCATCACTAGCGTTCTGGTTAATGATTGCTTACTAGTAACCCAAATTCATTCAAAAATACAGAGAGAAACCCTGTCTCGAAAAACCAAAAAAAAAAAAAAAAAAAAAAATACAGTTAGTGACTCTAAGCAGTTAACATTCCTTTCAACAATGTTGCTATTCCAGTAAAACGAGATAAAAGTTCTCACTGCAGCACACATGACCAAGCATAACTTAACAAACAGGAAATTTCCTCTGCTTAAAAAGACTCAATTTCAAACTAAGTAATTCAGAAGGGATCGAATTACTTAGGGTTTTCCCTCATTACCTAGATAATGTTTATAAATAAAACTTAGAATGCACATTGCCATAATCATCATCACCACAGAAAAACTGAGTTCTGGAATTATTAGTAGCCCCTGGAAAGTAATTTTAAAACATTGCCTTGTTCCTATGCAAAGATCAGTATCTTCAGTAAACAAGCTGGACTCATCAAAGCTTCAGTTACGGTTTCAATAATATCATGTCCCAGAGTCTTAGTCCAAAGTTTCTGAGACTTTTTATGCAAAGCACTACAAATCTGAAACTCGCGTGACTAAGACGTAAAGTATTTCAATTACTGCAACTTCTACCTAGACGATCCATTCCACTCACAACACTTTTGGTTTTTCTTTTGGTATAATACACATAACCACTGATTATAGACAAGTCTCCAAACCAAGAAAACAAATAATCTGTAGTTTGCTATGGACAGTTTGAAAAAGCACCCAGGGAACTACTCAACTCTCACCGACCGACTGGATGCGGAGTCTGACAGGGACTTTGGAAGCTTGTCATTGGGGGGCAACTGTACAGTATCTGAGCACAGCACGCACTGGCTGGAATCTAAACTGTCTGTTTACACATTACAACTCCCAGCTTGTTTCTCAGCCCGCCTGAGCACACACAAACTCAGAACCCAGTCCACAGTAACGGTGTTTTCTTATCAGAGGCACAAGGAAGTCCCCAGCAGGGAGCGGCAGGAAAGACGCTCACCAACCCCCGCGCGACAACGGCCAGGTCGGGGCCGAGGTGTACGCGCCAATGCCCGGCCTTACCTCAGGAGTCCGATCCGGCGGCTTCTTTCTCAGCGCCTGACGAGCGCCGGGGTCCACGGGCGAGTTCATGTCCGCAGCCCCACGCTCCCCAGCCTGTGTCTAGCTGCCCCCCATTCGCCTGAGCCTGGTGTGCGCCCGCCCCACCAGAAGGGAACTAAGAACTGTCGCAGGGTCCAAACTCAAGCAAACAAGTCTTCGCAACGCCCGCCCAGGGCCTCAGCCCACGCGCGACTGGCCAGAAAGACGCCTGCGCGGGGGCGAGAGCGGGTGAGTGCGCACGCGCACAACGCGCACGCTCTCGCCCGCCTAGCCGTGACGTAAAGGGTTAGGGGTGGGGGACTGAGAATGAGTTGCTAGACCTTTGTCGCGAGAGTCCGTCACGGGATTGTAGCTTCCGCATCCCGAGCTTCCGGCTGAGGTTCCGGAAATGTTATGAAGGCCTAGCTAAAAATAGCCGATGGGGCAGAACTGCGGGTGCCTTAGCACCCGAGTCCGGAAGCAGAGAAGCTCAAGTCTTGCGGGAATGAGGCGGCCATTCAGCAACTTCGGAAAGCCCAGACACCGCCGCGCAAGCCACGGATCCCAGAGCAGTACTCGCGCACCCAGCGCTATTTTGAAAAGCAAAATCAAACCATGAAATCGCTAATGAAAGCTGCGCTCAAAAAGTGTTTTCAAGACTGTAGGTTATAGCTCAGGGGATAGCCTGGGGGCCAAGCATGCACCAGGATAGGATGTCCTGGACATGATGATGGATGCCTCAGGGGCTGGATGTAGTAGTTCAGGATCTTCCTTTAAAGGGTTTATGACCTAAAAGCCTCAGGTGGGCTGAAAAACTCCAGATGGGAAAGTTAACATCTGTGGGCTATCAGGATCCTGATAAGATTCACATACCAACCTTGGAATTTGCCACTTTGAGACTGTTGGGGAACCTACATGGAGATGGAATCTTAATCCCAGTTACTTTTTCTGTCCTTATAAAACTCACAAGCCACGTGTGCAGTCTACACTCCCGTGTAAAAACTGCTGTTCACTTGTTCTGATTAAAGGACAAATCTGCTTCTGTAGAGGTAGATCTGCCCTTTTATTTCAACGTGCCTCTGTCAATCCTGATCTATGATTCTTGAGTACTAAAGCCCTCCAAGTGGGTGGCTGGGGGCCGTTAAGGCCAGGTTCATCTGCTTTAGCCTAACCTGTGTTCAGAGTAGGTCCCTCCGTGTCGTTTTTTCACCCCTGAGGCAGCTGGGTTTTATGTTGCATGGAGCCAATAATGAGTGCTTTTGCATTGAATTTTACGTTCTAGTCTCTTTTCCTAAAATAAAGACTAGCTACAGTTTGTTTACTTGTCCTTTGGTAAGAAAAGCTGCAAAGAGTAAGTATCAGTTATTTTTCCTATTGGGATAAAAAAGTAATTTGATAAAAGGAACTGTAGAGAGTTAATTTTGGCCTACACACTGAGATGGAATTACAGGGACTTGGGAACAGCTGAACTGAACTGACCCTCTTCAAGTGCACTACTTGCTCTTAAACCACCGAGGCATCTCAGCAGCCCCCCGTTTTTCTTCCCTTTTTAAACATTCCTTTTGTGTGTGGCATAATGCCATTGTGCTTATGTGAGGGTTTGGAGACATCTGAGAGGAAAGTGGTTTTTCTTCTACCATTTTGGGTCCTGGGAACCAAACCCAGATTATCTTGGTAGCATGTACCTTTTCCTGCTGAGCCATGGTGGCAGGGATATCAAGTGACTGTTCATTTTGTCCACAATCAGGGAATAGCACATTATGAATGCTCTTGCCCAGCTGGTTTTTTTATTCAGTCAGTACCCCAAGCCTATGAAACAGAAGAGTAAATCATCTCTTCCTTAATTAGCCCAATCTTGAAACTCCCTCATATACATGCCCAGAGATTTATCTCCATGGTGATCCTAGATTCTGTCAAATAAACTATCACTGTTAACCATTACAGACTGTTTCAACAGTAAAGGTTAACTGACAGAACTCCAGAATTCATCATTTTGGGACAGTTATTTTGTACCATTACCAGCTCAGGTGGACCACACTAGTCACACCATTCCTTGTGTGGCTCGACCTTCTGGCATTTCGTTTATACAGAATTTTAAAAGTTGATCTCTGACCACATCTAGATTCATCATAGTATTTTCCAAAGTAAGTTAACTAGGGAACTTATAGTCTTAGTATTTGACATGTTTTCCAGTAATGACTCACAGTACCTTTCTTGTGGCAAGGCAAGAATCTCTAATAAAAAGAACAGGAGAGTTCAGGCTGTAACATTTCAGAGTAATGACAGTGCTGTATTTTCCGTTGGGCACTGGGACTTGCCCAAACTTGAAGTTTACAAAATGCTATTAGCACATCTTTTTTTTTTTTTTTTTTTTTTGAGGTTAAGACACAAAAGCCCTTATGGCTCAGCCACTACAGAAATAAACTGTGAAAAAGTTGTATGGTACTTGTGCTGGTTAATTTTTCTGTCAACGGACACAACTTAAAGCCATCTGGGAAGAGGGAACCTCAATTGAGAAAATGCCTCCATCATATTGGCGTGTGAGCAGGTCTGTGGGGGCATTTCCTTGATTAATGATTGACATGGAGCACTTAGCCCACCATGGGTAGTGCCATTCCTGGGCAGTGGTTCTGGGTTCTCTAAGCAAGTAAACCAAGCAAGTCAGTAAACAGTGTTCCTTCACAGTCTCTGCTTCAGTTCCTGCCTCTACGTTTCTGCCCTATGTGAGTTCTTGTCTTGACATCCCTATAATAAGAAAGCCATCCCTTTCCTCCACAGGTTACTTCTGGTCAGTGATTTATCACAGCAATAGAAAGTAACAATGACAGTGTTGCACATGACCTGCATCATGTTTGTGTATGTAAACTAGATCCCAAAGGTCCGTCCCAAATCATATTTTTCACTCCCCTCAAAGATTAATGTTCATTATCATCTTAATATTTTGAAAGAGGGGAAAAACCCAAAAGCTTAATCATTATAAACTTGAGCTTTGCAGGCAATCAGGCCTGAATTTAACTTTTAGTTAGGAAAGAGTGTTTCCCAGTCTTGAGAATCCAACCAGGGCAAGCATTTTATTACTATTATGAACTTAGCCCTGAAGCTATTTAATGTATCTCTGAACATCCCTTTACACATCTCTAGAAATAGTGGGCCCGCAGGGTTCTCAAGACGATGAGTTAAATCATGTAAATCATTTAGTGTGTTGTCAGTACAATCCAAACATTGCCACTATTTCTGTTTCTTCTGGAAAATGATTTCCCTAAAATACAAGTTCAAGTTTCAATAATTTTGATTGTTTTGATGTAATTAAAAACTCTTATTAAAATATAAGAAATAAAATCCGATTATTTTAAGTTTATATTATTTGTGTATGACTGTTGTGCCTACAATATGTATGTGCATCATGTATATATCTCGTGCCCTTGGAGGCCAGAAGAGGGCATCAGAGTCCCTAGAACTGGAATTGCAGGTGTTTGGTAATGACTATGTAGGTGTTGGGACTAGAATTTAAGAGAAGTGCTCTTAACTGAACCATCTTTCCAGTTCCTGATGGTTTATTTTAAAAATAAAAGTATTTTGAGTCAACTTAGGTCCAATTACAAATAAGCAGAAAATAGACCCTTGTGGCAGTATGATAAACTAGTTAGCCTAACCCAAACTAGGCTAGTCTAGGTATCCTCTAGCAGTTTGGAATAGAAAATTACTAACAGCCAAGCTTGCGTAATGATTTGTAGACATGAAGGTCATGCCTCTGATAAACCGCAACTTCTCAGTCCTCACCAGACTTCAGCTCAGAATTGGCCTCACTTGCTACTCCAGGCCTCATTCCACAAAAGAAAGCACATATGAAAAAAAAAAAAACTGGGATAGCTTTGCAACCTGTCACCCCAAATAGCTGGGAAAGCTTTCTGGTCTAAGAGAAATGAAGGATTTTACAGGAGACAATATGACTTTAAATAAGCATGTTAAATCCTCTGCATCTCACTCAATTTCTCATTAGCAAAATCAGTCTTCCATGCTACTTAGAAATGTTAAAAAAATCTGAAAGTTTTTAGGAACAGCTCATAAAAAACTGATCCTTGCTTTCCTAGTGTTCAGTACTTCACTGCTTTAAAACAGGATGCTTTTCTGTGCTTAAATGTAAAAGTGAAAATTAATATGTGAAACTGGGTTCTTATCTAGCTAGCTATTACTGCCTCAAGGCTTACCTCAGCTCAATTTAACCTAACTTAAGGAAGGCTTCCCAACAAACCTACTCAGGGTTAAATTACTACTGCAGAGCAGGTGCCAAGGAGGATAAAGGGCTGAATCCCACATGATGTGCAGCAAGAGGCACACTTGCTCAGAGTTACATCCAAATTAGGGAGCAAAACAGTGCCAGACTCCAAACCAATACTTGTTGTAGTTGTTTAACTTTAAAATTAATAGTCATTTATTTTGAATAAAATGTTCCTAAACAGCTTTACATGGTGTCTTCTTGGTTTGGATTTAAAATTTCAATTTATTACTGAGTAAAGTTTGGGTGTATCAATGAGCAACATCACTGTTATTTTGGGTACTATAATTACAATTATAAGAGTATACATTAAAAATTCTCTGAACATTATAATTACTCCGATTACCTGATAAAAGGTAGCAGTCAAAAAGTCAATGAGTCTTGGCACTTAGCTAAATTCTTTGTTTGTTTGTGTTCTGAGACTGGGTTTCTCTGTGTAACAGCTCTGGCTGTCCTGGAACTTGCCTTGAACTCTCAGAGATGGCTTTGCCTCCCAAGTGCTGGTATTACAGGTGTGTGTCACCATTGCTGGCTTAGCTAAATTCTTATCATTATTTTTTACTTGACTCTCACAATCTTCTAAGTATTAATAGATTCTGCCAAAATAGAAAGGTTACTTGCTCAAAGGTATCAAAAGCTGGAGCACAAATCTAGGTTGTCTGATACCAGAGTAAAATATGTCACATACACCTCAATAATAGATGAAAGAAATATGAACACTACCCATCAAATTGACATGTGTGTTTATTGCACAAATTTCCCCTAGAATTGGGAGGTTATTATAATACAGGTGTACATTTGAGAAATGTATTCAGAACAATAAGTATGTACATTTATATATTCGTCATCTAAATAACTTGAGAAAGCAGAACATCCTCAGAAGACAGTTACCAGACACAGGCATTATGCAAATTGTTTTTAGCCATCATCTGCACTGTGTGCCAACTGCAACAAAATGAAATCTGTACTAGTATGTTTATTGCACTTAATATTTTCAAATTCAAAGTTAAGACATATTAATAAATGCCAAGTTAATTAAAATCAAGTCAGTTAGTTTACATATGTGGAAAATTAGTTTTAATCCTATAATATAAAAGATCCCTTTTTAATTTCCCGTTACAATGAACAGGTGTTTTTAATATGTAGCACATATATGTCTGTACCATAAAGTAGTTGAAAAATTATTTTAAACAGGCCAAAACTCTTTTCACATTTATCACAGCCACACTGTAAAGAAGTAGCAGCTCATTCCTTGGGCTTTGAGTAAGTAAAGAATATAATGATAAAGGTATTACAAACTCAGGAATCCTATAAGGACTAGTGAGTCTTTAAGAAACTATAGGCCTTTCCTTTCCAGCAAAGCTGAGTTTTGAGAATAATAGGTGCACAAGCCATTCACTTATTAAAGACTAGAATTACTAAGTGGTAATGAGAGATTTCAAAGAGAACTATGAAAGTTCCATGATTAAGAAAACATCCCCAAATATATCTACCTGCTACATACTCTTCTGAGTCACAATCAAAAAATAATGTACAGTGGCCCATAGAGGAACTTTTTCAGGTTCTAAATTCTGACAGAAATCTACTCTCTGAATTTCAACAGAACACAACAGAGCAATCCCACTAACAAATGGGATACAATGACGCCAAAGAAAACACATCTATAAACACTCTTTGGCAGCAAGTTATCCATGGGAGACCCAGGTTCTAACTGAAACCAAAGTACAAGGGCCAAGTGGAGGCATCCTAATTTTGAGTTTATGTTCCATCAAAACATTCTACTTATTCTTTTCTAGTTGACATTCTCTTGAACACACATAAAGAGCAAGATAAAATGTAATTAGACACTATAAATTTCAAGATTCTGAAGACTAAATCACAGAATATTTTCAATAATTACTGAAAATTTTAAATAGCAAGAATGGATGTTTTATAGTAAATGTAAAGTAACTGAACAAGCAAATAGGGCTCTTTTTGTGTTTTTTGTTTGTTTTTGAGCTAAACAACTTAGAATTAGTCAATGAAAACAGAAAACAACTTTAATTCTAGCATTATGTGTATATTAGCCCACACAGGCAGAGTAAGCTATAATTCAGTATTCAAGTAAACTGAGGTAGTAGAGTATACTGAAAACATTATCTACCCACCTTTTTATTTACATTACTTACAAGTGTTTGGTTCCTTATTAGCCTCTCTTACAAGCAACAATCTACACTATCTACAAAAGACAACAATAAGTGGGAAGCTTTGAAAAATAATGTTTTTGAGAAAAACAAGGAACACTAAGAAAAGAAAGTTTTAAAGCTATTACTTCTACTAGTGTAAATTGAGGATTAATAGCAAATATTCTGTTCATATGGGTTCAGTCGTCGATACTTAAACCAAAGTTTATGGCCACCTGAGCATATTTTAAAAATATAGTATTATTTTTGCAGTTGCTTTGGTGCACTTTTTAATCTTAATTTTTATTTATTAAATTAATATGTAAATATCAATAAGAATTACCTCATTCTTATAAAACAAATGGTATAAAGTAGTATTCTTAGGGAATCTACAACCTTTAGCCTCAAAAAAAACTGGCTTTAAATATATTTTAGAGTGTATGAAACACTCTAAAATAAAAATCACCAGAAGGTAGTATTTCAACATTACATACAATACTAGATGAAAAAATATTATTTTAAAAAGGCATGTTTATCAATATTGTATTTCTATTCCTGCTTTTTTAAAAAAATAGATAATACATATGTACACTTAGATGAGCAACATAACATTTTCACTCACTGTGAGTTTTTTTAAATTAACAGGTTGTTTAAAATACTTAAATAACTAGAAGTTAGTTGATCTGAATTGCAAAACAACAAATAAATCAAGGTCTTGTAGATTTCTGTATTTTAGAAATAAAAATTAAAAATTGGTGAAATGAAGATTTCTGACATTTGCGCATAAGACATCTATTGCTATTCATGAGTTGTGACAAAGTTTTTAGTTTGCATGAAATTCCTGGATAGTCACAGAAATTTCTAAGTTACACTTTGGCTTTTGAAAATGCTACTTGCTCCCCTCCCAATTATTTATGCTGCTTTAGTTTCACTTGGTTGAAAATCTACTGCTACCCAGATGTCCAGTTGAAAATAAAAAGCCATCCAGTCTATGTAGACTGTGATGCAACACAGCATACTAGAGATGACACATTCACAGAAGCCTAATGGAGAAAACTAACACACAAAACAGAACAGCAACAACTCCATAGATACACAATGTGCCTGCCTCCTTGATTTCTATTCAACTTTAAACCAAAGTTAACCTCTAGGCAGGTTAAAGGAGTATCTGAGCAACATATGGAGAATGAGTGCTTGCTACAGCAGCCAGAAGAGGAAGGTCACTGGATTCGATCCTGTAATAAAGAAAAGAAAACTCAGTTCAGGCTTTCTATATCCAAAATATGAATCTTATAGGCAATGATCACTTCTACACTACCAAAGCACCCCAGCACTTAAGGGCTCACCCTGGCCAAAAAGAACAGGGTAAAGAGCTCAAAGGAAAAGAAGCTTCGAAATGCAAAGGAAACCAAGGCACAGACACAGGAAAATACCACAGCTGACCTGACATTTATCTAGGGACAGTATGTACAAGAAATATAATTTACTAGTAATAATAGTCTGTGTGAGCTTTTAACCAAAAGTATTTCTATAATACATGCTATAAGTAGTAAATTTCTTAAAAATACATCATACAAAGCTTGGTGACACATATCTGTAATCCTGCAGTAGGGAGACTGAGGGAAGAATGGTGTAGGAGGTCCTTCTTTCTATGTGTTGTTTGTATTGGCTAATGGATAAAGAAACTGCCTTGGCCTTGATAGGGCAGAACTTAGGTACGCAGGGAAAACAGAACTGAATGATGGGAGGAAGAAGGGCAGAGAAAGAGAAGCCATGGATCCTCCGCCTCAAATGGACACTGGTTAGAATCTTGCCGGTAAGCCACTGCCACGTGGCCATACATAGATTAATAAAAATGGGCTAAATCAAGATGTAAGAGTAGGCCAATAAGAAGTTAGAGCTAATGGGCCAGGCAGTTTTTAAATGAATACAGTTTGTGTGGTTATTCTGGTATAAGCTAGCCAGGCAACTGGGACAAATAAGCAGACCCTCACCCTGCAACAGAAGAGAATCACAAGTTTGAGGTAAGTTAAGCTACAAAGTGAAGCCTTGTCTCAAAAAGAACAAAAAATTAAAAACTCAATTTTCAGAAAAAGAAAAATGGTCAATGCATTTAGAAAAAAAATATATCTAACTTAAGGAATTTGAAGAAAAAAATCATATGCCAGCTCAGGAGCAAGCAACAGTTCTGAAAGTCTGCTGCTAGTTTGGCTAATAGATAGCTTCTTGTGTTTATACGAGTTCAGACTCTACTTTCCAGACAGCATTTAGTTACCAAAATTATGTGTGTAATTTAATGTGGATATCCTTTAATCAAACATTATACTATCAGGAGTAGAATTTATTCTACACAGGTCAAAATTCATTTTTATTTCAGCATTGGTTTATAATAACAAAAATTATAAACCATAAATTATAAACTGGAATGCTATACAACCATCAAAATGAGATGTAACAGTATGCATCCATATAAAGAAATATTCAGGCTGTATTAACTGCATGCTACACACTAACAAAATACAAACCAGTTTCTTTTTTTATACATTTTATAATTCAGCAACAATAAACAATGTCAAGAGTGTTAATGTTTGGTTTGAAGTTGAGGAAAAAAATAATGGTAATTTGCTTTGCATTTTAAACAAAATGTATCATGAACTTGGTTATATGTTCATTATTTTAAAAATTAATTTTTAAAATATTAATACAGGTATCACAATCTCACAATCTCGCTCTCTCTCGCTCTCTCTCTCTCTCTCTCTCTTTCTCTCTCTCTCTCTCCCCTACTTCCCAGGAAAGTAAGATTATATTTTTTATTTTCCAAATAGAGGAAAATCATTCTTTAAAAGCCTCATTGGAACTTATACAACCTTTGGTACAGAATACAAACAGTATTGAAGTCAGAAAAATTTGGAGTCATTCAAATTCCTGTTCAATCCTATTATGTGACAAAGGACATATTTATTTACAGAATGGGCCATTTCCAATTTGGATATTGCCTACACACTAAGAATGACTAAAACAATTGGGCAAGGGGAATGATACATACTCTTGTAGAAGTATGTACTTATGTGTGAGGCTGTAGAGTGAATCCCCAGAATGAATGACAAAACGAAAATTTAGACTTTAACTTAGTTTGTGATGCACACTACATTCTAAATGATTGACACTGATCCCTTTTCCTTTCATAGAAACTGGATTTAGGAAAAAAAATCTTTAATTCCTTCATGCACACACTCATAGAACATACAAAAACTAACAGCACATAATGGAATAAGGTTACATTATGCTTAGAAACCAACTTCTTTTTTCTCCTTAATTAGCATTTCAGATAGTTCTTATTTTCCAGGGAGTTAACTATAGAGTAGACCAATATACTATGAAGATTGTGTGAGGAACAGTAACCTGCAGTAAACAGCAACTACAAACCAAGCATCTTTACTTCCATCAGCTCATTAAAAGGCAAGACAAATGCTTAACAATAATGTATCTACAACAAATTTAGTAAGTAAAACATGAATACTTACTTTATCTATAAATAAAAATTTGGGTTTAGGCCAGGCAGCGGTGGTGCATGCCTTTAATCCCAGTATTTGGGAGGCAGAGGCAGGCAGATCTCTGTGAGTTCGAGGCCAGCCTGGTCTACAAAGCGAGTTCCAGGACAGCTGGGACTGTTACCCTGTCTCAAAAAAAAATAAAAAAAAAAATTGTTTCATTCTCTCTGCCTATATTCTTGACAAACTACAGGAATGGTGCAAAGGCTGATGCATCTCAATTAGTGGTGACAAAAATTTGCTTTCCTAGAACAAAGAGAAACCTGGCAGTGTACAACTTCTAATAGGAAAAAGCACACAAAAACAAACACAAAAAGCAGTTCTGAGGAACATGACAAAAGACACAGCAAAGTCAGAAAAGGAATCATGAACATACCCAAGAACTACTCCTAGCTCCTTGACATGAACACGCATCTGTCCCCTCAGGTACTCAGACAGCATTTTGCTCTTGAAGTATAATTCCTGTAACCGGTCTTCAAGGTGCATCACACACTGCAGTTAGGGAAGAAACAAACTCTGTTAGAAAACTCATTCTAATTCTTTTGAGTAATGTCAAATTTCTTTCCTTGAGGAGAGGGCCTGAGGGATAACAACAGGATTTCACCTATGTATCTGAGGCTGCCTCTGAACTCTCTACATAGTTCAGGGTGGCCTCAAATTCTCGGGTGCTGCATTACAAGTAGGTACCACCACACCCTGATAGCAAATTTCAGAGCATTAAGTTTTACACAATTCCATTTGACCATTCCAAGATGAATTTATGTTCAGAAGAAATTAAGGATGCAGTTTTAGAAGAAAAGAGGCATAAATCTGTTTCTGGTTACTATCAGAGATGAGAAATTCTTTTTTCTAAACTGCAATAAAATCAACCATCTCAAACATTTTCACGGTACAACTCACCAGCATTTTAAACGTTGTACAGTGATCATCAATAATCATTTACAAGACTTTAGGAACATTTTAATTTCAAATCTGATATACATACTAATATTTCAAATGTATATCTATATACATATATACTCACACACATATATTCTCCCTTTCTCTCTCTCTCTCTGAGTAAAAAAAAACAGTTTATAATAGTTCAAAGAAGGAACAGTAGACCTTGGTGAATGAGGTTTATAACCTAAGATAATAAAACTTAAAATACCTACATTTTATATTTTACAATTAATTTATACATGTTTCCTAAAATAGATGAATTTTTCATACAACTGATATATGTTTGAGGGGGAAAATGTGAATTTCAAGTAATAGACAGTGAATTCCTTTCCAATGAAAATGAACTACAAAAGCGCCTGATAAAAACTTGTTTTACAAACCAGAAGGTAGTAGCATATGCCTTTAATACCAGCCCTCAGGAACTAGAGGCAGGTGGATTTTCAAATTGGAGGTCACCCTGGTCTACAAGAGTGAGTTTGAGTTTCAGGACAGCCAGGGCTACATGGAAAAAACCCTGTTTTAGAAAAACCAAACCAAACTAAAACTCAAATCCCAAAAACCAAAACTTGTTTTTATTACCAGAAAACACAACTGAATGGATGTGGGGGTTCATTGCTTGTGTTGTGATATGTATCTCATTCATAATTCCTGTTTAGGCTAAAAATGCCTTATGAAAATGTTAGGTGTAGAATATGTATATCATATAACAGACAATATCATTTACCTTATTAACTTGGGGGGGGGGGTTCAAGACAGAGTATCTCTGTTCAAGACAGAGTATCTCTCTGTGAAACAGTCCTGGCTGTCCTGGAACTCTCTTTGTAGACCTCAAACACAGACACGCTTGCCTCTGTCTCCCAAGTGCTGTGATTAAAGACATGCGACACGACTGTTCGGCTTTTACTTATGTTTTTTAATTGGAGATAAAGTCTCATGTATGGCAGGGTAGCCACAAACTTGCTATAAAGTACAGGCTGACCTTGAACTTCTGGTTCTCTTGCCTCTGCCAGCTAAATACTGACATTATAGGCACCACCACTCTTGCTTTACGAGGTGCAAGGGATCAAACCCAGGGCTTTGTGCATGAGAGGCAAGTACTTTCTACTTGAAGTATATCTCCTCCTCCAAAACAGAACATTTAAGAATATATAGCTGAGAGACATTAAGAACATCTACAATGTTTGACTATAAACACCATCCATTTGGGAATTTTTCATCAAAACCTATTTACCCAATAATGACTTCTCCTTCCCTCCTTCCTCCCTCTAGTAACTACTACTTTATCTCTAGAGATAAACTATAAAACTTACAAGTACACAAAGAGGAAAACTCTGTGACATAAAATGAGAACAAAGTGATTCTTTTAATATACACCAAGAAAATGGGCAACAAAAGGTTTAGCTCTAAGTACAGGTCTTTCATCCAGGTTGAGTTCATTTTTAAATATGACAAAATAAAGACTGAAAACTTCTAAAAAATATGGCCATCTTTTGTTGTAAACACTTTTCCTTGTTGAATGTGGTCTTAGCACTATTACTGAATCCAATCTTATATGAGAAAGTTTAATTCTGGGCTCTTCAATCTATAATGAATGAAGAATGAATCTGTCTATACTCTTGTCTTTATGCTACTACTACTACCATATTTTGATTGTAGCAAAATAAGTTTTGAAATTAGGAAGTTTGACTTCTTTAATTTTCTGTCTTTTTTTATCTTACTGTTGTTTTTTAAAATAGGGTCTCCCCAGTATGCAGCTCAGATCTTCTAAGAAATTATAGACATGTACCACCATGTGGCTACTTTATCCTCAAAAGTAGGCTCAATGAGTTCCCCTGATGTTCTATATGACTGGAATAAGATGGGCTTTCTATTCTTTATAAATTTTTTTGGTTTTATTTTCTTTCTATTTATATGGATGTTTCCTTGCATGTATGTATGTGTACTATATGCATGCAGTGCCCACAGAGGCCATCATATTCCCTAGGGCTGGAGTTACAAATGATTGAGCCCAGGTCCTCTGGAAGACCAGTCAGGAATCTTAACTGCTAAGCCATCTCTCCAGCTCCAGGCTTTCTATTTTTGAAAAGTCTTTCATTAGGATTTTGATAGGGATACTATTCAATTTGTATGTCAGTTTGGGAAGTAATGACAATATTAAGTCCTCCAACTGTGGTTTCAGACAAACACAGGGTCAAAGAGGTCTGCTCTTCTTTTGGTAGGAATAGCCTGAGCTGTGTTGTACGGCAGGTCATTTGGTACATGATGGTGGGCTATCAGTTTATTGATATTTAGAGTGGCCATTAAGCTGAACTGAACCAAAAGAACCCTAAGTTTTCCAATTCATAGATTTGGGTGTTCCTGTTATTTATTCCTTCTTCTATCTCATTTATGTAACATTTCCCATTTACAACACTTTTTCTTGATCATTATTAAACAATCTGGTTTTTACTATTCTAAGTAGAAATGCTTTCTTTCCCCTCACCCTTTTTTTTTTTTTTTTTTTTTTTTTTTAATGAGACAGGACAGTCTTGAACCTAGTATGTAGCTGAAGTTGGCCCTGAATATTCATCCTCTGTCATTAGAGTGATCACAATGCCTAGCTCAGAACTACTTAATTTTCATTTCAGGTTGCTCACAGTTAATATATAGGACATATCATTTTTTCATGTTTTTCCTCTCTGAAAATTCTGTTTTTCTCATGAAATGTGTCTTCTAGATCATGTCATCTGTAAATAGAAATAAAATCTATCTTCCTTTCCAATTTTGAAGTATGTTGTTTCTGTTTTTGCTTAGTTCTCTGGCTAAAACTTAAGTGCCATGATGGAGTTAAAGTGGTAAAAATAGGTTTCTTCATGGGACACTTAGTCTTTTGATACTGAGCAATGCTGTTGGGTATTTGTAACACTGATAGAGAGAGCTTTTGTGAACTTTTACAGTTCTTACATGAGAGAGAATGAGCTCTGAAAGTGGGAGAAGGTCTCAAGAGGCTATCATTGTCATGAAGTGGAAATATTCAAATGATATGATTATGGGGTTCTGAAATGACACCCTACACCAGGAATACTGCACATTATCAAAAATCTGGCTGTTGAAATCAGATTGCACAAATTTGAGTGCATCCCTTTCTTTCTTAGTTCACAGATAGCCTCAGTAATAGATTGTTTCATATTCATAAATGGAGAAATACATTATCTGGGTACATGTAATAGGTTATAGTGAAGGCTCTTTCTCACTGAGTTGTCACATGGTGGAGACAGAACAGGCTTGGTCAATCTCCTTCTTCCTTAGTAGACCACTAGTCCTCTCACATGAATCAACACTCAAGACCTAAACAACCTCAATTAATAACCTAATCTAACCTTTCAAAATAGCCCAGTTCTAGATTCTATCTCCACAATGGTTGGCGGTAGAAGAGGACAATCATTATAATACTTCTTTCAATAAAACGATGATAAAAGCTAGTAAGAATATTTAATGTGTGTACATAGTATGCCAAGTTCACTTAGCAGAATACTCAGAGTCATTCAAGCCTTACATATACTTACAAAGTTTGGAGACAAGTTATGTTTATAAAGTTGAAGAGTAGAATGAAGCAGGTTGGAAACAAGACTAGAAACCAACACTTCCTTTCCCAATTTATTATCTGTTACTCGTCTCTGACTGCTGGCAATCTGAACAGTCCATTTATCCATATCAGCTATTATACAGACAGCTTCTGCTATTGGTTCATCCAACACTGGATGCTGGAAATAAAACAATTCAGTTTATGATAAGCAAAGTTTTCAAAAAGTAATGTAAATAGAACAAGCCAATTTTTAAAAAGCAGAAAAAAATGTATTAAATAACAGTATTACCAAGGAATCTTTGTTTAAAAATGGAATAATAACAAATACATTGAAGTACTTTATAGAAATCATTGCATATCTTTGTATTCATTAATAAATCTTTGTATCCTTAAATCTAGAAATTAATGTTCCCAAGTCTTTTTGATCAACCAGTCACAAATGTGTATGCCAGACAACTAAAACAGTTCTTAGTTTTAAAAGACTGTATCTTTCAAAATAAGACAGACTTTTTCCCTTTCTTTTTGATAGTAACTTACTTGTACAAATAAAACAATAGCAAAATTTTGTACTATCAGTCATCAACATGCCTCAGAACCATATGAGTAATTTGATGATGCCATGAAACACATTATTGCCTCTATACATTAACTCTTCTATTTTTCCAGGACATGTAGGCAGAATATAGACATAGGTTAAAGGAGAACAAATCCACATGTACTGGCCTGACTTATCAACACACACTGACAAATGCAAACCACTTCCCTACATACACTCTACCATACACCTATTGCTCTTAGATCTACATAAAAATGGAGGACTGAAATACTCAAATCAAGGTGACTGTCAAAAGTACAAAGGGTCTCTTTTATTCTGTATATTTTCATCTCGCTTGATATCTTTATCACACAGTATGTTCATAATTATGATAGTGAAAAGTATTATAATTGACTGCCTTAGTTTGCTTTCTATTGCTGTAGTGAAAACCATGGCAAAAAAAAAAAAAAAAACTTTGGGGGGGAAGATTGGTTTTATTTAAGCTTACAGTCATAGTCCATTATCAAGAAAAGTGACAGGAAATTGAAGCAGAAATATGAGGCAGCAACTGAAGCAGAGACCATAGAGGAACACTGCTTATTGGCTTGTTCAGCCCGGGTTCTCATACATCACAAGACCACATGTCCAGGGTGGTGCCACCCACAAGTGGGCTGGACCCTCTCACATCAATCATTAATCAATAAAATACACCACAGACTTGCCTATAGGACAATCTGCCAAAAATAATTCCTCATTGAGGGTACTTCTTTCTAGATGACTCTAGCTTGTATCAAGTTGGCAAAAACAAAACAACCATAACAAAACAAAATAACCATAGACATATAGGTAAAAGGCCATCAGGCAGAGGCTGTACTTTTTGACTTTCCTCAAGGCAAGTCAAAGCCTTTATAACAAAGATTAAAAATGGAAATTAAGTATGCAGCATACCTATCAGTAATACAGTCCTGCAATGCTGGCTACTTCACTATATTTTATTATTAAGATAGGTTATGGACATTTAAAAAAAAAAAACAAACAAAACCTCTGGCCAAAAAGAAGAAAAATAAAAACAAGAGTTAATGGCCTCACTTTTACCATTAAGTGTGGCATCCTCAACATCCATCCCTTTACCAGTTAATAAACAACAACTCTGAATAATATTCTTTCCTAGACAGCAGACAAGGAAGCTATAAATATTTTAAAAATATAAAATAAATATCTAATTACAGATTAAGCAGGAACTACTGGAGATGCAGAAGAGAAAATACTGCAATGTACTTATGAGCTGCAGGTAAGAGAGGAGAGGAACATGGACAGTTCTTTTAGAAGAAACATTATAAGAAAGCTTCAAGTAAATGCACGTGGATACATTTTTGAGAAATGATACTGAAAAATGGGAAAGAAAAGCAGTAAATAAAAAGGCTGGAGAGAGCAAGACAGGCTGACACATACCTGTTATTTTGAAACTCAAGACTAAGGATTGAAAATTTTAGGACAGTTTGTGCTATACAACAAGACTGCTTCAAAAACAAAAAACAGCCGGGCGGTGGTGGCGCACGCCTTTAATCCCAGCACTTGGGAGGCAGAGGCAGGCGGATCTCTGTGAGTTCGAGACCAGCCTGGTCTACAAGAGCTAGTTCCAGGACAGGCTCCAAAGCCACAGAGAAACCCTGTCTCGAAAAAACCAAAAAAAAAAAAAAAAACAAAAAAACAAAACAAAACAAACCCTCACACTACCAGTACACAAAAACAAGCAAACAAATACTATCACTACCACAATAAAAAGCCAATGATTTAGAATAGAAGGAGTTTCCACAGATGAAAAGAGTATCTGTCTACAAGATAATCTACCTCATAGTGAAAGACTCCATGGTTTCCTCCTAAGTATGAATCTACAAGAACTCTATCAGTACTATCCTAATAGTGAAAGACTCAGTAGTTTTTAAGATAAGGAACAAGATAATACTATCTTCTGTCACCTTTTCTTTCCATGCAACACTGGACAGACGTTACCCAATATATTCAAGATTGGAATAGAAAATGTAACACAGTCCACTGATAACATGAATCATGGGTAAGAACTCTAAGGATTCTATATGAATAACACAACTAGTAAGAGCTCAGAAAAGCTACAGAATAAAAGGTAAACACAGAAAATCAATTGCATTTCTATATATAAGCAATAATCTGACAAGGAAATTAAGAAATACACCTTTAATTCCAGAGCTCAGGAGGCAGAGACAGGTGGATCTCTGAGTTTGAGGCCAGCCTAGTCTAAAGAGTGAATTCCAGGACAGCCAGGGCTATGCAGAGAAACCCTTTCTTGAAAGACAAAAAAGCAGAACCAAACAACAACAACAATAATAGAAGAGAACTACTTTTTTGGATATCTCAATTTTTGATGCTATGAGTAAAATATTTTCTATATTTCAAATTTTCATTTGGTAGGTCCCTAGAATTCAATTCTTGTCTTCTTCACAGTGATAAATTAAGTGTCACAGATGCTATATATGAGGTGATAGATTCAGAGAACAGTGACTATGTCACAAAAATACAAGGAATTCTGGGTTGTAATAGAGAAAAAGAGTTTGCTTTTGCTTTAAATATATTCAGAAGCTGTGAAGGTAGCTCACCTGCACAGCATGAGATAAATCTGAATACAGGCACTGACGGAGCTTCTCATCACTTCCAATTCCTTGAAGAACAAAATCAGGAACGTAAGATGAGCAGTAGCCTCCCAGCAAGGATCTTCCAAAGTTGGCAATGTTCGGCTGAACAGCACTCACTTCAATTAATTTTGACCTGAAAGAAAGATGATCAGGGAGGGAAATCTAGATAAGTACCTAACATTTTTTATCAGTGGCAGAAGATGGGGTGGAGAAGGTTATGAACTTGACAAGTCTGTCTTTCCAGTACCCTTGCTTTCTATGAACTATATACAGAGTAAAATCAGCCTTATATAAAAACTAACCTAAACACTAAAGCAGACCACAAAATACTGTTCTCTCCTGGAGGAGGTCTGAAGAACAAGAGTCTTTCATAACAGACTTTAGGAGGCTATCCTTTATAAATATTTGTAACACATTTCTAACACAATCAGATTATGAAAATCACTATGTAAAAGCAGCTAAATATCTTGGTCTGTAACGTTCCAAAGCAGGGATAGCCTCCTTGCATACTTGATCTCAAATACATATTCCCTCTTTGTTCTCAAGTATTCTCCCTAAGTGCCAGGCTTGTCATAGGTCCACTGTGGGATAGATACATGCATAACTCGTTCCAAAATGGTTTGCAAACTAAGCAGAGACCAATTTCCTACATCTCACTTGTATTTTTAATGTTTCTCTGATGTCTTCACTAGGGGATGTGAGGAATAGTTTTTAATTCTCCCCATTAGTAAAAGAATTTGACCTGTATAATGACGTTAAAAATTATTTTAATAATCATTATTTTGAATGTAAATGCATGAAGTCAGTGAAAAACCCTTGGGAATCAGTTCTCTCTTTCCACTGGGATTAAACTCACTCCAGTTCATGGGATCATCAGGCCCATATGACAGATGCTTTTTACTGCATAACCATCTTGGAGTCCTAACCTCTTTTTAAAGTTAGTTACTGTCAATCTCTAGAGACTGGCTAAACAAAAAGAAAGCACATGCTTCAATAGGGGTTGTTTCAGATGGAAAATTTCTACTTACCCAGGAAAGGGTATTTCATCCTCTTCTGCCCAGTCTTCCTGTTCCCCTCCACAGTAACTGCCAACTTGTCTTCTTATATCAGGACCTGTGTCTTCACTCTCACTATCTCCAAGGGCACTATCTGAACTTTCATTTCTTGGAATGTCCCACTCAGTTCCTACAGCATTTTTTTTCTCTGAACTCTCTTTATCCCCATGGGGGACAAGAATAGAGAGGGTGTCTCTTTGGTCCTGCTGAGGAAAGCAGGCATTACATGAATCTTGGTGAACTGTTTCTATACATTTACAAAATTCACTTTTTTGTTTGTTATTTTTTGTATATAGTCTTTTTGGGAACTCTAACATACAGCAATACTCTTTACTATCTGTACTTGTTTTAACAGGAACATCATCAATAGTCCTAGTTTCAATTGAATCATCATTAAAATATTCATCAAACAAGCTCATGCTTTCTGGGTCTGAATGATTCCAACAAGGAAGCTCACAGGATTCTCCAGAAACCATGTTCGGTGTGCCAGACTCTCCAGATTGGTCCTTAGTTATTTTACTCTGTTGATGCTTATCAGTCACCCCTCTGTCTTCCTTCAGTGGTTTGCTGTGATGTCTATTAATCTGATCCACCACAGCCTGACTCCGAAGTTCAGTATCTGAATCAGGTGACATAGAATCTCCAATCAAGAAAGTAACCTTTGTCTGAGTTACCTCACAGGAAAATGCACTAGGCACAGTCTTATCTGGAGGTTTCTTTTCCACAACTATCCCTGTGGATCTCATCACTGTGCCTGTGTGATTATCTGAATCCAGCAATTCCTTATTCTGCCAGGATTCTTCTGTTGGCTCCAAGCCTGTCTCTGGCAACACACATTTGTCTGCTGGAGCAGATCCTGTACAAACAACTGTTTCTAACTTGTTGTCAAGGCAAGTTCTTAATTTATCTCTGTACTGTTTAATATCAACATTTTCTTCTTGGCAGTCAGGAGAACTCTTTCGGCATTCATCTGTAATTCCCAGCAATTCCTTAGAGTTGTCTTGAATATCTTCTCTCTCTGGTTGTGACACATTCTCTGTATTTTGCCCAAGGAGTGGATGACTGCAATATTTACAGTTACAGCTAGGAGTTCTTGTCTCTTCTGACTCCTTAAAGAGCAAGCTGCTTTTGTTTCTGTGCATTGTGATCAGCACATACTCTGACTCCTCTATTTCCCCTTTTTCTAAAGTGGTAGTAATCACCGTGCCTGGCATAACAATGGCTTCATCTTCTCCATTTTCTAAAAGATGGGTTTCTTGAAGTTCAGAGCATCTTATGAAATAAGTAAGAAAATAAAGCAGCCTCTGGACCAGGTCTTGTCGTTTGCCAACGACTACAGTTCTTGCTAAACGTACAGGAGACCCAATAGCGCCATATAAATCTCCTGCAATAAAAAGACCACTTAATAAACATGCAGACTTTCAGTTATGATAAGCCTTCTCATACAAGTTCAGATTTTACTTTTAGCCTCTTTAAAAGATGACTGACTATTCAAGAAAGCAGGGTAAAATTAGTGATTTTAACCTGGGAGAAAGGTGAAAAGAGGGACTTTTCTAGCTGTGTTCTTAAACAGCTTCTGTGGTTTTAAAGCCTCGAAGAATTAGTTCTCAAAGTCAAACTTATTAAGAATATTCTCTATATCAGCTGCCACACAAAGGAGCTTTATTGGCTAAAGACTATTATAAAGGAGGCCATAATCAAATGCAGACAGGAGAAAGCATAATGTTGCTGCAGGCATGAAAGGAGAGGGACAGTGGTGGCTTGAAGCAGGAGGCGTCATATCATTGTATTTGTACTATGGCTCAAATCAAACTTCAAACCCAAGAGCAAAACAAGAACTCAAAAATGAATATAAAACATCAGTATCAATCACTTTTACAAGTTTTCAATGTACACACTTAAAAACCTCTACTTTAATGTTATAAAAAACAGCCATACTTAAGGAAATCTATGCTGCAGACAGGACTGTAGTAAATGTTCTCTTCTGGCTAATAAACTAGCTCAAATATCACAAAATCACCATTCCAAAATAATCCTCCAAATTTTCACTAAATATCCCATGAACTGAAACTGCTTTGGCCTTTGAGTCTGTCATGGCAGCTCCCACCAGAGTCTCCTAGCTTCATCTTCTTAACATTACCCTTTGTATGGTTGTTCTCTAAAAGCCCTCACTTAAGCTCCAGTAACAATAGTTTTATACTTTGATGTTCAGAGTCCCTAATTGTACACTGTACTCAGTCTTTATCTCTTCCAGTACAGTGTTTCTCAACTGTGCAAAGATCAAACTCCCCTTCCTAAACTACCACTCAACTTTCACTTATATTTATTAATTGTATTACCATTACTGTGAAAGTACATTGCCTATGGTATTTGACTGTTAACCTCTTGAGACTATGAGAAAACTATTCATCTATCTTTACATTCCTTTATGTTCTTTTCACAGAGCCTTAAATACAACTATGCACTCAAAAAGTAGCAACAGAATTTGAATTGACTTCATATACTCATAGTTAACAATAGCTAAAGAACAATTAGTGTGCACCTTTCACTCTACCCACAGTTCTTTAGCTGTAAGGAATGGCTGCAGGTATAAGACAATAGACAATTTAGCAGACATGAAAGGGGAAGTATCAGAGAGACTCTTTAGAATAAAACTGATAAAAGAAAACACTATATTTAGTTAGTTTTTGCTTAAAAGTAAGTCTTAAGTTTATACACAATAGACAATGTTCAGACTTAAGTTTATACACAACAGACATACCAAGTTGTGCCCAAAGAGGGTTATATGGATGAGTTTTTGCCAACATGCCCACACTCTGAGAGGAATGTTTTTCTAAAAATATTTTTATAGGTGGCTGTCCATTTGGCATGACTGTTGGAACCCAAGCAAGATGATTGGTCAAAACTGCAGTAATGAGAGCTGGCAAGAATCTGAAAACAAAATGTATCCTATTATATTCCAATTCACACTCATGAAATTTTAAATAAACAAAATGCTTTGTATAACAATGAGGGTGCGTGCTGGGCGATGGTGGCGCACGCCTTTAATCCCAGCACTTGGGAGGCAGAGGCAGGCAGATCTCTGTGAGTTCGAGACCAGCCTGGTCTACAGAGCTAGTTCCAGGACAGGCTCCAAAGCCACAGAGAAACCCTGTCTCGAAAAAACCAAAAAAAAAAAAAAAAAAAAAAAAAACAATGAGGGTGCGTATTCTAAAGTGACTGAATGTCATTTATAAAAAAGAGGGAAGAAGAAAGACAAGTACACCCACCAGGATTGGGGTGGGGGAGCTCATAAATGTTTCCTTGAAGAGCAATTTAACATTTAATTCTAAAACATTAACAAGGAAAATTTTCAGATTACATTACAAAACAAATAAAGGCCTTTTACTTAAACTAAGAATTCTTTTCAGTATTTAATCTGCCTAGTTCACTAAGGAATTAATGAACAGGTCCCTAATTTTCAAATTTCCAGATCAGTTATTTACTGAGTAGGAAAAAATAGTAAGTAACCTTTATCATTAAAGAGGATTAAAACATCTGAATCAGCCGGGCGGTGGTGGCGCACACCTTTAATCCCAGCACTTGGGAGGCAGAGGCAGGCGGATCTCTGGGAGTTCGAGACCAGCCTGGTCTACAAGAGCTAGTTCCAGGATAGGCTCCAAAACCACAGAGAAACCCTGTCTCGAAAAAAAAAAAACAAAAAAAAAAACAAAAACAAACAAAAAAAAACATCTGAATCACCATGTGGAGCCTAAAGGCTTGATGAATAGTAAGAAGAAAACTCGGATAAAATGGCCTACTGAACATCCAACAGCAAGTCTTCGAGCACTCCGACTCAGCGAGCCTGCTGCTCACTGCATACAGCTGCTCTCTACTTTCCATCAGTGCTTGAGAAAAGTTTCCTTGTCACTCTGAAGAAAATAAAATTCTAACACTGGAATCTGAATATTTCCTTACATTTTTTTGAGTTTTTTTAAGACAGGATTTCTCTGTAGCTTGAATATTTCCTTACATTTTAAAAACTTTTTGTGAAACAAAACTATCATGAATGAATACAATTCACACAAAAAAAGTTTAGAATCCTCAGGGGATTCTGTAACATGTTAGGAATTTTAACTAAGCATAAAGACAATTTTATTACATATGTTCATACAGTGTTGTGATGCTCTTCCACATCACTGAATCATCTTAGGATAGTTTGACTATTAATAAGAAATAATTGTAGAGGTTGGAGAGATGGCTCAGCAGCTAGGTGCACTACTGGCTGCTCTTCCAGAGGACCCGGTTTAATTCCCAAGCACCCACATGGCAGCTCACAAAAACATACATACAGGTAAAACACATAAACATTTTTTAAGAAATAATTATAAATACAAAGTGTTATCCCAATTTCATAATTAAATTTGCTTTCAAATTAGATATATAGTAATAACAAAATAACATATGTAACTAAATAAATAAAGCAAGCCATACTGATTTTTGGAGGCATTTTCCATTAGAAAAGTGAATTCCTTCATGAAACGATGGCAAAGCTGTTTTTTTTCAGGAGTCCCTGACATCATTGTAAGCCAGACAGGTTCTCCAATTCTTGGCATTGTGTAAAGATTACAAATTGTTGTTCTAAAAAGAAGAAGACACATTGTAAAATTTATGGTTCTCCAAATAACATACTCTTAAAGGCTTACTGCCAGATGACTATTCACACCTAGATTATTAGAGCTTCTGAGGAAAGAAAAAAAAAAAGTCAACGAGCCTCGCTTTTCCTTCTTTGCCATCAGCTATTAGCATGGGAAGTATATTTTGTAGGTAAAGGTGAAATATGCTGGCTCAGACCCTGGTGCTGGCACTTCCCCCTCTAATACTGCCCTTATAGCACATTATTTTCCTACTTTGGTCATCAATTTCTTCCATCTGTAAGACCAAAGGAGAGTTCTAGGTACTCCCTAGATCCCCTTTATATACCTTACAGTTCTAAATTATACATTCTACTTAATCAACTGCAAATTATCAGCACATACAAAAGAAAACTACTAACCATCTACCTAAACACACTACTATGGGTTACCGGGCTAGCAGCTAGTAAGCTTCAGGAGGATGAGAACAGCAAACACATATGGTTTATTTTATGTCTCTCTACTTTCTGGAGTTTTTCCTTAGATCAACGCCAGGAAAGACTACTGCACAATCACTATAGTGTGCTCCTAGCTGTCCTGTGACATACCCTATCATAAAACCTTCAAAGCATATTTGTCAATTCTTTTCCTTTTATGTAAGCAACCAAATCTGTATGTATATTCACTATACTAACCAGCTCTGTAAAAGCTGAGTTTTAGAAGCTTTAGAAACAAGTAAATCTGAAAACAGAACCACCATGTCCTCCCTTCCATCACGAGCATTCTCAAGCACATCTTCCAGTCTTGATAGAAATGCACAACATAAGCAATGTCTATGCAGTAACACAGTTGGAACATGAGTTCCAAGACTGAGGAACTGAATTGGGTTGCATTAAATAGACTCAAGTGACTTTGGGCACAAACTATATTCAGTAGCACTGCCCTAAAAAGTTCTTTAAACTCTCCAAAAATTCCATTACCTTTCTCAGTAAATTTCTTTAGCACTTAGAATCTAAAAGGGAAAATAATTCTTTTGCCCATACAGCTTTTCATTTAGCAAAAACTTTATCATTATTGAAAAAGAAAGAGGGAGAGGGAAGAGACAGAGATGTATGGAGGTCAGAAGACAACTTCTGAGAGTCGGTTCTGGCTTTCCACCCTGGTGACACAGGGTCTCTCTTGTTTTTACTATGTTACATAATCCAGGCTAGCTGGTTCATTAGCTTCCAGTCAATCACCCTTTCTCTAGCTTCTATCTTGCAGTAGAGGTACTGGGATGACAGATGTGTGCCACATCTGGTCTTTTCATGTAGGTTCAAGTGCTCAAACTCAGGTTATTAGGCTTAAACAGCAAGAGTTTTCACCTGCTGAGTTATCTCACTAGCCCACACACAAGTTTTATTAACTATTTAACCAATATTAACACAATGTACTAACAAATATGAAGACAATGCACAATACATAAAATAGCAGACACGCCACTTTGGAAAGTTCTTGGGAGAACATAAAAAATTCATCACTGCAGAGAACGTAAAAATGATTAAGAACTAAAGACATTTTGTTGAGCCTGGTAACACATATATGGAATTTTGGCCCTTGCCAGGCAGAGGCAAGAATACTGCTTTAGCTTAGTATGGGGTCAGCCTGGCCTAGGAAGTAAGTCCCAGACCATTCTGTCTCAAAAATCCCCAAACAACAATGAGAAGTTAAAGGTATTTTAAATAAGATAAAAATAAAACTTTTGTAACAAGAATCTTATAGATTAAGAATTCTATAAAAATTAATATAATTAACAAATTAGTAATAAAATATAAGTTTTAATTTACATTTCATTCAGTGCTTGCTGACTGAATGCACTTGTACCACATGTGTGCCTGATATCTGCTGAGGCCAAAAGAGGGCATCATATTCCTTGGAACTAGAGGTATAGATGGTTGTGAGCTACTGTATGTGTGCTGAGAACCAAACATGGGTCCTCCTGAAAGAGGAGTATGTGTGCTTAACTGATGAGTGATCCATCATCTCTCAAGACCCCTGTGGTGGTTTGTAAGAAAATGGCCCCCAAAAGGAAGTAGCACTATTAGGAGATGTGGCTTTCTTGGAGTAGATGTGGTTTTTTTTTTTTTTTTGGTAGATGTGGTCTTGTTGAAGGAAGTATGTCACTGTGAAGGTGGGTCTTGAGGTCTTATATATGCTCAAGCTATACCCAGCACCTCAGTTCACTTCCTGTTGCCGCACCATGTCTGCATGTATACCGCCATGCTCTCAGACTAAACCTCTGAAACTGTAAGCTGCCAACTAAATATTTTACTTTATAAGAGAGGCCGTGGTCATGATGTCTCTTCACAGCCACACATCCTAAGATGCTCCCAGATACACATGTTAAAATTTAGTTATGATGAACTCCTTTTTTAAAAATATATTTAAATTTATTTAATGTGCATTGGTATGAAGGTATCAGATCCCCTGGAACTAGTTACACACAGTTGTAAGCTGACATGTGGGTGCTAGGAATTGAACTCAGGTTCTCTGGAAGAGCAGCCAGTGCTCTTAACGGCTGAGCCATCTCTCCAGTCCTGATGAACTCATTCTTAGTTACTTTACTATGCCTAAAAATATGCATGTCTTAACAAGGCTAGAAAGGTTTCACTTGAAAAAGCTATCCCTATACCTATCCTGAGAAAATAAACCATACATCTGCTCGAACAAGAAGTTCTTCTCATATTTGTTTCTCAAATGATATAATATTAAAAGTATATCCCAACAACTCCCAAACATAATTTAATAACATAACTGCCTTACTGATGACATTCTCATATAGTCATGAGACAAAAGAAATTTAAAGAGTTGCATTTCCAGAATTCTGGAGATTAAGGCAAGAGGATCACAAGTGCCAAGTTAGCCTTGGCAACACAGTAAGACCCTTTCTGAAAAACAAAGAAATAAAACAAAACACAATGACAACAAAAAAAAGAAATTTAAAAAACTAAGTCTTATTTAAACAAGTTAAACTATCTTTTTATGTAAATAAATTACCTTACGTATACTATAAAACAGCTCTGTATTGTAGCAAAGTGAGGAGTAAAATACCTGAATTCAGTTAGGGCATCAACTATGCGATTGTATGCCAAACTTCTCTGGCTGGCATCAGCTGATCTCCGGCTCATTTTCATAGCCTTGAAAACAATCATTACACAATTAATTCTTACACTAATTATAGTCACAACACTGGAGGAAAGACAGAACCTTAATATACCTTATCTACAGAGGCTTTCTCTACTGTAAGTTTGGTCATTAATGATGGTTACAAAATTTAAAAATTTCAACTGTTAAAATGTCTCTGTGGTAACAAACTGCAAAACATCAACACACAAAGAACTTAATGTTTACAGTTTTTCCAGCTATATCAACAAAAACTTTGGTTTTTTGAGACACAGTCTCACTCTGTAATCTAGGCTACCCTGAACTATGTACCCCAGAGTGGCCTCAAACTTTTGGTAATGCTCCTGTCCCAGTCTCCCCACGGCTAGGATTACAGGCATGCATTACCACAACCAGCTACTTTTTCTCTAAACAAAACGCACAGGAACTCACTAACAGACCACAGTATGTCACAAGAAACATTCTTAATACCTTATGAAAAACCTGAAATACCATTCAACTAAAGGATCTCTCAAGTCAGAACACAGTATTTGCTTATTCCCCTCTGTGTTTCCATCCCAATCAGCACTGAGGAACAAATGCATCCCCTGGACAGCTAGGCAGGCTCTATAACTCAACTACTACAACCTTGGCCAGGTACTTGTTTTCTTTCCTATTCTCTCTCTGTGTTTCTCCTCTCTGTCTGTCTGTCTGTCTCTGTCTCTCCTCTCTCTTTCTCTCTGTCTCTCTTCTCTCTCTGTCTCCTCTCTCTCTCTCTCTCTCTCTCTCTCTCTCTCTCTCTCTCTCTCTCTCTCTCTCTCTCTCTCTCTCTCTCTCTCTGACAGAGTTTGTGTAATAGACCAGGTGACCTTGAACTCACAGAGTTCACTTGAGTCACCATGTCCAGTCACTTGTTTTTTTAATAGCACATGCAGTGTAAACTGAAAAGTTTTCATCTTGGTAGAAAAAGAGTAGATTAGTTTCAGATAGTAGAGGTTAAAAGAGAAAAAGTTAACTTTTTCAATGAGAATTTAATTCTGTATTCTTCATGTAACTACAAATTGATTAAACAAAACTCCACATATTTAAGATTCCATTATTCTAAGCCGAAGACAGAGATCAAGCCTCATAGGTGGAAAGTAAAACTCACTGTTTTATTTAGTGTTAAGAAACTTGCAACTTCCCTATGGTGGGATGCCTTCCCCAGCATTGATGCAAGGGGAGGAGCTTGGTTCTGCCTCTACTTGATAGGCCATGCTCTGTTGACTCCCAAGGGAGGCTTTACACCTTCTGAATGGAGATAGAGGAAGAGTGATGGTGGGGGAGGGGAAGGTGTAGAAGGGTGAAAGGGGGAAGGGAATTGGAGGATAGGAGGGAGGGGAAACTGTGGTCAACATGTAAAATTAATCAATCAATTAATTAATGATAAAAAGAAACTTGCAGAACAATGGTAACACATGCTTTTAACTCAGCACTCAGGAAGCAGAGGCAGACGAGTCTCTACAAGTTTGAGGCCATTCTGGTCTATAAAACAAGTTCCAAAACAGCCAAGGAATCCTGTCTTTTTTTTTTTTTTTTTTTTTTTTTTTTTTTTTTTTGGTTTTTCGAGACAGGGTTTCTCTGTGGTTTTGGAGCCTGTCCTGGAACTAGCTCTTGTAGACCAGGCTGGTCTCGAACTCACAGAGATCCGCCTGCCTCTGCCTCCCGAGTGCTGGGATTAAAGGCGTGCGCCACCACTGCCTGGCGGAATCCTGTCTTGAAAAGAAAAAAGAAAAGAAAAGAAAAGAAACTTGCAACTGACAGCATGAATGCTCCTTTAGCAGAATTTAGTGTTGCTAAATCTTGCTAACAACGTTTTAAAACTATATCACAGATCTCAAAAACTAGTATAGACTTCAAAATAATTACCATGGTGCTTAGAAACAAAAATCAATAAATAATAGAAGTATTTTGCAAGCTGGTTCTAGAAGAAATGATTTTAAACTCTATTACTTATTTTGTAATTTTCGTATTAAGTCACATTCACTTACATAAATGTAACCATTCAGTTTCATCACTCTATAACTAATACTCCAGATTGTAGAAAGGTCATTAAAACATGAAAACATTTAAAGTAATCTTTAATGAGTTCTTACACTGTCTAAATTTTATACACAGTGTAAAATTCTTTTCTAAGTAGGCAATGCATACTGCAACCCTGAACCTGAGAGAAAAGTCAGGACTGAGCACCAAACTAGCCTGAGTTACAGAGTGAGACCCATCTCAACCAAACCAAATCAAACTGAAAGGCCTAACCCCAAATTACAACCATTACAAAAAATTTCAAAGTCACTCAAAATGCTTCAGGTACAAGAACTGCAAATTTACCAACTTTGATGATAAAAAGCTACACAAAAAGAGAGCAGCCAACATATATATAACTTGAAAAATTTAAAAAGCATTTACTCATTTGTGCAGCAAAATTACCTACTTGCTTTTAATTGATTTAATGTAAACAAACTTGTGTCTTCCCTAGAGGCAGAAAATTCTTATTAACTACTAAATTCTTGAGGTACATTCTAAATGGTTTCCTTGTCCCCTCCCCCTTTGACACAGGGTTTCTCAGTGTATGTAGCCCCTAGCTGTCCTAGAACTCACCTGCCTCTGCCTCCCAAGTGCTGGGATTAAAGACATGCACCAAGACCTCCCAGCTTGTTTGCCCCCTTTTAAATCTCTTTTAAATATATTACCCAATTAATGTGTCTAAAGCAAACCCTCAAAAGAGCCTTAAAAAGAATGTCAAAACTCCCTAGTCAAGCACTCTGGGTTCTTCGTAACTAAGCTCAGACTATTCACTCCTCCTCCTCATATTCTTTCCAAATACTGTGGCAGGGATTAAGAACTTCAGTCATAGCTAATGATCAGTTAACACATCTTTGGGGAATCTTTGTCAAGAAATAATCTGGAAAATTCACCAAAACTTTTAACTATAAAGTAATATTATCTGTGAAAAATTACAAATGTCCTAAAAGGAAAATTACTTAAAATGAGAAAAATTACTTAAAATGAGAAAAATTATTAAATATATCTAAAATAATTTATAGTCAAAATAAGATCAATTTTGGAATATAAATTTTCCACATGAATAATTCAATGATTATTTTTGTTAGTGGTCTGGAAATTTTAAAAATATTAACCAAGAATAATCTCTATCAAGTTGGAATACAATATGAATACAAGCAGCCAGGCCTAGAAAGATTTCCTGCCAACTGCCAACCAATCCCCTTGGGCAGAGGGACATCAAATTGTTTGGCTTCTCCTTTATATCTTATTTCCAAAGGTTTACATATAAATCCTGACAAAGAGAACTTTTAATATAAGTCCAAATGAAGACTTCACATCAGAAAGTCATATTTGTTTTTCCTCTGTTAAAAACAAAACAAAACCTTCATTTGTTAATTTTTTTTTTTTTTAGCTACCATTAGATTTTTACCCTGTATTTTCCAATTTTCTAAGGTTAAGCATTTGTTTCCTATACTATCAGAACCACTTGACATAAACAATTCATTCCTCCTAAAACACTGTCCCAATGGCTTTCCCCCAAAATACTTTTCTCCTGGCTGGATGTTCAGGCCAGTCCTTTTCTATTTCCCCTATGCCTTCCTCTGTTTTCAGAAATTTAAAGTATCTGATGACTCAACTCTAGGTGTTCTCCCCTCTTCCTAATAAATCAGTTCCACGCCTTCAACTACCTTCTGTACACTGATAACCTTTCACTTAACTCTAAAATCACAGAAAAATAGAGAAAGGAACATAAAAAAACGCTGCACTATTTTACTTCAGAGCACTTACCAGCACCTCTAAAACATGTATCCATTTATTCACCTGCTACTTTATGAGCTCAGGCTGCCCATACACTTTTTTTTTCAGTTACTATAACTGTCTTGTAGGCCCTTAAAGATTTAGTTCCTGAATGAATAAGCTGTCTTAGACCTTTGTCTAAAATAGTAAATTTCTTTAACAACACTGAGTTTGCTTGCAGGTCCTGGAATATGCTGTAAAGCTTCAAAACAGCTGTCAAAATTTTGTCAAGTGAATAAACACAACTCTTAATAAAAAGAATAAAATGCGAAGTAAAAAATAAAAATAAGGTACAAAGGACTATACTTACCTGTTCTATTGCACTCTTTAATTTGTTCATGTGGCTTTCAAAGAGAGGAAAATGTGAAAAAAAGAATTCATTGAATTTGTTATTTTCATCTTCATCTTTGGACAATGAAAAGATTACCCCAATTGCAATCTTCTTTTTCCTCACAATTCCCGGGTTAGGGCCACAACTTTCATCTGACAGATTAAAGCTTTCTTCTATAGACCTTAAAAATAAATGTTTTTGTTTAAAACACCAATAGTTTATCTCCCTGATAATTCAATGTAGGTGAGCAAAAGCTGTTCTGCTGTTTCATCAAATTAAATGTAAATTTACAATGGTATAACAATTGTTACCTCTCCAAGAAATTCAACTATCTTTTCATTGTTTTCAAAGAAAGTTTATCAGAGTCAAATTGGGAATGGTTAGGAATCTTGTCTTTTACGAGAAGTTCTTAAAGAAGCAAATAATCCCAATTTAAAAACAAGCTAAAAATGTCTGAATTTTAAGATTAGAGTAAAGTAAATGAGGAAACATGAAGTTTCTATATCTACAGCTGTACTTTAACACAGGAAAAAAAAAATCTTGAGGATAAGCAAGTTGCCCAAACAGAACCATGAGAAATTAAAACACCAAAATACGTGCCGCAAGAATGAAAGCACTAAATGTAGAACTCTTGGAAGAAAACAAAGGACCTCAAAATACTAAATTTGGTGTTGGTTTCTTTGCTAGACCAGAAAAGTCACAGGCAACAACAGCATAGAATTGATATTATAAAAATAAAAAATTTGTATCAAAGGACATCATCATCAACAGATGGCACAGCAATTCACATAATGGTAAGAAACATGTGCAAGTCAGGTACCTGGTAAGGAACTAATATCAAAGAAGTCTAACTCAGCAGCAGCAACAACAACAAAAACAAATATGCTAGGAGCAAATAGTTGAATATAAACTACTCTAAAGATGATGTAAAAATGACCAAAAAGTACTTGTAAATTATTTTACATTAGGATGGCAATTATTAAGGGGTGGGACTGAGAGTGTAGCTTAGTGGTGGAGTACAACTCAGTGGTACAATGTGTGCCTTATATGTAAGAGGTTGTGAGTTTCCTTACACAGGACCAAAACAAAACAAAACGAAACCCATGAAGAACATGATGGTAAGCATACAAAGATATCAGAATTGTTTTACATTGCAAATGTTTAATCATACAGTCACTATACGGCAGTTCCTCAAAAATTAAAAATAGAATGACCATATGACTCAGTAAACCCACTTCTGGACACATACGCAAAAGACAGAAGGCATGGACCGAAACTTTTATATAACCATATTCATAGCTAAAAAGTAGAAACAATCTATGTATTCATGAACAGGTGAATGGATAAAGAAAATGTACTTCTTTTGCATATATGTGTGTGTGTGTGTGTGTGTGTGTGTGTGTGTGTGTGTGTGTGTACAGGTGCATAGGCACACAAGTGCTTGCATGTATGTAGGTATATAAATAGAGGTCAGAGGTTGACACTGGGTACCTTTTTAATCATTTTGAATCTTATTTTTTGAGATGAGGACTCTCACTGAATCTGGATCTCATCAATTCAGCTAGATTGTATGGCCAACAAACTTGAAGAATCCTTCTGTCTTTGCTTTCCCAGTGCTGGGATAACAGGTGCACCTGGATTTTTACATGGAAAATGTGCTGGAGATCTGAACTCAAGTTCTCATGCTTATACAGCAAGCACTTTACTGACAGTGCTATTCCTCCAGTCCCTCAAATGTATCTATAATGCATTATTTAGCACTATTATAGTGCTATTTAGCAATAAATATGAATTTCTTATATATGCTTCTTGCTACAACATGGATGAACTTTGAAGACATACTAAACAAAATAAGCCAGACAGAAAAGGGTAAGTACTGCATGACTCCACTTATACAAGGTACTTATAGCTATCAAGTTTATGGAGATAAAAGAACAGTAGAGCTGGAGAGATGGCTCAGTCATTAAGATCACTTAATGTTCTTCCAAATGACCCAAGTTCAGTTCCCAGCATCTATGTTGGGCAGTTCAAAACTACCCGTTACTCTATCCATAGGTGACCCAATGCTCTCTTCTGGCTTTCATGGGTACATATACAAAAGTGTCATGCATTCTCATAGACATACAGACAAACCCAAAACTAAGACTTTTAAACTACAAAAATTTAAAAGTAGAACAAAGGGCAAATAAAGGGTACAGAGTTTTAGTATGGGAAGATGAAAAAGTTCAGGACTTAAACAGTAGTGATAATGTGCTGGTACTTAGTATCACTAAACAGTATGGTAAAAATGATTAAAGTTAGTTTTGTCTTTCTTATCACTATTAAAAAATGTGATAAACCTTTAAAAAGTTTTCAGTTACATCTTCAAATACATAAAATACAAGTCACAAGCTCTAAAAACCTTACTTAAATGCAAACTTAAGGAATTAGTCAACCTTAGTCAATTCCAACTTACCATCTAGGAAATACCCCATTTTCCAAACTTGTTGTTTGGCTACGTCGCCAGCGTCTCTGGTAGCTGCTAGCACAACTTCGGGTAAGTGAAGAATTTGGGGAGGGGAATGGGGTGATGAGCAAGCTGCTCAAAGATGCTGTTAAGTTAGAAGAACGTGCAATTATTAGTCAATAATTAAACATGGTGACAAGTTTCTTTTTAACAGATTGAAGAATAGAGTAAACCAAATCTTTTGCTTCATCAGTTTTTCTAAACTTTCCATTTAACAAGTACTTGGAGTAAAGCCTCAAAGGAGAAAAGCCATTCATTTAAACTATATTTACAAGAGACTCTTAGACAATCATTTTTGGCACTGTACAACCCAGAAAATAAATGCTACTGTAACAAGCTATCACTTCTTAAGTCACTCTAAATGTCCACTAACTTGGATGACCCTTCATCATTTGTAAAGGAAATCTGATGTCATTAGAACTCATTGCAGATGGGTTTTTAAAGAAAGAACAATTAAAATTAAGTCATTCAAATGGGTCATTTACAGTACTCATGGATTACTCCTGCACAGAATCTTCAAGTCTAACACTTTTTAATAAGTCTTAAGAGTCAAAAATCAGTAGAAACTACACAAGACTCTCTGGAGCAGTCTAAGATGGCAGACACATAACAGTAGACTCAATTTGTACAGTATATAAATGCCTCAAGGCATCTTGTTGTACATGAAAAATAAGTACAATTTTATCTGAAAATTTTAATATTTTCTTGCTTTAAAGTGCTATGTTTATTACTTTAAATTATGTATATGTGTGTGTCTGTCTGTGTCAGCGTATACGCATAAGAATGAAGGTGTCAAGGCCGGGCGGTGGTGGCGCACGCCTTTAATCCCAGCACTCGGGAGGCAGAGGCAGGCGGATCTCTGTGAGTTCGAGACCAGCCTGGTCTACAAGAGCTAGTTCCAGGACAGGCTCCAAAACCACAGAGAAACCCTGTCTCGAAAAACCAAAAAAAAAAAAAAAAAAAAAAAAAAGAATGAAGGTGTCAGAAAAGACTAGAGGATCAAATCTGTAGTTCCAGAAAATTGTGAGCCACCTGACAAGGGTGCTGGGAACCAAACTTGGGTCCTTTGCAAGAGCAGTATGCACTCTTAACCATTAAACCATCTCTCTAGTCACTTATATGTAAATTTATAATTTTTTCAGAAAAAAAAAACCCAAAATTCCTGATACAAGAGAAGACTAAAACCTAGAACAAATAGAAACAATGGGTAAGTACCAAAAGAAACAGACTTTATATTCTCAACAACAAATACAATTCAATTAGAAAAGAATGATGAGGGTATAAAGATTTAGGCACTTCCTATCAGAATAGTATTTTTAGATCCAATTGTCCATCAAAATCAGCTGAGCTTTTTATCTTGTTTTTCAAATATTTTGTACTGAATCAGTCTTTGAGAACAGAGCTCATGCATCTGAACTTTTTATCTTTGAAAGTTCCTAAAGATCAAAACCCAGGATAAAGTAAAGATTGCAGTTTATACTCAAACTGAATCACAATAAAGTAAAGGTAGGTACACAACAAGACAAGGCCTACCATAAAGTACAGGAATCAAATTTACAATGTCTTATAAATAGGATTGCAAGTCTAAGATGAGGACTCTTCTTATGAATGGTTTGGAGCCCCAACATATACTTCTAGTTTTAACTGAAGATGCCTTTACCTGGCTACCTCCTCTTTATTTTTTAAGACACAATTCAAGAAGCCCTGCCTCTGTAATAATTCCCTGGTAATTAATTACCCCTTGCCCAGGGTAAGCTAGGTGTTTTACTTCTTTTTTCTTTCCTTCTTTCTTTCCTTCTTTCTTTCTTTTTTTTTTTTTTTTTTTTTTTTTTGAGCACAAATCTATCACTGATTGCACAGACGATTTTTTTTCTGTTTTATCACTACACTACTTAACAGCAAGCAGATGTAAGCTGATAGGGCTTTTCTACTTATTTTTGTTGTTGTTGTTGTTGTTGTTTTGAGACAGGGTTTCTCTGTGTAGCCCTGGCTGTCCTAGAATTAACTTTGTACACCAGGCTGGCCTCGAACTCACAGAGATCCACCTGTGTCTGCCTCCCAAGTGCTGGGATTAAAGGCATGCACCACCACCGCCCAGCTAGCTAATAATGTTTTTTTAAAAAAAAAAAAAAAAATATTTATTTATTTATTTATTTATTATACAATATTCTGTCTGTGTGTATGCCTGAAGGCCAGAAGAGGGCGCCAGACCTCTTTACAGATGGTTGTGAGCCACCATGTGGTTGCTGGGAATTGAACTCAGGACCTTTGGAAGAGCAGGCAATGCTCTTAACCACTGAGCCATCTCTCCAGCCCCTAGCTAATAATGTTTTAAATAAATTTATGATTTTTGTATTAGGCCACACCTGTAGCTATCCTCGGCCACATGTGGCCACCAGGTCACAGGTTGGACATGTTTGATAGGGCATACACCAAACAAACTTTATAGTCAACATTTAAAATATCAAATTTAAGAGACTTCTTCCTATCCTTTCTACAATCCTGTGTGAAATGTCAATATGAACAAACTAGACACAGAATTAGACAATATAGACAGAGATAAAAATAAAATCAATGCCAGCTAACAAGAACCACAAAAAAAAAGCAGGGTTAGTTTGTAAACCTGACATTACCGGAGCGTGCTATGCCACTGTCTCTGTCCTCATTCGGTTCTCTTCCCGGCATGTCCATTGGGTTGCTGTGAACTACAAATCAAGACAAATGGTCAGTCATAAACTATATTATTATTAAGGTGGATGTTGCTCCTTTTAAATCTCAGACTAGATCATGCGTCATCTCATTGCATTCCTTTTTCAATAGCATGGCACCAACCCAACACTAGGAGCTATTATTCAGTTGAACAAGCTTTCAGATCCATCTGAAGATTTACCATGTGATGCAAAACTATCCAAGACATAGAATCCAGGAGTGACTAAAATTAATACATTTAGAACATAACCAAACATAGATGTTCATACTATTAATGAAAAAGTTAGTTACTGAGGCCAAGTGACAATTCTAGTTTACTGATTATATCCATAACAATGTTTAAACATAATAAAGAAGAATTTAAAGCACTGTAATAAATCATTTGATAAATTTGTTTAAATAGTACGACACCAATTTTGTTTAAAAACAGGCAGGAGGGCCAAGGGTGTAAACTAGTGATAGAACACTGGCCTAGATCACATATAAGGCCCTGGATGTGGGCCACTGCACTGGAAAAACAATGAAGTAAAAAACAAAAGTAAGTATAAGATGCTGGCAGGATAGCTTATATATTTTTAAAAACTTGTTTTATAGTTATATAATTTTCTAGGACAAATATGTATTGTTCATATTTACCATTTATATGTAAAATAAGTTCTAATTAAAACAAGAAATGGGATAGTAGGGTGAGGTGACAATACCCGTAATCTTACTACTCAGAAGATTTAGGTAGGAAGATTTCAAATTCAAGGCCAGCCAGGCCTATGTAGAGGAGACTAAAAATAATAAACAACAATGAATACATCTGTAGACTGCTAATTTCTACTAGAAAATGATAATGCAAGACGAGCATGCAATATGTGAAAAGTGGAACAGAACTGTGTTCCTGCATATATAAGCAAGGCACACACTTTGTAACAATGTAATGATCTGACTAATTAGCTCACATGCCTTTTATGTAGTATTAGAACAGTGCTTGTTCATCTAAATCTTAGCTCCAAGAAAAGTTGTCCTTAGGGAAGAGTGTAGATCAGAAATTTTGCAACAATTATAAAGATCAGATTATTTCCAGCAACTGGTGAATTACAATACAAAAACTACTTAGCCATGGAAACAAGATAGTTTAACTAACATTTCCAAGGGGACAGTATAACTACTAATCTAACTACACACTAAATTTTTCTTGAAGAGTCTAAAGTTTAAAATTATTATGGCATACTGAAGAAAGAAATGAACTGAAATTTCATAAAAACATCAATCCTGCTGCTTACACATTTTGTGAAAACTTTAGGAACATACCAAGTGGAAAACAGTAAGTTCCTATACTTTGTAAGCAATGCTTTCTTAAACACAACCTCCCAACTTCATTCTCTACACTCTCTTGTTTCCACAGCTTAACTAGAGATTCTAGTCACTAGGGCACAACAACTAATCTACCCACACAGCACATGGCAAACCTGCAAAGAAAGAGGCGCTCCTGATCAGGCGGAGCGGACCCTGCTCAGAGAATGCCCGCCTGGGGCTGCAGAACTGTGAAAGACCTATATGGCAAAAATGTAAAATACACATGAAAGAGACCTGTTAGAGAAGCCACATTGAGTCAGGAAAATAAGGCGAAGTAAGGCAACACAGGAACAGACCAAGGAGTAAAGCACAGGAACTTTTAACCAAAGCAAGAACAATTCAAGAAGTCACATTCCTCATTTAAAATAAGTATACTTCACCTTTTAGTCATGGTTTATGTCAAAAAATAGTTTCATGCCTATTTATGAATAAATCCATTTGTAACAACAGAAATAAGCTTCTGTTGCAAAAGGCAGAACTATTTCAAGTGTTCAACCCTAACATAAAACTTTTTTTTTTTTTTTTTTGGTTTTTCAAGACAGGGTTTCTCTGTGGTTTTGGAGCCTGTCCTGGAACTAGCTCTTGTAGACCAGGCTGGTCTCGAACTCACAGAGATCCGCCTACCTCTGCCTCCCAAGTGCTGGGATTAAAGGCGTGCGCCACCACCGCCCGGCAACATAAAACATTTTAACCACTCAAAAAGGCAACAGTATCTACATAATTTAATGTTTGCCAAAAAAAACTTGTTTTTAAAAGCCAGTTTTTAAGACTTCAATATTCTCCTGCAAATGTGGTTAAGAAGACTATGTTACTGTACTTAGCACAAGAACATAGCAAATCTATCAAGAAATTTTAAGGTGGATCTCTGTGAGTTCGAGACCAGCCTGGTCTACAGAGCTAGTTCCAGGACAGGCTCCAAAACCACAGAGAAACCCTGTTTCGAAAAAAAAAAAAAAAAAGAAATTTTATTGACAAATAAGCACAAAAATTGCTAGCCCAGTGAAAAGCTACAAAGTAACAGAAGAAATTGATGGTTTTAGAACTATGGTTAGCCACTATGAAAACAGGAGACATAGTACAGCCTATAAGGGCAAGACTCCCAAAAGTACCAAACACAACCACAAAGAAATGATAGCAGTCTGAATACTTAAAAAAGGGCACAAAGGCCACACACCTTAAATCCCAGCAAGCACATTGCTATGAATTCAGCCCGGTCTACATAGAGAGTTCTAAGCCAGCCAGGGCTACATAAAAGATATCCTCTCTCCAAAAGAAGTATGGGTGAGGGGTTTAAATTCTATAAACAAGCAATGAGTTATGTTACTTATATTCAGTTATGACAGTCTAAGTCAGTGGTACTCAAACTTCCTAATGTAGTGACCCTTTAATACAATTCCTCATGTTGTGGTGACCCCTAACCATAAAATCATTTTTGTTGCTACTTCATAACTGTAATTTTGCTACAGTCATGAACCATAATGTAAATATCTGTGTTTTCCAATAGCCTTATGCAACCCTGGTGAAAGGGTCATTCAAACGCTCAGGAGTTGTGATCCACAAGTAGAGAACCACAGGTCTAAGTAATGTAGGAGTTGAATACCTAGGACAGGTGGCTTTCTGCTTTAAATAGCATCTGTGCTTCTCAAATTGCTGATATTTGTTTTCTGCAACAGAAATTTCTGTAATTATAATGCAGCAACCCTTCCATTTCTCAATGGTTAATTCTTTCTTCAATATTCTCTAGCTATTTCAAAATTAAACGTCTTTAAACTCCTTCCTCACCCACATTACTTTACATGTGACTGTTTACATGGGCATAGATGCAGAGCACACACAGAGCTTCCAGACTGAAATTGTTCTTTTATTTTCAAACCACCTTCAAAGTTACTCAAATTCTTACCTATCTTTGCCTACTTCCTACCTAAATGAAATAGGTAACATTTAAATCTTATGATGCTAGTAACTTAAGTATTCTGAGAAGTTCCTTCTTATCTTCTTAAGTTAATTTTAAGTCAGCTAGTGCCCCAACCCAACACTTTCCTCAAAAACCTCTCTCAACTACCATATTTATTTTTAATTTCATTCTCTCAATGTCTTTATTTTTCCATAAATACCTACATGTAGTCAAATACCTCATGTTTCCTCAATATATATCTATTCCTACAGTTATTCAGCTTTTAAAATGTAGTTGAAGGACAAATGGAGGTTCCTAAGACCCTTTTAGGAAGTCAGTGAGGTCTTCCATTTTCCTATAACTTATCTATCTGCAGGAGGTGAGATTTTCTTGACATATTTTAATCCCAACTGCTTAACTAGACCCATTCTCACTACAGACATTCTTTATACATATAAATCAGATCTGATGTTGCTGAATTCTAAACAACTTTCTGTTGAAGTCTCAAGAATGTATCTAAAATATTTCCAACTGTGATTTTAAAATCCACTAAAATTTGTACACAGCTCTATTATTACCCAAAACAAGCTCCTAGCCAGTATACAGAGGATACAAACTCCAGATCTATTTCTGACAACTAGATCTTACTCAAAACTTACTCCTTGTCTGGCCAAACCTTTCCTCCTTAGAAAGCTATTACAGGCTGGGGTATTGGTACTTAATCTTTTGTACTTTTTTCTCCTTTACTTGGAGTCAGACATGCATCATGATCTGTGGTTCTTTGGCTTTCCCACATCCCTCATTTTCTTTCGCATAGTCATTTCAAGTAATAAAATTTTTGCATAGTTAATCCTGTCATGGCACTTGCTTTAAAAAACAAATGACAAAACTAGCATATCCTCGTTGGTATTTGGCTGCATAGAGCATGAACATGAATTTATTGCTGTGGCCCACAGTACCCTTTGCCAGCTTCTCTTGCTCAATTCTTTCTTTTCTCCTTCATTTTTTTTTTTTATTTTTGAGACTACATCTTAATTACAGCATTTTCCTCTTCCCTTCCTTTCCTCCAAACCCTCACACATACTCTTTCCCTCAATTCTTTTCATTTCCTTTACCTCTACGATGTGCCCAGTCACCTGAACTTATTTGCATGCTTTTATGATGGTGTGTCCTTCCCTCCAGAATATACTACTACTTCTTCCTAGGTACCTTCCTTCCCTAACTATATAAATAATTCTTCAAGTAAAGGTGTCTTATTCTCAAGGAAATCTTCCATAATTCTCCAAGACAAAATCCATGCTTATATTTTAATCACAACCATATAATTTTAATCTTGTATATACTAAAGCATACTATGGTTGTATTATTTATCACATTGCTCACTAACTACAAATCCACCAAGGCAAAAACCGTGTTAGCTTACCACTGCCTCTTCAGGGTCTACGAGAGTGCTTGTTATATTATGGATGATTAAAAAAACACTTGATTAGTTAAGTGGAAACATAAACAAAGCCAGAAATAGGTCTCAACTATCCTTAAGTCACAGTTAACAGTGTGGAAATATAAGCCATGCATTATTTTTTTAAAATAAGCAACAAGGGCACTTAGCCACTCCTCCAACTCTTTTTTTTAAATGATTTATTTAACTTTATTTTATGTGCATTGGTGTGAAGGTGTCAGATCTTGTGGAACTGCATTTTCAGACAGTTGTGAGCTGCCATGTGGGTGCTGGGAATTGAACCCAGGTCCTCTGGAAGAGCAGTCAGTGCTCTTAATCGCTGAGCCATCTCTCCAGTCCCAAGCCATGCATTATTTAAAGCCTGTAGCTTGATTAAATGAAATAAATTTCTCCTCTATAGGGCTGAAGAGATGGCTCAGAGGTTAAGAGCATTGCCCGCTCTTCCAAAGGTCCTGAGTTCATTTCCCAGCAACCACATGGTGGCTCACAACCATCTGTAATGGGGTCTGGTGCCCTCTTCTGGCCTTCAGGCATACACACAAGACAGAATATTGTATACATAATAAATAAATAAATATTTTATTTGTGATCCTAAAGAAGCTAAATAAGAAGGTGAACCCAAAGAAAAACATATAGTTATCCTTGCCGAGCAAAAAATTGGGATCTTGGGGGTGGGATGGGATAGGAATAAGGGGAGATGGGGAGAGAAAAGTGAGAAGAGGAGGATGGGGGGAACTTGGGGAATTGGGATGGTTGGGATAAAGGAAGGATGGATATGGGAGCAGGGAAGCATATATCTTAATTAAGGGAGCCATCTTAGGGTTGGCAAGAGACTTGAACCTAGAGGGGCTCCCAGGTACCCAGGGGGATGTCCCCAGTTAGTTCCTTGTGCAGCTGAGGATAGGGAACCTGAAATGGCCCTATCCTATAGCCATACTGATGAATATCTTGCATATCACCATAGAACCTTCATCTAGCGATGGATGGAGATAGAGACAGAGACCCACACTGGAGCACCGGAATGAGCTCCCAAGGTCCCAATGAGGAGCAGAAGGAGGGAGAACATGAGCAAGAAAGTCAGGACCATGAGGGGTGCACCCACCCACTGAGACAGAGGGACTGATCTATTGGGAGCTCACCAAGGCCAGGTGGACTGGAACTGAAAAAGCATGGGATAAAACTGGACTCTCTGAACATGGTGGACAATGAGGGCTGATGAGAAGCCAAGGACAATAGCACTGGGTTTTGATCCTACTTCATGTTCTGGCTTTGTGGGAGCCTAGCCTTCTTAGACCTAGATGGAGGGGGGTGGATCTTGGACTTTCCACAGTGCAGGGAACCCTGACTGTTCTTCGGACTGGAGAGGGAGGGGAAAAGGAGTGGGGGGAGGGGGAGAGGAGTGAGGGGGGAATGGGAGGCTGGGAGGAGGCGGAAATTTTTTTTTCAAAAAAAAATTCTCCTCTATATTTGAACGGAAAGGTCAAATACATCTAGTCTCCACATATAAAAAATTTATTTTTATATCAATTCATTTTTACTATTAAATCACTTTTTTCTGCCTTTTTGTCTCTTTCTTTCTTTTTTCTTTTCTGGCTTTTCAATACTGGGTTTCTCTGTGTAACCCTGGCTGCTCTGGAATTCACTCTATAAACCAGGCTGGCCTCGAACTCACAGAGATTCACCTGCCTCTGCCTCCCAAGTGTGAGGAATAAAGATATGCACTACCACTGCCCCACAAAAATAAATCACTTTCAATAAGCCCATAAGGTTTTAAAATAATCAAATTATTTTTAAGAAGACATTTCTTTGCTGTAGTTTTACTCCTCTAGAATCAGTGGTTAAAACCAAGTGAGTTTGGAAGAACTTTTCCTATAAGCTGATCTACATTATAAAATCAGCCTTACACTAAGACTAATCCACAGGAGCCGCTTAGTAGCATCTCAATTGAATAAACATACATTTAAAACATAAAATTTACTATGGACTATATAGTAAGTACCAGGGCAGCTGGAACTACACAATGAAATCATGTCTCAAAAAAGGGGAAGAAAAAAAAAACCCATCTAAATAAAAGTTTTTACTAAATAAGGGTTACTGTCCACTCTCTTATATTATGCATCAGAAATATGATCAAGCAGCAATTTAGCTGTGCTTTCCAGACAAGAAATTGCAGAAATACTATGTCATTTTAAAATGTACTATACATTGTGAACCATAATTAACTAAATTAATCTATCATTCCAATCAGCGTCTTAAGAATCATCATTTGACTATCTGATCATATAAACAACAGTTCATAAAAAAGGAGCACCATTTTTTTTTTTTTTTTTTTTTTTTTGTTTTTTGAGACAGGGTTTCTCTGTGGTTTTGGAGTCTGTCCTGGAACTAGCTCTTGTAGACCAGGCTGGTCTCGAACTCACAGAGATCCGCCTGTCTCTGCCTCCCGAGTGCTGGGATTAAAGGCGTGCGCCACCACCGCCCGGCAGGAGCACCATTTTAAAATGACTTTTAGGTTAGAGAAGAGAGAGGGATAGTTATTCCCCACTAAAATATTTCAGAAAGCTGGTAATGGCTTTCAATATCAATGACTTAGCCTTCCAAAGACACAATAAATTTAAAAACAAAAATAATGAAGACAAATTAAACATGCAGAAGTTCTTTTCTCAGATACAATAGGAGCATTACCTTAAAATATATAAAAAAATATTTTCCAAATAAGATAAAGGTTATATACATAAAATTTAACAACCTTCCCATTTACACCATCAGAAGTTCTCTGGTTACACAAGAAATCTATATAATTAAGAAGTGAGTTCAAATACTCTCATACTGTTAAAATTTTTTTAACTTTATAAAATCAAAATAAAAAAACCTACCTATATTTCCAAGGAGTCCATTAATAACTGTGCTGCTATCAGCCTTTAATGTATTACTGTCCTGATTGATGAATTCAAGACTATCTTGCAGTCTACAAAGGAAAGAAAAAGCAAAGAAATTCCAAACACATTTTATATTTTTAATAGTAATACTTCACACATCCCAATGAAATTTTAAGTACAAAACTTCTTGAAATATTATAGGCAGTGGGAACTGCTCGGAATAAGGAGGAAAATAGGGGGCTAAATATGAATAAAATTTAGTGAAAAGAAAATATCACTATGAAATCTATTCTTTATATATTTTTTGCTAAGAAAATTAAAACCCTTCTAAAGTTAAAACTATCACTATTAATACTAGAAGTATAAACTACGATAATAATTATACAATCACTTAAACCATCAGTTAGTAAGCTTTTCCTGAAGGCCACATCCAGATGCTGCACCTTTTAAAAATAAAATTTCACAGGAGGACAGTTCCTGTTTTTCATTTCCATGTTGTTTAAGGCTGCTTTAATGCTACAATGACAGCAGTAAGAAACTAGAACATACTATACAACTAATAAAATAAAAAATATTTATCATCTGGTTCTTTCCAAAGTAAATTGTTGACACTGATACACATCACAAACAAGGTTTCCCTCATATTTTGGACTAAAAATATTTTCTAAACATCTGGTGTTGGTAATGGTCAAAGGAGCAATTTCAGATGAGGAAGGGAACAGAGGAAGGGAAGGAGAGCAGCAGGAACACCAATTAAATGATCACACATTAAAAGTGTTATATATTACTTTCATATTCTCTTTGAGAATAACAAAAGTAAAATTACTATGCTTTCAGCAGGAAGTAACTTTTCCATAAATTTTAAGAATTAAAATCGGTATTTTTTTATTTCTACTTCATTATTAAATTTAAAAAGTTGGCATTTTGGCAACATCATTTTTTCAAGTACTCACAATATTTTGAAAATCCTACCTTTTCCTTTCTTCCTAAAAAAGTTAAAAATAAGCTACAGATAGTAGAAGCCTCTATTAATAAAACCCCTCAAAACAAAAGTTTTTCAAACTTCAAAAGAATTTCTCTAGAGTAGTTTTTCTACTGCTTCCCACTCATTTAGACTTTGTATTTCCTCAGTATTTAAGCTAGTCAGTGTTCTGATTTGGCTTCTACATAACCCCACTAACCTCACCATAAACTCTAACTCGGTACTTTCTTTACTAACATTCTAGTACATAGCCTCTTATCCCCCAAAGAAGGACCAATCTAGTTTCAGCTTCATTATTCTAGTGTAGGCACAAACAGCTTATGATATCCCTGTACCTATTATATATGTGTAGAGTGGGTGAATGACTCTGATTTAATAGTGATAGGCCCCTCAAGTCTTCAGTGCTCTGCAAACTGAAGAATGTAAAGGTATCACTGCTAACACAGAAGAGTAGACTGAAAAACAGCACACTAGTCTATGATGAAAATGCATTCAACATTTTGCTTCCAGACACACCTTCTAGAAAACTACAGAAAAAGAAATCATATCTATATGTTCAATTATATTAAGAAAGGGTACAATCTAGCCTTCATAAACTTTCAAATTTGGGTAAGATACAAACTATATGTACTATAATTTTAAAAGCCATTTTAATGTTTATACTTGTATATTTTAAATATTAAATATCAATCACACCCTACATCCATAAGCACTTACGTATTGAGACTTCCACAGATACTGCTTCCAGTCCGGGCAGTGAAAACTTTGCTAAGCATGAGCTGTGGAGGTGAGCTATGAAAGACAACAAAATGTCAGAAAGAGATTAAAAGTAAAATACAAAAAAAAGTAAAATACAATAATGTTTTTGATTCACTGTAAAAAAAAAAACTTTGTAAGTTACATGGATTTCATGACATCATCACAAAGACTAAGAAGGAACACTAAAACCATGACATAATAAGCTGGGCATCTGACATGCTCAATCTGAATAAAAATCTAAGAAATCCTTTCATCTTCAAAAAAACCTGAACATCTACAACGAGTATAACATAAGAAGAACTGAACTCCCTCACCGGATCTGATGAATTTTTAAGGTAGATCCTTTGTAGCTCATTGCTACTGAGCCAAACATCATTTCACCAAGCATATTGGCATCAGAAGAACACCGAGAACCCTGAATAAAAATTAAAAACATAAATAAAATTAAAGAATTAAAAGCCTTATGATTTCAAATATTAATTTTCTTTATAAAATAGAAATATGTTAGTTTTCTAATAATTAAAATTATTTAAATTCTGTATTATATAAACTTTTTTGTAATTTGTTCTTCATCACATGGTTTCTTATATTATATCTAACCATATCATTAAACAGAAATTCCACTCATTTTTAAATCTGCACAGATATTGGTTAAGTATAGTAATACCTAAATCCTAATAGTGGAGAGATCAAGGCAGGAATATCTCAAGTTTGAATCCAAGCTGGGTACTTTGGGAGACTGACTCATTTACTCATTTAAGGATGGAAGAGAGGGAAAAAGAGGGAGATTAAGAGTTGTACATTATTTGATTATATAAAAACACCATACTTCAGGGCTGGAGAAATGACTCAATACTTAAGACCACTTGACGTTCTGGCAGAAGACCTGGGTTTGCTTCCCAAAACCTACACAAAAGTCATAACCACCTGTAACTTCAGTTTCAAGAAACACACTCCATCTTCTGGCCTCCCTACTAGGCACGTGTATGTGCACATACATAAACGTTGGCGAAACACTTATACACATAAAACAAAAATCTTAAAAAAAAATAACATACTTCATCAGGTCAGACTAGTAAACAAGGAGTATTTAGCTCGCTTCTAGGACTTTGCTACTAAAGTAATGCTGAAATAAACTCTTTTACAGTTAGCCATGCATTTGGTATGAGTGTATGTGGGTGGGTGTACACACTACATGTGAGTGGAGGTCAGAGAACAGCTTGCAGGAGTTGGTTCTCTTCTGCATACTACCACATGGGTACTAAGGACTGAATTTAGGTTGTGAAACTTGGCAACCAGTACTTTTACCTGCTAAGCTATATTGCTGATACCAAATCAACTTTTTAACCATGTCTTACACACATATATAACATTTATCCAGTAAGCAAATAAGGGTAGAGTCGACAGTATAATTTTTACTACTTCCATTATAGCAAAGAAGCATCCATAAGTGGAACAATTTTTAACTATCATGAATTTAAAAAAATACATAGTTTATAGACTTAATGAGACTCATAAACACAGAAAAACAATTCTAAAATAATATGTAAAAAAGATCAAAGTCAAATTACCTTGAAAAGAGAACAATAAAACTGAAGTTATCACACATCCAGATTTCAAAATATACTACCAATCTATAGTAATCAATACAGTATGATAGAGATTGACATTATATGGGATCAGATCCAGAAAAAAATGTATACCAATACAGTCAACTGATCCTCAATGTGGATACTAGGCTGATAAAACAGGAAAAGGAAAGTCTTTGCTGCTGGGAAGGCTGGATATTCATATGCAAAAAATAAAAATAGACTCTTATAGCATATATAAAAACCAACTCAAAGTGAATTAAAGAATTAAATAGGAAAAGAATGGACAAAGAAAATGGGGTATATACACATGCAGTGAAATATATTTAGGCCTGAGAGATACATTTTGGAGTATAAAGAAGCATAGTTAAAACTTTAAAAAATTTAAAATTATTATTTTTTTAGTGTGTTTTGCCTGCAGGTACATCTGTGCACCACATAAATGCATGGTGCCCTTGGAGGCCAGAACAGAACACCAGATCCCCTGTGATTAGAGTTACTCTACATTTTTAAGTCCTAGAAATTGAACCCAAGTCCTCTGGAAGAGAACATGTTTTCTGAACAACTTAGTCATCTTTTTAGGCCTCCATAGATGAATCTTTTTTTTTTTTTTTTTTGGTTTTTCGAGACAGGGTTTCTCTGTGGTTTTGGAGCCTGTCCTGGAACTAGCTCTGTAGACCAGGCTGGTCTCGAACTCACAGTGATCCGCCTGCCTCTGCCTCCCGAGTGCTGGGATTAAAGGCGTGCGCCACCACCGCCCGGCTTCCATAGATGAATCTTAAGGGCAGCATGTTAACTGGAACAAGATAATCACAGAAAGATAAGCATTGCATATACTTCCATTTATCTAAAGTATCAAAGAAAGTAAAATTGATGGAACCAAAGAACAGAATTGGTAGTTACCAGGGCAAAGGAGAAAGAAAAAGTTAAAAATCAATGAGCTTCAGTCAAGAAATTGGAATGAATTCTTGAGATCTGCTGCACAACAGCACATCTATCTGCAGTCAAGAACAAAGCACTGTGTACTAATAGTTAAGAAAAAGATTTAAACCAGTGTGTGGTCTTTAATCCCAGTACTCAAGAGACAAAGGAAAATGGATCTCTGTGAGTTCCAGGCTAGCAAAAAATATATAGTAAGATCTGTCTCAGAAAAAAAAGGAAAGATTTACAATATCAAAATGTCTTCTTTCTCAAAGAACTCTTAATTATTATTGCTCTAACTTTTGTCACCATAATTATAAAATCATTTTAAAAAAACAAAATTTATTTAGTTAGTATTTATATACCATGGAAAACATCACTAATTACAAAGTACTCTCTACCTAATTTTTAAAAATTTAGTTGGTGGTGTATGCCTTTAATCCCAGCACTTGGGATGCAGAGATGGACCGACTCTGGGATTTTTGAGGTCTTTATACTTTATAAAGTGAGTTCCAGACTAGTCAAAGCTATACAATGAGATCCTGTCTTTAAAAAAAAAATTATTATACTTATTATTGATATGTATGTGTGTGTGTGGTTGTGTATGGATATGCTATGCCACAGCACAAAAGTAGAGGTCATAGATCAACATTTGTGAGTCAATTCTTTCCTTCCATTATGTGGGTCCTGGGGAGGGAACCTGGGATGAACAGCAAGTACCTGTACCTGCTGAGCCATTTCATCAGCTCTCTTTACTTAATTTTCAAAACCCATTTTTGTCCAAGACATCAGTGTGGCTAAATGAAAGGAATTCCATCTCATACCCTCAGTTAAAAACAGACAATACTCTCACAGATGTAAGATTGGCTTAATGGTAGCAATTTTGGAGTAGCAATTTTCAAAACTACCCACTGACATGCACTTTAAAGAACTAGTTAATGAAATTCATATGCAAATCACTAGAAAAGGAGCTGCTATTCTTTGGGCAATAGAACACATTATCTCTGATGAATCTGAAAGAAAAAGAAACCCTGGACTTTTTCTAAGGATATCTTCAAGACAACAAATCCCATGTATCACATGACTCCAGACTGGTCATGTGAAGAAAATAATTTATAGTCTGTAAATAAGTCTAATAGTCTAATCCTCATTTACAGTTGGAGTTATTGAAGTTATAGTCTATTAATTTATTAAATAACTGCATCAATTAAGCATTCTATGAAGATAATCCAATAAAATCATGTAATTTGATATTAAAATTCTTTGTCTGCTATAATATACACCAAAAGGTTAATGTGAATATTAGATACTGTTATATATTTTCATGTGGAACAATCTACAATAAAAATCACTAAATTAACAAAGTGTGCTATCACTGCTACCTTTTGTATGCTTTATTTAAAGGGTCTATTTACTCCATATACTCACTCCTGGATGATGGAGGAGGGTCATCTTTCTATCTGTTGCTTTCATTGGTTAATTAATAAAGAAACTGCTTGGCCTCTGATAGGGTAGAATTTAGATAGGCGGAGTAAACAGAACAGAATGCTGGGAGAAAGAAGCCCAGTCAGTGAGTAGCCATGATTCTTCCACTCCAGACAGACGCAGGTTAAGATCTTCCCTGGTAAGCCAGCTCGTGGTGCTACACAGAATATTAGAAATGGGTTAGATCAATATGTGAGAATTAGCCAATAAAAGGTTAAAACTAATGGGCCAAGCAGTGTTTAAAAGAATACAGTTTCCGTGTAATTATTTCGGGTATAAAGTTAGCCGTGCGGGCGGCTGGGTGCCAGGAACTTACAGAGTGGCGCCCAACGTGATGGACTAAATCCACTTAAAAACCTGAGAGAGTCTTAAAAAAAAAAAAAAAGGGAGAGAAAGTTTAACACAGCTTTTGGCTGTTTGTGGGTTGCGTGCTGCAAAGAAATTTTCCTGACTCAGCAGCAGGAAAAAACTGGCTGTTTTAAAATGCGGGCTTTCTGGGCTGTGCCGCCATTGCAATCTCTGTCTGGCTCCTGCGGGAGACAGAGCTTTTGAATGGAGCATTTGGAGTAAAGTGCTACGGCTTGCTTGATGGCAATGTGGACTGCTGTGTGCCTGGAACTGTGTGTGGCTCAGGGGCACCAAATGGCTCTGAGGCAGGAGCGGCTCAGCTCTGCCATGCTGAACTGTGCTAGTCTCAGGCAGGAACTACCGTAATTATCATAATAACAGCACAGTTAAGATTTAGACTGGGCAGGACACAGGCCTTACCGTATTACCTGTACATGATGCAACTTAAGTTTTTAAGAAATGCTTAACATTTTAAGAAATGCTCCTGGATAGTAAAAAAATTACAGATTCACAATAAAACAGATTCAGACATAAATGAGTCACATTGTTGGATAAATGTACGTAGGCTTGGGAGAGAAAAGAAAAAAATTCAGCCGGGCGATGGTGGCGCACGCCTTTAATCCCAGCACCCGGGAGGCAGAGGCAGGCGGATCTCTGTGAGTTCGAGACCAGCCTGGTCTACAGAGCTAGTTCCAGGACAGGCTCCAAAGCCACAATGAAACCTTGCCTCGAAAAACCAAAAAAAAAAAAAAAAAAGAAAAAGAAAAAAATTCATGAAGGAGTCTGCGAGACATTCTGCAGGACACAGCAGATAGTGACTGAACTGCCTTTGAAATTTCCTGCTTCATGGAAATGTCTCTGGATACTATGGGCCTGTAGGCCAAAGATGGGTGCCCCAACGGTACAGAGGAACTTTGGGGGACTGTCCAGGCAGCGAGATGTCTCTGTCATTTCTAGAATTTTAGAAGTTTCTTATTTCTTGTTTGCTTAAGTAATATTATATCCTTCTGGAGTCTTTGATGAAGTTGAAGAATGGTTAGTTATAGTTTTCCTTAGTTATGATAAAAAATAGATATAAATATTGTAACTGTAATTCTTACTTGATAACACTTTTGTTATATGTAATTATACTATGTTAAAATGAAAGCCTTCTTTTTTGTTTAAACAGAAAAAAGGGGAAATGATGGAGGAGGGTCATCTTTCTATCTGTTGCTTTCATTGGTTAATTAATAAAGAAACTGCTTGCCAGGTGGTGGTGGCGCATGCCTTTAATCCCAGCACTCGGGAGGCAGAGGCAGGTGGATCTCTGTGAGTTCGAGGCCAGCCTGGTCTACAAGAGCTAGTTCCAGGACAGGAATCAAAAAGCTACAGAGAAACCCTGTCTCGAAAAACCAAAAAAAGAAAGAAGGAAGGAAGGAAGGAAGGAAGGAAGGAAGGAAGGAAGGAAGGAAGGAAGGAAGGAAGGAAGGAAGGAAGGAAGGAAGGAAGGAAGTGCTTGGCCTCTGATAGGGTAGAATTTAGATAGGCGGAGTAAACAGAACAGAATGCTGGGAGAAAGAAGCCGAGTCAGTGAGTCGCCATGATTCTCCCACTCCAGACAGACGCAGGTTAAGATCTTCCCTGATAAGCCAGCTTGTGGTGCTACACAGAATATTAGAAATGGGTTAGATCAATATGTGAGAATTAGCCAATAAGAGGTTAAAACTAATGGGCCATGCAGTGTTTAAAAGAATACAGTTTCCGTGTAATTATTTCGGGTAAAAAGTTAGTCATGCGGGCAGCTGGGTGCCAGGAACTTAGCCCACCGCTTCTATTACTACACCTGGAAAGTAATTTAAAGATAATGTTCTAGTTACTGGAGATCATATTTTATTTATCACATCAAGTATAATTGAAACCTTTTACTTAAAAGTGTATTTTGTGGGATTCTGACACAAAATGAGATTATAATCAATCACTACTTTTTGAATCTCTACAATCTTGGTCAGTTTTCTTTCTATTTATTTTTAATCACATTATATACAGAAAAGACAATTATATACAGCTTAAGAAATTAGAAAACCTCTCAAATTACGCAAATTTCCTGAGTTATACAGGTTCTATATGACAAAGTACTGTTCAGCATTTGTTAAGGTTCTGTGCCTAAGGTGAAGGAGAACCAAGAGTGTAACTGTGAATTAATCCTAACATGCAGATGAGTAACTTCAGAATCCTTTTACAGACTGTCTTAACAATGGATATAAGGATAAATTTCTACCCAAATACAGCCATCTCTTACAAACACAATGACCAAGATTCTATTTTAGCACCACTAAATACAAAATATGTTTTATTTGTACAAGTTTGGGATGACATAAATTCAAAGTAGATGATATGAACTTAGCATGAAACTAAGTCAATCTTATTTCACATAGTAAGCTCATATACAAATTCCTATGTAGTTACTGATTATTTAGCCTAAGGAAAAAAAAATCCAGTTATTTCTGAAAAACCATGAGGTGTGTTTAATCCTTGTAATTACACTTTAATTTTCTACTATGGACAAACTTTATTGGTATTTTAATTTCATAATTTAATAATAAAAAGGCAAAAAATAAATTACTCTGGGTACTCAATAATATGAATTGAGGTAAAGAAGGAAAAAATACCTGCTACCAATACCACAGATTTCTGTATTTCCCCATCTAAGGTTTTCAAATTAATAAAACTTAATTGTTTAATGAATTTATCCATCTCTACAGCTACAATGCAGGCACCAGGAAGGTACAATCAAGTTGATATTATAACTCTGGTCCTTAGGAAGGTGATTAAAATGATTTATAAATGACTAAATGAGTGATCTTACCTGGTACTTGGGACACTGGTCTTTTACATCAGAAGATAAAGTGATAGAGCTATCCAAAGAGGAAGAACTATCTCCTCCTGGTTTCAGCTGACAGCACTTTCCAAAGACCTTGACTTGAGCATCATTACAGAGTTTCTGAAACACAGAGGATACCCTCATTCATAGTCCAATACATTTTTTTTACCATAGATAAACTTAAAAGCAATATGTAAACAAAAGAAACACCTTGGAAAAATCAAGAATGAGATAACTGAAAATAATGCAACTTTAATGTAATATATTTTTCTCTATTTCCTCCAGTACTATTTGGAGCACATTTTTCCCTCACCAACATTACCAAACCACAGAAATTTTCTTTATTATATGGCCAAAACAATATTCATTAATTGTAACTTAGTAATCTATTAATGGTAGGCTTGGAGACATGGCTCAGCGATTAAGAGCACTGCTTGCTCTTCCAAAGGTCCTGAGTTCAATTCCCAGCAACCACATGGTGGCTCACAACCATCTGTAATGAGATCTGGTACCCTCTTGAGGAAGAAACCTGATCAATCATCCTTATCAACTTAAGACCATGAAACCCTATATGGACAAGTTCAACAGAACGGACATATACGGGCACCCATGCATGCTTCAGCAATGCCATGCACAAATTTCATTTTTCTATTTCAATTTATAATGGTGATTTTCAAATTATTTACTTTCAAAACTTTTATGTTCTTATAGGTTATTGAGAATGTTAAAGGACTTTTGTTGAAGAGTTATATCTATTCATTATTTTATATTAGAAACTAAAGCTGAGAAAGTTTTAAATGTCTAATTAAATATAACAATAACATGTTACAAGTTAACAAACAGTAGTGTTATAAAAAACTAACCATATGTAGTCTGTAAGGAGAAATGTAAAATTCACTTACATTTTATTATAGGTACCTTTTGGGTTTGGAAAGGGCACTTCAAGGCCTAAGATCAGAGGCATGTGCACAGTAGGCAAATATTCTACCACTGGACTATAACCCCAGTCTAAACCCCATGTCTAAACTTCTAAAATTAAATGTATTTATGTGAAGAACAGATAAAGAATACATTCTAAATTTAGATGATTGTGCTATCAATGAAAGATTCACTTCTTTTCTAAAAAAAGATTTTATATATATATATATTTGTTTTGGCCTGCATGTATGTTTATACACCATCCATGTGCCTGGTGCCCACAGAGTCAGAAAGTGGTGTTGAATTCCCCAGAACTGTAATTAAGGATGGTTGTAAAGTGTTGGGAACTAAACCCTGATCCTCTGCAAAAGCAGCAAGAGCTTTCAACTATGGAACCATCTTCTAGTCCCAGGACTCATTTCTTTTACTTTACTCCTCTTCCATCCCCACTGAACCCTGGAGCCTTCATTGCTAACAACTACCAAAGCTGCAATTCATTTAGGTGTGCAATATCACTAAAAAGTACTCCAATGTTTTATCAGTCTCAAGTATGCTCATTTTTCCATGTACAGGACCTCAGATTTCCAGAAGCAGCAAACAGGGTGAAACTGCAACTTTCTGAGGAGTAACTATTCTACAGTTACATTATCACCAAAGGCACTTAACAACTTCCACATCATCTGCAACCAAATATTTCAAGTACAATTAAAAGGGGCATTAGAGCTTTTGAGTACATATATTGAGTTCAAATTCTATGAACAGGCTATTTGAGTTATTAAATCTTAGTTTGCCACCTGTGGAATAGGAAGAGAAACCATAATGACACAGAATTTTTTTTTTTTTTTTTTTTGATTTTTCGAGACAGGGTTTCTCTGAAGTTTTTGGTGCCTGTCCTGGAACTAGCTCTTGTAGACCAGGCTGGCCTCGAACTCACAGAGATCCGCCTGCCTCTGCCTCCTGAGTGCTGGGATTAAAGGTGTGCGCCACCACCTCCCAGTCAGAATTTCTAATTATAATAGTCTAGAAAACTAACTTAAACTTACTGATGTTATAAGTAAAACTAACATAACTGAAGTCAAGGATTTCACCAGACACTTTTATTTATATTATTTCATTTAAATGCTTGTTAATACCATTTAGCATTGATATCTTTGGCCATATCTTCTTTTTAAAATTCTTCTCTTATATTTACATTTCAACCAAAGTTTCCCTTTCCTATACTCACCCTAGTGCACCCCACCTCTTCTCTCCCCCAGATCAATTCCTCCTCCATTTGCCTTCAGAACAGAGTAGGCCTCCCAGGGACATCATCATGTCCTTGGCTATATCTTAATAATCTTATAACTTATTAATAAATTGTTGCCAATAAGATCCTAGACCCTATTAGGGAAGATACAACATACTTTGGTTGCAAGATACAGAGAAATCAATTTGGAATTGACCAAAAAACTTCCTCCCTACTGGCTAGTTTTCATATTGAAGAAGTTTTCATATGCAGGCCACTGTGGAGGAAGGTGGTATCACCCAGCAGTGTACCTTGAATGCTACAATATTGACCTGATGGGCAATATGTGCTCACTGGTACAAAAGTGACATAAAGATTACAGGGATCAGGCACCAAAGCTACAGAGAAACCCTGTCTCGAAAAAACCAAAAAAAAAAAAAAAAAAAAAAAAAAAAAAAAAAAGATTACAGGGATAACCAATTGCTTTCTGATTAGATTTGAAGCCTGGCTAGTACTATAAACCTGGTCAAAAGCTTCAGAAGATCTGGCACTGCTGGGAAACTACTACTTTTGATTTGCTAAATGAGCATGTTATCAAAGCACTTTTTAAATATTTGTACTTATGCTCACAGAATAGTGATGCTGTCATCTTTGTTCAGAAAGGCTTGTTTTTAAGCCAGCTATTTGGTGTACACCGTTAATTCCAGGACTCAGGAGGAAAAGACAGGCAGATCCTTGAGTTTAAGGTCAGCCTGGTCTATAGAATGAGTTCCAGGCTAAAAAGAGAAACCCAGTTTTAATGGGGAGGGGAAGCATCTTTTTGCAGTGGCACCAGTTAATGCGGAAATTTGTAACTGGTGGAAGTGGTGAGAGTAAGTGGAAGTTGAAGCTCTGTCATAAATGAGATGTTTATGTCATACCCTCCAAAAGACCTAGGAACATTATAGAAGAGAGAGTGGAAAGAATTTAAGAGGCAGAGGTTGATAGAGGTTGGGGTGAAGTGTTACAGAACACAATCTTCTGGACATTATATGGTCACAGCATTCTTAAACTCATAGCAGCTGACAAGACTAGGCCTGTCAACATCTTGTCATAGACTGGAGAGGGACCTATAAGGCCCTACTCGTTCCTGAGGATCTACAGGCACTTAATGGTGGTGGAGGCAGAGACTCTTTTCTTTTCATCAAGACAGGGTTTTTATTTGTTGTCCTAGCTTCCCTAGAATTTGCTCTGTAGACTACATTGGCCTTTCAACCCTAATGAAACTCATCAGGTCACAAAAACATAAATGATGAAGAGTAGGGAGACAAACTAGGAAATGGGTGGTATGGTAGTTTGAATGTAATTGGCCCTCATAAGCTCAGGGAGTGGCACTATTAGGAGGTATGGTCTTGTTGGAGGAAATATATCAGTGTGGGGGGCAGCCTTTGTTGCCTATGCTCAAACTATGCCTATGCTCAGACCACTGTGAGACAAGATGTAAGAATTCTCAGTTTCTTCTCCAGCACCATGTCTATCTGCACCCTGCCTTGCTTCCTGCCATGATGATAATAGACTAAATCTCTGAACTATAAACAAGTCACCCCAATTAAATGTTTTCCTTTATAAGGGTTGCTATGGTAATGGTGTCTCTTCACAATAATAGAACCCTAACAAAGACAGATGGGAACCAGTGGGAGTGGGAGAGATACAGGATAGTGAAGAGGAGAAGAGGGTTGAACAGTAAGTGCATAGCATTGGAGGAATAAGGCCAACAGACATATTATTATTGGAACATTCAAAGAAAGAGACAAAGATACTCCATGGAAAGATCACTAGAAAGGAGAAACTAAGAAGATATAGAGAGAAACACCAAAAACAGATGCCAAAGATAGCCTCGCAGAGAAAAAAACATTAGCAAACACTGAGAAGCAATAGAGAAAGAACATACAGTGAAGGACTGTGGGGTATGAATATCATGAATCCCTGATGGGATGGTATTAGAAGGTCTGGCTTTGGAATGTTCTTTGGTCATAAGGGGTAGCATGTCACAAATGGGAACAGTACCCATACAGAAACAATTTCAGAGTGCTCTTAACCTTGTTTCTACACATAAGGTAACAAGAAGTCAACAGTTTGTAATCTGGGAGATAACCTGATAAAAAGCAAACATCCCAGCACTCTATCCTGGCCTTCTAGTCTGTAGTGTTTTGTTATTCTGCCTGAAAAAAAGACACATAGAGAGAAAGTTAAACATCATTTTGTTAGGGTCAAACAAGATGGCTCAGTTGATATAAGAACTTGCTATTCATTCTCAAAATCCATATGATGGGAGGGGTGACTCCTGAAACATGTCATCAGACTTCCAAATGCAATAAAATAAAATGTAAAAAATTTTTAAAATTTTGTTGATGTTGGGTAATGAATCTTTATGAATATATGTAGGCAAATAAAAATGTCACAGAAAAAGATATGAGCAGGAGAGAAAAATGAAGCACTAGTTCAGAAAGTATGGGCAGGAAGATTTGGAAAACAGTATAAGTCAAGAAGTACAGAGCAAGTTAATTTTAAAAAAAAGTGAAGATTAAGTACATAATGAGCAACATTAATCAAGATAAACCAAGAGGTGCCAGACAATGTAATGTAGTAGAACATTAACTGACACAAAAAAAACCTCAGTAAATGCTGAAATAAAAAAGCAAGAGTATTATTAATTAATGTTAATCTATCAAATTTAGCAAACTTTTTTGAGCTTTATAGTAGCCTATAAACAAAGAAGTGCTCATGATCATATTCTTTTATTTTATTGATTTTTAATGATCTCTACACTTTTCTCTGCTCCCCTTCCTGCCTCTCCCCTCCCCTTCAATCTTCTCCCAAGGCCCCCATGCTCCCAATATATTCAGGAGATTTTTGTCTTTTTCTACTTCCCATGTAGATTAAATATATGTATGTCTCTCTTAGGATCCTCATTGTTGTCTATGTTCTCTGGGATTGTGATTTGTAGGCTGGTTTCTTTGCTTTATGTTTAAAAACCACTTATGAAGCCGGGCAGTGGTGGTGCACGCCTTTAATCCCAGCACTCGGGAGGCAGAGGCAGGCGGATCTCTGTGAGTTCGAGGCCAGCCTGGTCTACAAGAGCTAGTTTCAGGACAGGAACAAAAAAAAAAAAAAAAACACTTATGAGTGAATACATGTGATAATTATCTTTCCAGGTCTGAGTTACCTCCACTCAATATGATGTTAGCTAGCTCCATGCATTTGCCTGCAAAATACAAGCTGTTGTTATTTTTTTCTTCTCTGTAGTACTCCATTGTGTAAATGTAACACATTTTCATTATCCATTCTTAGGTAGAGGGTCATTTGGGTTCTTTCCAGGTTCTGGCTATCATAAACAATGCTGTTATGTCCTTTTGGCACAACTGAGCATCCTTTGGATATATACCCAAAAGTGATATTACTGCATCTTGAGGAAGGTTGTTTCCTAATTTTCTGAGAAATCGTCACACTGATATTCTAAGGATCTATACCAGCTTTCACTTTCACCAGCAATGCAGGAGTGTTCCCTTTATCTCTCAACCTCTCCAGCATAAGTTGTCATCAGAGTTTTTGATCTTGGCCATTCTTACTGGTGTGAAATGAAATCTCAAGAGTTGTTTTGGGGGCTGGAGAGATGGCTCAGAGGTTAAGAGCATTGCCAGCTCTTCCAAAGGTCCTGAGTTCAATTCCCAGCAACCACATGGTGGCTCACAACCATCTGTAATGGTGTCTGGTGCCCTCTTCTGGGCTGCAGGCATACACACAGACAGAATATCGTATACATAATAAATAAATATTTAAAAAAAAAAAGTTGTTTTGCTTTGCATTTCTCTGATGACTAAAAATGTTGAACATTTCCTTAAGTGTCTTTCAGCCATTTTAGATTCCTCTGTTGAGAGTTCTCTGTTTAGGTTTGTACTCCATTTTTTTTTTTTATTGGATTATGTGTTCTTTTGGTGACCAATTTCTTGAGTTCTTTGTATATTTTGGAGATCAGACCTCTGTCTGATGTGGGGTTAGTGAAAATCTTTTCCCATTCTGTAGGCTGTCATTTTGTCTTGTTGACCATGTCCTTTGCTTTATAGAAGCTTTTCAGTTTGAGAAGGTCCCATTTATTAATTGTTTCTCTCAGTGTCTGTGCTGCTAGGGTCATATTTAGGAAGTGGTCTCCTGTGTCAATGCGTTCAAGTGTATTTCCCACTTTCTCTTCTATAAGGTTCAGTGTGGTTGGCTTTATGTTGAGGTCTTTGATCCATTTGGAATTGAGTTTTGTGCATGGTGATAGATATGGGTCTATTTTCATTCTTCTACATGTTGAAATCCAGTTATGCTGTCACCATTTTTTAAATGTTTCCTTTTCCCATTTGATATTTTTTGTTTTGTTTTGTTTTGTTTTTCGAGACAGGGTTTCTCTGTGGCTTTGGAGCCTGTCCTGGAACTAGCTCTTGTAGACCAGGCTGGTCTCGAACTCACAGAGATCCGCCTGCCTCTGCCTCCCGAGTGCTGGGATTAAAGGCATGCACCACCACCGCCCGGCCCATTTGATATTCTTTGTTTCTTTGTCAAAAAACACAGTGTGTTCACAGGTGTGTGGATTAATATTCGGGTCTTCGATTCAGTTCCATTGGTTCTCCTGTCTGTTCTTATGCCAATAGAGGCTGTTTTCAGTAATGTAGCTCTGTAGCAGAGTTTGAAGTCAGGGATTGTGATGCCTCCAGAAGTTCTTTTATTGTACAGGACTGTTTTGGCTATCCTGGGTTTTTTTGCTTTTCCATATGAAGTTGAGTACCGTTCTTTCGAGTTCTGTGAAGAATTTTGCTGGGATTTTGATGGGCATTGAATCTGTAGACTGCTTTTGGTAAGACTGCCATTTTTACTATATTAATTCTACCTACCCAAAAGCAAGGGAGATCTTTCCACTTTCTGGTGTATTCTTCAATTTCTTTCTTCAAAGATTTAAAGTTCTTGTCATACAAATCTTCCACTTGTTAGGTTAGAGCTATTCCAAGGTATTTTATGCTATTTGTGGCTATTGTAAAGGGTGATGTTTCTTTGATTTCTTATCAGCCTGCTTATCATCTGGTATAGGAGGGCTACTGATTTTTTTGAGTTAATCTTGTATCCTGCTACATTACTGAAAGTGTTTATAAGTTGTAGAAGTTCCTTGGTAGAATTTTTGGGGTCGCTTATGTAAACTATCATATTATCAGCAAATAGTGAGAGTTTGACTTCTTCTTTTCTGATTTGTAGGTTTCCTTTTGTTGTCTTATTGCTCTAGCTAGGACCTCAAGAACTATGTTGAATAGATATGGAAAGAGTGGGCAACCTTGTCTTGTTCCTGACTTTCTCTCCATTTAGTTTGATGTTGGCTGTTGGCTTGCTGTATATTGCCTTTATTATATTTAGGTATGTTCCTTGTAACCCTGCTCTTTCCAAGACTTTTATCATGAAGGGATGTTGTATTTTGTCAAAAGCTTTTTCAGCATCTAATGAGATGATCATGTGGTGAGAGTGGAGTATTGAAGTCTCCCACTATTAGTGTGCGGGGTTTAATGTATGATTTAAGCTTTAGAAGTGTTTCTTTTACATATGAGGGTGCCCCCTTGTATTTGGGGCACAGATATTCAGTACTGAGATTTCCTCTTGATAGATTTTTTTCCTGTCACTAATTTTTAAGAAATGTCCTTCTTTGTCTCTTTTGATTGATTTTAGTTTGAAGTCTATTTTATTATATATTAGGATAGCTACATCAGCTTGTTTCTTAGGTCCATTTGATTGGTATATTTTTCCCCAACCCTTTATTCTGAGGCGATGTCTGTCTTTGAAATTGAGGTGTGTTTCTTGTATGCAGAAGAAGAATGGATTCTGTTTTTGTATCCAATCTGCTAGCCTGTGTCTTTTTAGAGGTGTGTTGAGTCCATTTATATTAAGGGATATTAATGACCAGTGATTGCTAACTCCTGTTAATTTAGTTTTTATTGTTGTCAATGTTAATTTGTGTGTTTTTCCCTTCTTTGGGATTTGCTGTGTTTTTGTTGATGTAGCTAACTTCCTTGGGTTGGAGTTTTCCTTCTAGTATTTTGTGTAGGAGTGGGTTTGTGGCTAAGTATTGGTTAAATCTGGTTTTGTCATAGAATATCTTGTTTTGTCCTTCTATGGTGATTGAAAGTTTTGCTGGGTATAACAGTCTGGACTGGCATCCGTGGTCTTTTAATGTCTGCATTAACATTTGACCAGCCTTCTGGCTTTCACTGTCTCCAGTGAGAAGTCAGGTGTAATTCTGATAGGTCTGCCTTTATATGTTACTTGGCCTTTTTCCTTTGCAGCTCTTAGTATTCTTTCTTTACTCTGTATGATGTTTAGTGTTTTGATTATTATGTGGCAAGAGACCTGGTCGCCTGGCTAGCTTATGCCCCGAAATAACACACAAACTGTATTCTTTTAAACACTGCTTGGCCCGTTATATCTAGCCTCTTCTCGGCTAACTCTCGCAACTGGACTAGCCCATTTCTAATAATGTGTATAGCACCCCAAGGTGTGCTTACCGGGAAGATTCTAGCCTACGTCCATCCTGGGTCGGAGCTTCATCACATCTGCCCCAGAGAGCAGAGCTAAGGCGTATGAGCTCACTTCCTCTTCCTCCCAGCATTCTGTTCTGTTTACTCCACCCACCTAAAGGCTGGCCAATCAAATGAGCCAAGGAAGTTTCTTTATTAGCCAATGACCTTCCTCCATCACTGAAGTTATTTATTTATTTGGTCATTTTCTTCTGTTTCATCTATATTTGGTTGTTCAAGTGTTGCTGTTGTAGGATCTCTAAATTTTACTGGTGTCGTGTTGCTCTTTATGGTGTTGCTTGTGTTCTTACCTTGTCTACTCATCTTTTCCTCTAATTGGTGTGGTTAGGGTTGTCTGTGATTCTGGTGATTAATCTTCTAGGTGCCAGTGAATCCAAGGCTCAGATGGTTGTTCCTCATGGTATAGTCAGTGCCACGGTTCTATTTACCCCATTGGTCGCTCTGTGTTCCTGGAAGACGCTCAGCACTCCCAGGCTATGCTCTGCTCCTGTAGAATTTGCTGTCTCAGGCCTGCTCTGGCTTAGGTTGTTGGGTCAGATGTCTGGTCCCTGGCTTGGGGTTGGTCCTGCAGAGGTCTCTGGCTCTATTCTACTCCCTTGGAGGTCCCAGAGTCAGGTGTGCCCAGACCTGCAGAAGACCTGCCTCAGGCCTACTCCCTCAGAAGTCCCAGATTCATGCTTGGACCTGCAGAGGTTTCTGGTTTCTGCCTACTCCCTTTGACGTCCCAGACCCACAGAGGTCCTGGCTCAGGCCTACTCCCTCAGAGGTCCTAGATTCATGCCTAGACCTGCAGAGATCTCTGGTTCCTGCCTACTTCCTCGGAGGTCCCAGACTCACGCCCAGACCCGCAGAGGTCCTGACTCAGGCCTACTTCCTCGAAGGTCCTACACTCACGCACAGATCCACAGGGGTCCTGGCTCAGGTCTACTCCCTCAAAGGTCCCAGATTCATGCAGTTTCTGGCTCTGGTCCACTCTCTCAGCGGTTGCTCCCTTAACCTGCTCCTGTGGAGTTCGCTGTCTCAGGTCTGCTCTGGCTTGGGTTGCTGGTTCAGTCTTGTCTCAGCAAATGTCCCTGGTCTGGATCCATTCCCATTTCCATGGAGCTGGCCGGCTCAGGCCCCCTACAGCCTAGGTAACTGGCTCAGTCCTGCAGGCCTGCTCTGGCCTAGGTCGCTGGCCCCAGTCCTGCTTCCGCAAATGACCCTGGTCTAGATCCCCTCCTACTCCTGTGGAGCTCACTGTACCAGGCCCACTCCAGTTCAGGTCACTGGCTCAGTCCTGCTCTTTTGGAGTTCGCTGCTTCAGACCTGCTCTGGCCTAGGTCACTGGCTCAGTCTTGCTCCTATGAAGTTCACTGCTTCAGTCCTACTCTGGCCCAGGTCGCTGGCTCAATCTACTCCTGTGGAATTTGTTGCTTCAGGCCCGTTCTGGACCAGGTTGTTCTCATGATTATATTTATAGTCGTTCTTAGATTTCAAAGGTCTTGATCATCTCCATCTCTATGACTCTGAGGAATCTTACTAATTCAGTTATTCAAACTAAAAAGGTAGATTTATCAAACTTTTTCTTCTCCCCATCACCATATCTAACTACTCTTCATAAGGTAGACAAGGTGACATTTTAAAATTTGAGTTTGATATCTTCAGTGATTTCCCTCTGTACTTAGGATATAAGTATCCAAACATCTAACACAGAAACTCATAAGGCCCTGAATACTATGCCTTCTACCTACCTTCACCACCAGCTACTTTGTATATTATTTGTTATCACTCCAGTCAAGGTGGGCTTCTTTTAATTCCTCAAATTGCCAAACTCCCAAATCATACTGCAGACTTTTCATCAGCTGTTACTATTATTTCTTCACATTTCAGCTTTTATTTTACTTTTTCAGTAAGGCAGACTGTCACTCAAATTGATGGAAACTTGGTTCCGTACTATTGGCATCTTATTAAGTATTCTTCAAGCTTTCTTCACTGTACTTTCATAATTTAGAATAATGTGTAGATTAATTTTTTGAGTATCTACCTGCCCTAATAGGCTATCTATTTGTGGAAACTAAGAGAACACACAGGCTGGTAAATCTCCAAGTACTTAGTATTTTATAAACCCTTGGGTAACTTGTACAAAAGCTCCTTTTCATCAAATTACAAAGTAGGAGAAAAGGAATAAACAATCTAAACAAAGCACAAATCTCCAAAAGGTCAAAAATTCTTAATGATTAGGTACAATACTATAAAACCTAGCAATGAAAAAAGAGACTAACACCTATTTGTAAATGCTAAAGACACACTTGTAAATAAGACAACAGATCAGGATAGACATATTCCATGTTTTTTTTCAGAAGGCAAAAATCTCAAATTAACCCAATTCTTAAAAAAAAAAAAGTAATTATCAATAAAAAGTTCTACTCATAGGAAAAAACTTTCTCCAAAGTATTTTGTTTTCAGTTGATTATTAGAATGTTCATAGAAAGTGGCAACCTGCCGGGCAGTGGTGGCGCGCGCCTTTAATCCCAGCACTCGGGAGGCAGAGGCAGGCGGATCTCTGTGAGTTCGAGACCAGCCTGGTCTACAAGAGCTAGTTCCAGGACAGGCTCCAAAACCACAGAGAAACCCTGTCTCGGGAAAAAAAAAAAAAAAAAAAAAAAAAAAAAAGAAAGTGGCAACCTAAGGTGTGGGAGAAACCCATTCTAGGCCCAGGGCACTTTTTCTTTATATCTTAAGCCAATACTAAGCTCTCTTGGCCAATCAAATAAATGCCTTATTGCTGCTAAACTAGTAACAATGTATTTCAAAACATGGTGTTGAAGATTTAAAGAACAGAAACAGGTTCTTGTCCCCCCTTTAGAGTAGGGGAAAGTATGTTATGAGGATTGCAGACTTAATTTGCTCTATACCATCAGATAAATATCTTCCTTTCTCTACATCTCACTTCTCTGATTGCACAATGAGGGGTCTAACCAGTTTCTCTATAAGGCTCCCAGTAGTTCCTACGTCAGTCACATTTAACAACACCATCATAAGGCAGTGGTTCTCAACCTTCCTAATGCTGTAACCCTTTAATACAGTTCCTCATTTTGTGGTGACCCCAAACATGAAATTATTTTTTTTTGCTACTTCATACCTGTAATTTTCCTACTGTTATGAATTGTAATGTAAATATTAGTGTTTTCTGATAGTCTTAGGTGACTCCTGTGAAAGGGTTGTTCTAGGGGTGTGACCCACAGGTTGAGAATCAATGATATCAGGAACTAAATGACAAACAAAAACAGTTTCTGGCTAGATGACAAGTAATGGTCTTAAAAAAAAAAAGGAAGGAAAGAAGGAAGGAAAGGAAAGGAAAGGAAAGGAAAGGAAAGGAAAGGAAAGGAAAGGAAAGGAAAGGAAAGGAAAGAAAAACAAGGTCAGGCAGTGGTAGTGCATGCCTTTAATCCCAGCACTTATGAGGCAGAGGTAGGGGCAGGTGGATCTCTGTGAGTTTGAGGCCAGCCTGGTCTACAAGAGCTAGTTCCAGGACTGGCTCCAAAGCGACAGAGAAACCTTGTCTCAAAAAAACAAAACAAAACAAAATAAAAAGAGAGAGAGAGAGAGACACCATGTAGCTGCTGAAGGAGAAAGACTCTAGAACACTATCGGTAAGTCACAGCCTCATGGCAATACATGGATAAATAGAAAATTGGTTAGTTTAAGATGTAAGAGCTAGCTAAAAATACACCTGAGCCATTGGCCAAATAGTATTGTAAAAATAATAATTAAAAAAAAAGACCCCATGGAGTGTACCCTAAGTCAAATCAGATATTTGTTGGTTACTACCACAAGCTTTGCGCTATCATTGCTCTAGTATATCTATAGACAGGACACCACTGTAGATCAAAGGGTTTGTAGCCAGGTTGGTGTTTACATTTCTCCTTTGGGCGCATGCAGCATACCTTCCTGTAACAAAGATGCTAGCACACAGAGGTTAAGATTCTACGTAGGCACCAGCATAACTTTTCTGGGTTCAAGTAAGTAGTATAGATGTTATTTTCAGCAATAGGGCTTTGCCATCAGTTTGTAAAGAGCAACCTACAGTCTTGGCAACAGCCTGGGTTGTTTGGGGTTCCTATGCGACCCCTTTGATCAACAATTCAATTAGATGTAACCCATTCCCAGTACTGGAAGCTTCATTTGGTGACAAGAGATGTCCAACTGGGGCTCTATCTCCCCCATTATATATGTATATATTTTAGGAAACTTCCACTGTATTGGGTTTTCATATGACCCATACCTAACACTGCTTGGATGACAAAGAACCTGGGATTACATAGGGTAAAACCAAATACTACTATTGTTCTAAATGAACACAGCAATAAAATGACTCCCAATGACATTCTGCTATACTCATAGATCAGTGCTTTCCTCCTGCAGCAAACGTGAAAAAATACAGAGACCCACAACCAGACAGGCAATGAGTTAGATATCTTGGGACAACTAAGCCACAAATGGGTCTCTCTATCAAAGTACTCCCTCAGAGCTCAGGGAACTCTGCAGAAGATGAGGCAGAAAGATCATAAAAGCCAGAGGGGATGGAGAACATAAAGGGGAAAAAAGTACTCTAAATTAACAGGATCAACACACATATGAACTTACAGAAACTGAGACAGCATGCACAGAGTCTACATGGGTCTGTACGATGCAGATGAACCATGGGATCCTAAGGCTAAAAGGAGAAGTGGAAATGTCCCTATCCTTAATCAGAAGCTAACTACAATTGATAACTACTTGCAAACAGAAATTTAGTTTTCTCCAAGGGAGTCTCACTGGGGAAGTTAATGACTTTAAAGGATAGGATACATGCCCAGCAGTAGATGGACAACAGAAAATGAACTCAATGGCATCTTTAGAGGTGCCTTGTCTCCTAATGCCATGTCAGGGCTTTTTTAAAAAATCTTATCCCAAGAGTGCCTCCCAGGCAACTCTCGAGACTGAACCGATGGCCACCTACAAGGAGGTGAGAGTATCCGGCTTCGAGGAGTTCGACCAGGCTGTAAAGGAGCACCAGGGCAAGACCATTTTTGCCTACTTCAGTGGTTCTAAGGATGCCGAAGGGAAGAGCTGGTGTCTGGACTGCGTGGAAGCTGAGCCAGTCGTTCGAGAGGGGCTGAAGCATGTTACGGAAGACTACATGTTCATCTACTGCCAAGTAGGAGACAGATCTTACTGGAAAGACCCAAATAATGACTTCAGACAAAAACTGAAATTAACTACAGTGCCTACACTACTTAAATATGGAACGCCTCAAAAACTTGTGGAATCTGAGTGCCTTCAGGCCAACCTCCTGGAAATGATATTCGCTTAAGATTAAGATTTGATGATAGCACTGGGTGGCGGTAGAGCACAGTTTTGATCCCAGCATTTGGGAGGCAGAGACCAGTAGATTGGTGAGCTCAAGGCCAGCCTGGTCTAAATGGCTAGTTCCAGGACAGCCAGAGCTACACACAGACCCTGTCTCAAAAAAAAAAAAAAAAAAAAAAAAAAAAGGAAAAGATCACAATTGTGTCTTGATTTCCTGGTTTGCTTAAAAGAATTGATTGAAATGATCAGTGTATGTTTAAACAATAAAGAATTAAAACACGAAAAAAAATCTTATCCCAATCCCTACCCTACAGGTCCTTTGCATATATATATTATAGCTTCCAGTTTAATGATTTTATGGAATTTCTGAGTGTGAGATTAAGTGGGTCTCTGCATCTATATATGTTTCTTGTGCCTTTTCTTGAGCTCTTTTCCTTTATTTGTTTTGTCCAATGTGTTAGTTTTTGTTTTATTTTCTTATTTTACAATCTCTCAGAAGCTTTTCTTTTTTAACAAGAGACAGAAAGGGTCTGGATGGAAAGGGAAGTGGGTAGGAACTGGAAGGAAGTACAGGGAGAAGAAAATGTAATCAGGATATAGGAGGAAAAAGTTAACTTTCAATAAAAGGAAAAAAAAAGCCGGGCGGTGGTGGCGCATGCCTTTAATCCCAGCACTCGGGAGGCAGAGGCAGGCGGATCTCTGTGAGTTCGAGACCAGCCTGGTCTACAAGAGCTAGTTCCAGGACAGGCTCCAAAACCACAGAGAAACCTTGTCTCGAAACCCCCCCCCAAAAAAAATAAATAAATAAAAAATAAATAAATAAAAGGAAAAAAAGAGAAAAAAAATCTCAAAATTAGGACTCTGAATTTTAAACAGGCTAGAGATATTTTAGGCTAACAAAGTTACCATAGTTGAAATTATACTAATTCTTTCTTGAATTATTAAAATACCCAAAATTAAATTTCAAATAAATGAATAGTAATACTCACTGATACTGATGTGTCCTCATTTTTTCTCTTAATACTGGAATCAAACAAGACATTTCTCCCTCGTCTTTCACAGTCTTGATATACGATCAGTCGAATCTGGCTTGGGTCAAACTCTGGCAAGGGCCAACTGGAGAAAAAAAAAAGATCTTCTTTAGTTACTTTAATAAATACTTCATATATATTCTTATAACTAAAAAACTTATCTGATAGACCCAGAAGCTACATTATTACTGAAGGACATTCACCTACCTGATGTTTATACAGAATGTCACTATTTGGTTCAAAGTGTTAAAAAGTTACATAGGCATGATTTTTAGATTAAAAGTAAAAACACAAATAAATAAATAAAAAACAATTGGCTACTATCAACATGTGTCAGATAAGATATAGCCAATATATATAAAGGGTTACTTACTAAATATATGTAAGCACAAATTACTAAAATAAATATACTGATCTCATGGAGAGATGACATAAGGTTAATTAATATTTTAAGTTGCTTTTTCTGCAACACAAAAGTATAAAAATAGAAACAGTTTTGCTGTAGGTCAAAACAGGGATATATTGTGAGTAAAACAGGCACACAAAATGTTACTGAATTTTCACTTAGATAGAAGTTAAAACCTGGCAAGATTCAGTCTAAGAATACCTAATATTTAAAATTCTAGAAAAGATAAGTAGGTAGTACTCTAGTCACTTGGTGCCCTCTTTCAGTGTACTCAATAATGAAGGGGAGGGAGAGGAGAAAGAGGGGAGGGAAGAGGAGAAAACCTGACAGCTCCAAAGTTTGGAGCATGGTTATCTCAGAGTAAAGAAACATGAAAGTACACCAGGAAGGGAATATACCAGATGGATCAGGGCAGTTAATGTCTATCAAGATAATGTTGAAGTACTTTTTTCACTTCACAATACATATTTGAAAAAAAAATTACCGCATTTGTTTTTAGGACCTTTATTTGCACATTAAGTGTCACAATTTTAAAAATTAATGTCTCTGTTGGAAACTGAAGGAAGTCCGACACTACACATCAAGCTAAAGCAGCCATCTACCCTTTAGACAACACTGGCTTGCATTACACAGGAGTGTACTTTAAAACTTTGACAGAGCAGACCAACATAGGTTGAAAATCAAGAAGTGGCTTCATGGAACCAACAAAGACATGTCCTAAGGAAGGAGTACAATGGCAGTAACTGAAGAGCATTCACCAGCTTTGGAACTGTCATTGATGATCATCATGGCCAGGAAAGTTCTAAGGAGTAAAGAGAATAGAAGTCAGATTGCACAGGACTGAAGAAAAAAAAAGTCAACTATCAAGAAAAGAAGGGAGTTGAGAATTAAGAGTGGGTAATAGGTGCATATTTTGTTACTAAGAAAGGAAATATGTGAACATGTTTACCCCCCGATGCAGTTTGAGGTGAAGAGGAAATTACAGACCTTTGAGGAAGTGGTGGAATGAATACTGTTTAAAGAATTAGCTCAAGAACTGGCTTCTCATTCTCAGCCTTTGTCTAGTATCACGTTCAGAACAAAAGTAACTCTTGCATTAGAGTTAAAAGAGAGGAGAGTAAAAAGGAGCATGGAGCTTGTTGGGAAGAAATTATGTTGATCAGGAACAGTAAGACTTCTGCGCAATACTGTATTCCTACACATAGTTAACAATTACAAGAATATAACTGGCCACAAACTGCAAAGGTGATTTTTTTTTTCTCTAAAGCTCTCAACGTGCTTGAATTTGAATCAGGCAGAGACAAGGAAAAGAATTTTCAAAGATAACTGGGTAAAAAGGAAAGGGAACCCTGATTATGGAACAGAAACTACAAGAATACAGCTGAAACAATGAATACTGGAACCTAAATTAGGAAAATAGTGAGACTATGAGGCTAGGAGAAGAAATGAAGGCATAATAGTCAAAGTGCTTAGAAAGGAGTGAGGAGGAAGATCAGAACAGACATATCACCAGAAAGGAAGAAAAAGCTCACAGTGTAGAGCTTAGAAAGGTCAAGGAAGACAAGGAAAGCAGCAGGTACATAGAACCAAATGTTGCGGGAAGGCTTAACTTCATAGACTAAGCCACCTGATGGTTTAGCCATTTGGTGGGCTTGGTTCTCTTACTAGAACAGCATTAGGGGAGAGAGGGGGTAGTTAAGTAACAGCAGACAGGAGAGACTGAGAAGAAGGGCAGCAAGATGGAAGATTATAAGCAGTTTCCCTGTCAGAGGATGACACAGAAACTGTGGGTACTATAACTGCCCATTTAAACTGAGTGGTTTGAATATAGTCAGGAAGAAACTGGAATTATCTTGAAGCAAGACTAATGCTCATCCTCGGCAGCCAGAAGTGAGATTATGAGGCTTTTCTCTTAAAAGATAAAGATATACAGATATGAAATGTTCAGGAATGTATAAAGGGGAAACAAACATATTCAAGGTTTATGTTTCTAAATTAAGGAAAGGAACAGAACAAGAATTTAAAGGTAGCAAGAGAAAACAGGAAAAATCAATGTTTCAGAAACGTTAGAACAGAGTATACTACCAAGAAGGTCCCTGATGAACTGTAGAATATATTAAATGCGATCAAGGAAAAATGTTCTACAAATGAAAATTGCTACATATGGATTTGCAAAGTTGAAGAAATAAAATAGTTATTTAAATTTGATTATTTATTTAATCTGAAAAGTACACATTCTCAGAAGTGGATGAGTTGAGTGGCCTGAACTAGGGCATAGGACTTAAGATACAAAAAGCTAATAAAAATGATCAAAATAGGAGAAAGTGCTAACCGTACCAAAGGTACAATTAAGACAGAAGACCCAGCTGAATCACAAGTTTGAGGTCAGCCCACTACAAAATGAGATCCGATAAAAAAAAATGATAATAAAAGTGATAGCAAGGAAGGAGTGATCTGTATTTCACTATCTGAGAAAATGTGGTCAGAATGGCCCTGACTGAAGCAAAGAACATTAAATGTCAGTGGTTTCCTCTGATTGCCCTGACACTGTCACCGCTGTTCCCAACCTTCTTTATCATAATAGAAGTTGGTGTAAATTCTGAAATCTGTTAATACAGAAAACCATTTTTTAAAAAAACTATGCTTTGCTGGTGGTGGTGACGCATGCCTTTAATCCCAGCATTCGGGAGGCAGAGGCAGGCGGATCTCTGTGAGTTCGAGGTCAGCCTGGTCTACAGGAGCTAGTTCCAGGACAGGCTCCAAAGCCACAGAAAAACCCTGTCTCGAAAAACAAACAAACAAACAAACAAACAAAAACCTATGCCAAAAAGATAATTGATTAATCCCAGCACTTGGGAAGCAGACGCAGGTGGATCTCTGTGAGTTTGAAGACAGCTTGGTCTACAGACCGAGTTCCAGGACAGTCAGAGCTACACAGAGAAACCTTCCTCCTCAAAAAAACACCACAAAAACAAACAAAAAATTATACCTTTATAAAATAAATAACATCCCCAAAGAGGATCAAATCATTAATATAAAAATAATATCACTAAGAATATGAAATTTAGGGTCAGAACAGGAAAGTCTCAGGAAAAGTAGATTTGACTGGCTAATAATCAGGATAAACACTCAGCCAATATTAGTTTCTATCTTCTAGCCTCTGTACCTTGTTAAGAAAGCCAATTTCATAAAATTTTTTATTTCTCCAGGTAAGTTTTGGAAATCAAGTAACTTTTTGGAGACTGTAGTTTACTCATCCTTCTCTTTTCCTCTGTACTTTTTATGTCCTTTCATAACCCTGTTCCTTTTTACACTTGACAAGGACTTTTTAAAGAGAAAGATTTTTGGCCCCACTAGTGGTCAGATTTCCTAAGTTCTTTAGCAAAGAAGCAACGGTTAGCCCAATTATCAGTTTAGAAACTCTACCACACTCAGGAACATTTTCACTGTCAGATTCTATGCTAGGCTGAACCAATAAAGTACACGACAACCTAGAACACAGAAATATCAAAACTAATGCCTACAGACTATTACTTTTGCCCAGGAGCTTTCTTAAAACTAGCCTTACAAAGAATAAAGAAAAAAAAAAAAACGTGATTAACAGAAAAAAGGGTAAGTCAATTCTATAGTTTTCTCAAATAGTAGCAGCCACACAGCACATAAAAGCTGCCTGTTTTCCTGATTCTTACAGACCTTGCATTATCGTCAGAAACTGTACATCAAAAAAATGTTTAGTAGGGTATAGTAGCTCACACCTACAATCCCAGAACTTTGGAGATTGAGACAAATAGACTGCCAAGAATTTGGTACAACCTGGCTACATAATGAGTTCTAGGCTAGCCTGCAATACAGAATGAGATTCTGTCTCTGAAAAAGAAACAAAGCAACAAATATCTATGTCAGTTGGTTGAGTGCTTGAAGCCCTGGATTCAATCTTCAGCACGTCATAAGTCCAGTAAAGTAGCCTATGTTTGTAATAATAAGACTTTAGATGCGGACAATTGGAAATTAAAGGTCATTTTCCCTAGGTCCAAGGACAGTCTGAAATACAGAAGACCTGATGATGATGTCAAAAATAAAGATGATGAAGACAAAGAAAAGCACCAGAAAAAAATGTTTAAAAAGTTGATTATGTAAACAGTAGAAATCCCTATCACATTGACACAAATACCTAAATACTACAAAAAAAGTGCAAGAGATAAGTAATACAATAGAAACTTAAATAATTTACCTGATTTTAATCATTAAGTCATTAAAATTAAAACACAGCATTTTGTATGTTAATACCTAAAATAATGTGTTAATTTAAAATTTACTTATAAATACAATAATGTTATATACATACAAATGCATGATTTTTCAAATATCTTCAGTGTTCCTGTACAGACACAATAAGAAAGCAAAGCACACATTTTAAAGCAAATGTATCATCAAGTTTATAACCAGATATAGGGTGATTCTGTGTTAACATACTTTAAAATAGCATCTTGAATTATGGTGTACGCTACTGGCATCCTATTTCTCTTCAGCGGTTTCACTTTGCGAAATCCCTAAAAACTCCAGTCACGTACAACTGCCAAGCCAGGTTAATAATAGCAATGAACCATACTCATCTAAAACCACAAGACTGTCAGGTGACATAACAAGATTGAATTTAAATTCAAAAGCCTCTCAGTGCTGCAATACAAAAATGTGTAATCCTAGCAACAGGATCATGGGAGCCTTTGAAGATTTCCATGCTGATGACAAAACCAATTTTATAAAAGGCTTCATTTCTACAATTTTGCAAGTAGCATACTATCTTTTTGTTTCACTTAAGAGTGGGATTTCACAGAGGTAACTGGTACTTTTCTCTACTACAAAGTGTATGACAAAGTGAAAATCAATCTAAATATTCTTGCAAACTAAGCCCTACCTAGCAGCTTGTGCAGACCAAGAATGCCAACCATCTTCAGTGCTTTTAAGGCACTTCTGTTAACTTTTGTGCAAGAGTAAAGGAGGTAGTTCTTCACTTCATGAAAACAGGAAAATAAAAAGAAGAAAATGTAAACAAAAAAGGAGAGAAGAGAGGGGAAAGAAGATGGGGAAGAGGAAAGGTGAGAAAGAAAAGGGAAGAACAAGAAGGGGAAGGAGAGAAGGAAAGAAGAAAAAGGTAAAAGAAAGAGAAAAAAGGGAGGGGAGGAAAAGGAAAAGGAAAGGGAGAGAGAGGGGGAAAGAAGGAGAAGACACCCACAAAGACTTGTCCCCAGTGTCTCTGTCCTCTGGCTAGGCCCCACCTCCTTAACTTTTCAATACCTCTCAAAATACTGCCCCCACCTAGGGATCATGGCTCACAACACTGACTTTCTAGGGGTCACTTTATGCACAATATTTGGCTCAGTAAGAGCTACCCAGAGCACAGGACTCAGGCAACCATAGCTATAACACAACTCTTCAATAGTTCACACCTAAGGAATTCAGGATTACTTTGTAAACAAGAAAAGGTTCTGTCTCAATTTCTGTGTGCCCATATACAAAATCTTAGAAGCTATCTACTTTGCTGACCAGCAAATGGAAAATAAGCCTCATTAATCACAGCACCACCATAGTCAGTATGTAAAACTGGCTCACTAATTTCAACACTTACACTGCACTGAAGAGGACAAATCTAGCAGAAAATACTGACTTTGTAGAAAGACTGTTTACCGGTACAGCCATTTACTTACTGTTTATGAAACTTTAGCTCATTTGGTTGCTCTTCCAGAGGGAAGTATGGAGAGGGGGGAAAAAGGGAAGCAAGCAAGCAAACAAACCTGCCCTTGGAATTATAAACTTCAATAAAACCACCAGGTTAAATTACCTGGTTACATGCTTTTTCAGTAGGGTTATGTTTTAACATTTATCAGCATGTTCTTCCACAACACTGAAGGGTAAGGGTGTGTGTGTGTGTGTGTGTGTGTGTGTACTAAAATGTAGTAACACAAATACCTAATACAACAAGCTATTTACTACAATCGAAGTAAGAGACATTATGCTGAGACCAAAAACAAGTACCCACCCCTAACATGGTAGAAACGTAAGAACAGGCTCTGAATCAGCAAGACTTGGATTTAAATCTTCTCTACAACATACTGACTATGGTATTAGATGCAGCTACCTAAAAAATTATTTATGTGCCGGGCGGTGGTGGCGCACGCCTTTAATCCCAGCACTCGGGAGGCAGAGGCAGGCGGATCTCTGTGAGTTCGAGACCAGCCTGGTCTACAAGAGCTAGTTCCAGGACAGGCTCCAAAACCACAGAGAAACCCTGTCTCGAAAAACCAAAAAAAAAAAAAAATTATTTATGTCCATTAATTAAAAATTATCATACTCAGTAGATCTACAAATAAGTCTGTTAATTTAACCAGAATGCAACAATGCTAGTTTGTCACAAATGTAATAATTCAGTATTGTATATTTTCAACACATTGTGTTTTCCTTATAATCTATATTCTACTTTAAGAATTTATAAACAAGGGTTGAAGAGATGGCTCAAGGGTTAAAAACACTGGCTGCTCTTCCAAAAAAGTTGGGTTCAATTCCTAGCACCTACATGGTATCTCACACCGATCTGTTACTCCTGTCTTGGTGAACCTGGACACCATCTTCTGGCCTCTAAAGGCACCAGACATGTGGTACCCAGACATAAAACACCCACACAAACAGAATTAAATAATAATACTAATAATATTTTTAATCAAGAAATATAAATGTTTTTTTATATGAGAAGCAGTATTACTAGAGAAACTAAGAATGTCATTCTCTGATATGATTCCACAAAGAAAATGTGTGCCTAGCCAAGGAACAAGAGACAGTGTCATGAGACAGGTCAGAGGCATGAGATAGTGAAGGAAGACTAATGGTCACAAAAAAGCCTACTTTTTAAAATTGACTAATTTTGTGGTGCTGGGAATTAATCTCAGAGCTCTTTAAACATGATAGGCAAGTGCCCTACCAACAGTCCATACATACCCTTGGCCCAACATTGATTCTTAATGGTATCGTGGAAATTTAAGCTAGTAAAAAGAAAATTAAATTCAGAAGATCTTTGTTTTCCCCTTCTTCCCCTCTCACCCTCCCCCACCCCGACTTCTCTCCTCCATCCTTTCTGAGTACCACTGGCATTCAAATCTATGTTAAAAAAAACTGTTCTGAAAAAACACCAAATTAAAAACAAAACAAAACAAAAAAAAGAAAGATTCTAATGTTTAGTTAAGCTACAGTGAAATGTTAGTGTGTGTTTCTAGTTCCAAACTACTATAAATAAGATAGGAGACAGCAGACAAGCCGACATAAGACCAACTGGTACCAGAAGACAACGAGGCTGTTTTCCTGCAAACAGTTGCTTGATTGTTCATGCTATGTTTTCTGAAAACTAAAACAATCTTTCCTCTGAAATTTTAAACTTAACACATGAAGACATGACCAGGTATTCAACTGAAGATTTTAGCAGAAAGAAAACGTAAACTCTCAAAGGATCTCATATACATATAACAAAACAGTAAGGGTAAGAAACAATTCATTTAAAAAAAATCGAATCTAATTAGTTAATCATATCAATTTCACACTGGACTTGTAAAATGCCTTAGGATAGTGTTATTGCTGATTATTTCTGCTTTTTAGTTAAGTGTAGAATTCTATGCCAGTATTTAGTTGGATATATTTTTAAAATCAATGTGGAAAAATTGAATTCAGTAAATATTCAAATATAAAATAACTTTATAACTAACTTATTTCTAGAATATTACCACCAATCTAAAAATGTAACTTCTGAAGCATCTACTGCAATACACTACTTTAAGGAAACTCAAGCTCCACACTAAACAAAATAATACCTAAAACTGTCTGCTGTTATGAAGTCAGAGAAGAGACCAGTAGTTACAACAGCTAGAGGCAGACAAGAGATCTATTTAAAAGATGTGGGATGGCGTCAGAGATTTATTTAGGGCACTAAAATTGTTCTGCATCATTGGTGGTGATTAGTAACTCCAAGCATCTAGCCATGTACAACACTCACACAACTCTAAAAACAGCATGAGCATGCATGTTCACAACAGCACCAATCTCAAAAATCAGAGTTAGAAAGTTATATCCCAGTATTTACCAGTGACTGGGTATATACAGACTTATACAGAACATAACAGAACATTCAGCTATAGAAAGAAGTAGAGTACTCATGCATGCTATAACACGGATGAACACTGAATATAAAGTCAGTCAAAGAAAAGTCAACACATTAAAATGTCACAGGATTATATATATATATATATATGTATATATATATATACACATATATATGCAATATCCAAAATGAGTAAATTCAGAGAGAGAATGAAGATTGGTAGTTGCCAGGGTGCTTTGTGGAGAAGAAAAAGATTAACTCCTAAATGCCCAAGAAGTTTTACTTTGGACTTACAGGTATGTTTTATAACTAGATAAGAAGGCCAGTTACCTAACACTGTGAATATACCAAAGGCCTCCGAACTGTTTATAGTGGCTAACTTCATGCTGCATGAATTTTGTCCATATATAAAGTAGGTATGCATTCATGGATCCTTTTTCATCAGTAATAAGTTAATAATGACCTCTCCTCTGAGATCTCTACATGGCTGGATGAAAATCATCACAACCACTTAGTAAAATAATGTGGCAGAAGAGCCAGGTACTCACGGGCAAAGGCAGAAACGTCCCCAGGTTTGGAACAATGATGAACAACTACAGTAATATATGCCTTAATACATGGGAAAAGTGTGTCTATATTTAGCATGCTTATCATTTAAGGGGTATGCAAATACGTCTCTGTAAAAATTACAATATAAAAGTTAAAAAAAAAATTCCACCTGATTACCAGGTTTTATTCAAATGATAAAGCTTGAAAAGAGTTCCAGTAAATCTCTGAAATTTTAGTTACTGGCTTTTGGCTCTAACAGTTATGCCAAGGTATGAATCTCACCAGTATTATAAAATACAGACTTATAAGTCATGAACTGTGAGGACAGAGACCTTGTTCCTGACACTGGAAAGAGAAGGCCAAGATGAGTAACAAATTACCTAACTGCAGAGCTGAATGATATGAAAACAAGATCACAAGACATTAAGGCAGAGGCCAGAACTCATGCCTGTAATTATCCAGAAAAAGGCATCACCTCTGCATCACACATGCAGGATCACAAAAGAGCAAAACTAAACAGACATCAAATTTTAAAAGCTTAGAATTTAAAGTCAAGCCTTATGAAGGTGTGGAGTAAACTGAGCTCTCTACATACCTGTATGAAAATCATCACAACTACTTAGTTAAATGGGTGGCAGAGGAGCCAGGTACTCAGGGATAGAGACAGGGAATTTCCCCATATTTGGGACTAGCCCAATCTAGATACTGAATTTCAGGACAGTCATGACTATCTTTCTGATGTGGGAGTGATTTCTTTTTAATCTGTTGCTTTCATTGGTTAATTAACAAAGAAACTGCCTTGGCCCATTTGATAGGCCAACCCTTAGGTGGGCGCAGTAGACAGAACAGAATGCTGGGAGAAAGAAGCCCAGTCAGTGAGTCGCCATGATTCTCCCACTCCAGACAGACGCAGGTTAAGACCTTTCCTGGTAAGCCAGCTCGTGGTGCTACATAGAATATTAGAAATGGGTTAGATCAATATGTAAGAGCTAGCCAATAAGAGATTATAACTAATGGGCCAGGCAGTATTTAAAAGAATACAGTTTCCGTGTAATTATTTCGGGTAAAGCTAGCCGGGTGGCGGGAAGCTCGCTCGCGCTCGCTCGCTCTCTCTCTCTCTCTCTCTCTCTCTCTCTCTCTCTCTCTCTCTCTCTCTCTCTCTCAAGACCTGGTCTCAAACAAGAACAGTAATAATAATGTAGTAGAACCTGATAAAGTCCTGGACATATACCTATCTTATGATCTATAAATTCAATCTGAGCTAAATATTTCATCACACATGAATGTGTATCTTCTCCCTAAAACTTATACAAAAATGTTCATCGCACTATTACTGATTATAACCCTAAAAACTGAAAATAATTCAAATATTTTTCAACAATCATGAAGGTAAAGAAATTGTGATACATTCATAGAACAGAAAACTGCATTTAATTAGTCACCCCCTTAACTAGGGATGACTGTGTGCCCAGGAGACACTTGTGGGAAGACATTTTTGGTTCTGACAATTGGCTAAGACATCAGGGATGACAGTAACACCCTAAAATGTACAAACAGAATTTCTTGAGCTAGGTAGGTCAGGCTAGCCTTGAGCTTAAGTTGTTTGCTTATGAAAGGCATACGCCCCATAAGATAGTTCTATAGTACAGACACACACACACAAATTAGCTGGCTCTGGGAGAGGTAATTTCCAAATAATACCTCAAATATCAAAACATCACAAAATATGAAAAATAAAAAGACATGATAAACTATGTATTTAGAAGGGTGTATTTTACTGAATACATCTTATTTCAACAAAATTGATTGAAAAGAAAAAATTGTAAGAATAAAGATACATCATAGGAGCTAAAAACTGAGGAACCAGCACCAAAAAAAAAAAATAAAATAAAAATCTTGTTTAAATAGAACAAGATCTAGAACTAGCTTTAATTTCTATAAGGGCAACATGATTTAATTCTCTAGAACATGGGTTTTCCATTTTCTTAAAACTAATCAATTATAATGCTTATTTTTCTTTTTTGAGGGGGGGAGACTGGGCAGGACCTGTCATCATTGGACCTAACCGTTCTTTAGTATCTAGCTAAAGGCACCATCTTTGTTTTCCATTTTATTTTCTATTTTTTTACTTCATTTATTCTTTTTTATTTATTAAAAATTTCCACCTCCTCCCCTCCTCCCATTTCCCTCTCACTTCCCCCCTCCCCCACGCTCTCCAGTCGTAAGAGCAGTCAGGGTTCCCTGCCCTGTGGAAAGTCCAAGGTCTTCCCCTCCATCCAGGTCTAGGAAGGTGAGCATCCAAACAGACTAGGCTCCCACAAAGCCAGTCCATGCAGTAGAATCAAAAATAAGTGCCACTGTCCTTGGCTTCTCAGTCAGCCGCCCTCATTGTCAGCCACATTCAGAGAGTCCAATTTGATCACATGCTCCATCAGTCCCAGTCCAGCTGGCCTTGGTGCGTTCCCATTAGATCAGTCCCATCGTCTCAGTGGGTGGGTGCACCCCTCGTGGTCCTGACTTCCTTGCTCATGTTCTCCCTCCTTCTGCTCCTCATTTGGACCTTGGGAGCTCAGTTACTTCATTTATGTGTGCATATAGTGTGTGAGGTGGTTGGGGGGACAGCATGTAGAAGTTGGTTCTCTCCTTCCATGTGGGTCATGAGGTTGAACTGAGGTGGTCAGACATGGAAGCATGCTCTTTTACTGACACACATTACCAGATCCTTTTTTTTCTTGCCCATTAATTCTAAATTCCAGCAGGTATAACTGGTTTGAAGGAGGGCCCATGAATGAAAATCTTTCAATGTTTCCCTGATGGTAGGAGTTGAGAATTAACAGTATATATGTAACTTAATCTGGACATAGTTTATATATAGATAGTATTCTTACAACTTAAAGGTTTCAAATATAAGCACACTGTATTTGCATCATTCCTATCTCCCACCTCCAACTTCTCTCTTGTTCTCCTCTTTGAAATGTACCAGCTCTTCTGTACTTATTTTTGTTCTACATGCACACACACACAATTTTAAGAGTTCAATTAATGTTGCCCTTATTTGCATGTGTTTAGGGCTGAGGACTGATCATTTAGGATAGGAGTTTCTTCCCTAAAACAAAGAAACTAACAAACAAAACCAAAAACAAGTTCTCCTTCCTTCAGCAGTCATTGACTGCCTATAGCTCTTCATTTAGGAACAGGACCTTGTGAAATTTTCCTCCATGCTAGCTGTAGACTAGTATCATGTTTATAGGTCTTATGAGGCAGTCATATTGTTGAGAGTCCATGGAAGCAACATCCCTGTTCAGAAGAAACTATCATGCACTAGTTATCTTGCTCCTCAGGCTCTTACAATCTTTCCAACCTCTCTTCTAAGATGGTTCCTGAGCCATAAGTGAGAGGGTGTGTTTTGTAAAAAAATGTTTTGTTTGAGGCTGTGCTCTTATTCTAGCTAGTGTTTTGTTAACTTGATTCAAGTTAGAATTACCTGGAAAGAGGAACCTCAATTGAGAAAAAGCCTCCATCAGATTGCCTGTAAGCAAGTCTGTGGGAGGCATTATCTTGATTAAAGGTTGAAGAGAAGAGTCCATCCAACTGGAAGTGGTGTCACCCCTGGGATGGTGGTTCTGGATGGTATAAAAAAGCAGGGTGAGCAAGTCATGAGGAGCAAGCCAGTAAGCAGTGCTCCTGCTTCAGTTCTGCCTTGATTTCCTAGCCTGACTTTCTTCAGTGATGGACTGTGATGTGGAAGTGCAATTGAAATAAACTCTTTCCTCCCTAAGTTATAGTTGTGGTTTACCACAACAATAGAAACCTAAGATAGCACCTCACAGTCACTCTACATTTTGACCAGTTGTGGATCTATTAGTCCTCATTTGCTATAAAAAAGAGGTTTATTTGAAGAGAGCGTAAGAGCTGCACTTAGTTATGGATATACTGATAAGTATTTAGAAGGCAGTTGGAAACTATATTACTTTAGTAATATGGTAATAGTAGTCTCTCCTATAAGACCCTATATCCTTAACAGCTATGGATTCTTAGCTAGGTTTACAGTATCAGTCATGAGTTAACTCTAGTTGAGTGGGCTTTAGGTCCAATTAGACAGGTGTTAGTTACCCCCAAGATACAAGTACTACTATTGCACTGTTGGAGATACCTTACTAATCCAGTCTCATCATTGTGATAATTCTCAGGTTTTACAGCTGAGTAGGGATTGTTGACAAATTTTCTCCTTTGGCAGTTTGCATAGCACCTTCTGACAATATGAGAGCTAGTTCTTAGAAAGGAGCTATCCAGGTCAATATCAGCTTTACTTCTCCAAGTTCTGTAACCAAAGTGTATAGTGTCTTCAACAATAGGGTCTTACCTTGATGTTCTAGCAAGAAATGGAGAGCAATGGAAATAGACTGTTACTGTTTTAGGGGTCTCTTGAACCCCCCCCCGAATAACAATAGCTCCAAAAGAGATATCCCCGTCTGGCATTGGAGTTTTTGTAAGACAAGTCTATAGCTCCTAGGGAGCACACTATCCTACTGAGATAACTGCGAGGAATTGAACTCAGGGCCATGTGCATATGAAGCATTTGCTTTACCACTAAACTATACGATAAGCCCCCTCAGTTTATTTAGAAGGTACAGTGGATCCCAGAGATCTAGTATAGTATAAATGTAAAACGAAGACCAAAATAAGGTAGCAATCATAAAATAAGAAACCAAACTTCTACCCCTATAGAAAAAGTATATAAATTTAAAGCGTCTCCTGACCAATTTATCAGAAAAAAAGAAAATACTTAATACCCCAAGTTATTACAGCCATTTAATTGATTTCTGTAACTCTAGAGACAATGACACTCCCTCTTACTCTAAAATCTTTACACTACAACCTAGAAATCACATTGTATGTGTTCCTCCTAACATTTTCACATATATCTCCTGGTCACAGAATCAAAGTTTCTGTACTACAATACACACAGGAAATATACTAGTCAGAACATAACAAAAGTCAGGGAGGTAAGAAGAAGGGAATGAAAAAAAAAAGAAACTGAACAAGAGCTTAAGACCGTTTCCTTCTGACTTAAGGTCTACTGTAGACTCTGCTATTCTCTAAGGCAGCTTCCTTCACAAAGGTGTTAGGGATTGGACTGTTTCCACAGGTGAGGGCATGAAGAACGCACACTGCCCTTCTAATCTTAGGTCTAAATACAAAACATGTGAATACTATTTACAACCACAATGATACTGCAGCAGTATCCAAAAGTTGGGTAATATAAAAATGCATATGAAAAATCCTGCATAAAATAAATAATTGTCTTGGAGCATAGGATATTAGCTTTTTCAACTTCACTAAACAAAGCCAGATCACTTTACAAAGTGCTTGTACCAATTTATACTCCAAGGACTATACAAGGGTTCTCACTGCTCCACATTCTTGTTAATAGCTGGTACTAGTTCAACATTTTGGTCTTTGCCAGCCAATGTCAATGTATGCACCACTCTTTATCAATATAAGTTGACTGTAGTTTTGGTAGATACATTTAATCTACCCAGCATTAAGAAAAAATCCTTTTAAATTTGCTACAAGCTTTTTTATTTTAACAACAAATGGAGGCAGAGTTTCATCAAAAAAATATGTATGAACTGACTAATCACGTAGTCTTTCTCCTTTAATAAATAACAGCAACATATAGTTCAATATGCCAGGCATTGCTGAAAGGATGTTAAATAAATCCTTCTAACAAACCTGATGAAGTCTTATTTCAATTCACAGACTAAGAAACAGAGGCAGAGAAATTTAATTAGTTGCCATAGATTTAACCAACAAACTTAAAACCAACCTATATTCTAATTTTCTATATTATTTCTTTTTGTTGTTGTTGTTGTTAGTATCACTGGATAAAGAGAAAGGCTTATTTAAGATCACAGTTCAGATAGTGATAGGGTTCTTGTGGGCAGAGTCCCAAGGCAGTGAAGAGCAAGGGACACGAAGTACATATCCTTTGATCTTCTCTTTCTCTTCTTATAAAGTTACTAATGTTCAATCATGTAGCCTCCAGTATGATGATCTTATCTAATATACTAATCACCTCCTTAAGGCCACACCTCTAAAACCACAGCTGGGATAAATTTCTATCCTTATAATTTTGCCAAATAGGGATTAAACTCCAGCATGCATTTCCGAAGGGACAAGCCATGTTCCGCCCATGGTATGTCCTCAAACTGTGGGTGGCCACAACTTTAGGGGTCAAATGACCCTTCCACAGGAGTCACCTAAGACCATAGGAAAACACAGATATTTACATTATGATTCATAACAGTACCAAAATTAAAGTTATGAAACAGCAATGAAAATAATGTTATAGTTGGGGGGGGGGGGTACCACAACATAAGGAACTGTATTAAAGGGTCACACTATTAGGAAGGTTAAGAACCACTGTATTATCACTGAGAAAATTATTTGAGTGCTTTGATGAGCTCCCTCATCTATAAAATGAGGCTATTCGTTTGTTTAGTTGTCTTGAGGAGTAAATTAATGAGTACAACTCTCTATGGTCCCTAAGATTCTGCCTGGCACAAATGTACTAAAAGAGTATTACAAATACTAACAGCATGGACTAGAGAGATGAACTGTTCTCCAAGAGATCTGAATTTGATTCCCAGTACCCACATTAAGCAGCTAACAACGACCTATAACTGGAGCTTCAGCTTCCACACTCCTAGGCACCTGTATTCATGTGCACATACCCCATCCCCAATATACAATTTAAAATATTTTAAGTATTCTCTTACCTTTTCTTATCTGTAGAAAAGTTTCATTTAAAAGTGTGATTATTTACCTAAGCTTCACCTTTTGGGGAGGGCATGTTCATGTATTTTAAAGAAATCATTTTCAGTTTTTTTCTTTTCTCTCTTATGCAATCATTTCTAGTTCGTTAATTTGACTCCTACAGATTAACTGGCTCTACTATCTTTGGATTTATTTTCTAACAACATTAAATAGAACACTCAACACGTGTGTATACATCAAATAAAAACTTTATTTGTTTTTTTTTTTAAGAGTTTTGTTACTTTGGGGTTTTTATGAGCAGGCACCATCACACCCAGCTCTAAAATAATTTGTAGTCTCAAATTTTTTTGTTACTTTATCTTCAACAAGTAGGAGAAGTATGTCAAAATCACCTATCCATAATAGTAAACATGTCATTTTATCTATTTTTAATGAGTTTTTTTTAGGTATAAATGCTCTCTCTGCATGATGCCTGCATGCCAGAAGAGAACATCAGATCCCACTATAGATGGTTGTGAGCCAACATGTAGTTGCTGGGAATTGAACTCAGGAAAAGCAGCCAGTGCTCTTAACCACTGAGCCGTCTCTCCAGCACCCAATTTGTTTTATATATTTCTATTTTGTTTATTTTAATTCTTTTTGCTTGTTTGTTTTTAGATAAGTTCTCTCTATGTATCCCTGATAGTACTGGAACTCAGAGACATCCTCTTGCCTCTATTTCCATGGGCCACCACACTAGATCTGTGTAGTTCTAAAACATGTTATAACTGACTAGCATATAAAATTGTATTCACCATAAGTAACCTTTTTGTTGTTTTCTTCGAGGCAGGGTTTCTTTGTGTAGCCTTGGCTGTCCTGGGCCAGGCTGGCCTCAAACTCACACAGCTTCACCTGCCTCTGTCTCTGCCTCTACCTCCCAAGTGCTGGGATTAAAGGTGTGCATCACCACTGCCTGGCTAGTAAGTTTTTAGTTCTGGTTTTTATATGATGCAACTGGAGATATATCAGCTTTCTTTTTGCTGTCTAGATATTTTTTTCTTAACCCTTTGTTTCTAATATTTCATGACTTATATTAATGCATCTTGAAAATATGTTTCTAAGTATCCCATATTACTATGTATGGTTAATATCATACTGTTGTAGATTTAAATTATAACTCGGTTATACCTTCCTATGGAGATAGGAGCTCCGGAGTGAGATTACAAGCACTATCATGTCCAATACAAATTTAAAAATAAATAAAAAGACTGTGAGTTTATCAAAATGTTCATAAACTGGGATGGGGGTATGGCTCAACGGTACAGTGCCTACCCACTCTATATTGAGTTCAATACCCAGCACTGCAAAATAAGTGGAATAGAAGTTTAAATAAATTGTATGGGGAGTGACACTATCTACCCACACTACCACTCCTTTCTTTGGATTTTTCAGGCATGGTTTAACAGTTCAAGGACTGTTCAACATTAGCAAATTAAATAAAAAGAAAATGCATTTCTCGTAGATGTTATTGTCAAGTTTGTCTTCTTCATCCTGTTTTAGCCTCAGTCTTCGCACAGAACCAAGGTGTATCTGCTTTAGACAATGTCAAACATCACACTCAAGATCATTAAGGACTTCACGGAAATAGGCTTGTAAAAGCATGCCCTAGGCAATTAAAAATATGATCGTTCAAATTAAAACATACTTAGACAATTCACTACAAAATAATATTTATGAAATATTTGAGAAGTACAATATAAAACTAATATGACAGAAATTGGGAAGAAAAGAAAAACAAGAAACCCAAAGGCTCAATAAAGGAAGCAACCCTTGAAATCTTACAAAGTCCAAATAGAAGTGATGGATTGTGAAAATCATGTAAGAACATTCCCTAAAATTAAATGCCTTCTGACTAAAAGAATGGACACCAGCAAATTAATTTGTAAAAATCTCCAAACAAAGCCCAAGGTAGATTTTTCTGAATTTTCAGAAGAAAATCCTGTATCTTTTTTGATCTCAGCTACAATACTGGCAGGCATAAGACAATAGAGTAAAGTCTTTGAATTTCTAAGTTAAAATGATTTCAATTTATAGCTGTTGTGTGTATGGGATGTGGTATATGTATTCAAGTGTATGCGGGTATGCTAGAGGTTGGCACCAGGTGTCTTCCTCAATAGAGTTCCACTGTAAATCAAATTATTCTCAATAAATAACAAAGACTCTAATGAAATAAGGTCTTTAAATCTGAAGCTCACCGGTTCTGCTATCCCCAGGGGCCTTCCTGTCATCATCTCCCCAAAGATGGGCATTACAACAAAGTACCACTGAGCCCAGGTTTTTACATGGGTGTTGGGTGTAAATAAACTCAGATCCTCATGATTTGTGTGACAAGCACTTCACTGACTAAACCATCTACCTAGCCCTTCAATTTGGAATTCTATAACTACCAGACTGCCAAGGAAACATAAAAGTAGAATTGATTTTTAGGTTTGCAAAATCTTATGTTTCTCTGATAAAAATGTTAAACAATTAAATTATTCACAAATAATTCCTAGTATATTTCTGCATTGTTATAGATGTAGTTTGTGGCTTCTAAACTAAGAATTAACCCAAAATATAAAACTAGTAGCAAATCTATGTTGAGGAGTTTGTGTGAACAGGCCACAGTTGATTCACCTTCTTAGTACCTCACAATCTGCATTTTCCTAGTATAAATGGAATTTTTAAAAAATATATACAGATCATAGAGACAGAAAAGCAGGTGAACAAACCTCAAAGTCCTGCCCTCCAAGTATAGCATCAATTGTATAAACTGAGTTCATTAACCCATCTACAAATTTTTATTACATCCCTATCCAACCACTACATTAGAGAGAGGAGAATCATATGATATGAAGCAGCCAACCACATTTGGAATAGCTTGGAATAGAATGCTACTGTGTTAAAGGACACTCTGTATTAGGCAGTGTGGGCAATGTGTGTACAAGGAGACAGGTTCCTGGAGCTCTGGAGGTGTCCTTACAAATAGGTTATACTGGAGCTCCAGCTTCCCAATAGGTTCAGTCGACAACCATACAAGGCATAAGAGGCCAGAATCTTCAAGCAAGGAGAAAAAAATGTTCTCCAAAACCGCTTCTATTTTTAAACTCTAAATTACCAAAAAGAAGACTACTAGTTCATTAATTAATTCTTTTACTCAGTCAACAACACTCAATGTCAGGGATGACACCAGAAAATACACTATTACACTAATTGCTAGTGAGGAGTACAGTAAAAGGTATAATAATCTATTCTAGAAAAAGGGGCTGTCCTTGAAATCTTAAAAAAAACAATGAAATATGAAATTTTTCTTTAAATTGGCAATGTCAAAGAAAAATTTAAATTATTTATTAAATAATATCAAGCAAGTAACTCAAAATAGAAATAATTTTAACCTAATTAGAACTTTTCAATTCCATAACTTAAAGTATTTTTAATTTCTTATAGCTTCAGAATTTCATTCTTACATGTAATATATTTCAATCCAGTTACCTTTTTTTTTCCATTAATCAAATATTTAGTGACTTTCTTCTTGAGCCAGGCACCAGAAATACAGCAGAAAACCTATTAGTGGCTATTCCCTCTTGTAGAACTTAAAATCTAGTGAAGATATGACACCAATGAGTGCAATTACAACACAGAAGACAACAGCCCAGGACTTGGGGATGAAGCTCCATGGTAGAGCACTTGCCTAATATGTGTGAAAACTTGGGATCCATCTCCATCATAAGGAGGAAAATAAAGAAGAGGGGAAAAGGAGAAATAAAGGTTCTATTACACTTTGTATTTTGAAACTGGGTGTTACTATGCATCCCTGGCTGGCCTAGAACTCACAATGTAGGCCAGCCAGGCTTCAAATCTGCAGCAATCCTCTTGCCTCTGCATCTTAAATGATATGATTATAGGTATGGATCACTACGTCCTGCTCCAGTGAAACTTTATAGAGAAAAATATGAGGGTGAGGAGATGATTCAGTTGGTAAAGTGCCTATTGTGCAAGTCTGAGGACCTCAGTTCAAACCCTGGCACCCAGGTAAAAATCTGGATGCTGTAGCACGCACAAGTAAACTCAATGCTGTGGCAGAGGGGAGAGCTGGAGACAAGTGGATTCCTGAAGCTCACTCGCCAGCTTAGCTGAACTGATGAATAAGGCTCAGGTTCAGTGAGGTACCCTTTTCTCAAAAATTAAGGTTTGAAGCTGGATATAGCGGTCTTTAATTCCAGCACTTGTGAGGTAGAAACAAACAGATGTCTATGAGTTGGAAACCAGTCTAGTCAACATAGAAAGTTCCAGGACAGTCAACGCTATATAAAGAGACCCTGCCTCATATACAGCAACCCAACAGTCAACATCAAACTAAATGGAGAGAAACTCCCAGCAATCCCACTGAAATCAGGAACAAGACAAGGTCGTCCACTCTCTCCATATCTATTCAATATAGTTATTGAGGTCTTATCTAGAGCAATAAGACAACAAAAGGAGATCAAGGGATACAAATCAGAAAAGAAGTCAAACTCTATTTGCTGATAATATGATACATAAGTGACCCCAAAAATTCTACCAAGGAACTTCTACAACTCATAAACACTTTCAGTAACGTAGCAGGTTATAAGGTTAACTCAAAAAAAAAAAAATCAGTAGCCCTCCTGTACACAGATGATAAATGGGCTGAGAAAGAAATCAGAGAAACATCACCCTTTACAATAGCCACAAATAGCATAAAATATCTGGGAGTAACTCTAATCAAACAAGTGGGACTTGTATAACAAGAACTTTAAATCTTTAAAGAAAGAAACTGAAGAAGACACCAGAAAGTGGAAAGATCTCCCATGCTCTTGGGTAGGTTAACATAGTAAAAATGGCAATCTTACCAAAAGCAGTCTACAGATTCAATGAAATGCCCATCAAAATCCCAGCAAAATTCTTCACATAATTTTCTCTTTCAAGAAAGAACGGTACTCAACTTCATATGGAAAAGCAAAAAACACAGGATAGCCTAAACAGTCCTGTACAACAAAGAAACTTCTGACTTCAAACTCTACTACAGAGCTACATTACTGAAAACAGCGTTATATTGGCATAAAAACAGACAGGAGGACCAATGGAACCAAATTGAAGACCTGGATATTAATACACACACCGATGAACACACCTGTTTTTTGACAAGCAAAAAATATCAAATAAATAAAAGAAAGCATATTTAACAAGTGGTGCTGGCATAACTGGATATCAACCTGTAGAAGATGAAAATAGATCCATATCTATCATCATGCACAAAACTCAAGTCCAAATGGATCAAAGAACTCAACATAAAGTCAACCACACTGAACCTTACAGAAGAGAAAGTGGGAAATACACTTAAACGCATTGGCACAGGAGACCACTTCCTAAATATGACCCCAGCAGCACAGATACTGAAACAATTAATAAGTGGGACCTCCTCAAACTGAAAAGCTTCTATAAAGCAAAGGACATGGTCAACAAAACAAAACAGCAGCCTACAGAATGGGAAAAGATTTTCACTAACCCCACATCAGACAGAGGTCTGATCTCCAAAATATACAAAGAACTCAAGAAACTGGACACCAAAAGAACACATAATCCAATTAAAAAAAAATGGAGTAAAGACCTAAACAGAGAACTCTCAACAGAGGAATCTAAAATGGCTGAAAGACAACTAAGAAAATGCTCAACATCCTCAGTCATCAGAGAAATGCAAATCAAAACAACTCTGAGATTCCATCTTACACCTGTAAGAATGGCCAAGATCAAAAACACTGATGACAACTTATGCTTGAGAGGTTGTAGGGAAAAGGGAACACTTCTGTATTGCTGGTGAGAGTGCAAGCTGGTACAACCCCTTTGAAAAACAGTACGGTGATTTCTCAGAAAATTAGGAAACAACCTTCCTCAAGACCCAGCAATAACATTTTTGGGTATATATCCAAAGGATGCTCAATCGTACCACAAGGACATATGCTCAACTATGTTCATAGCAGCACTGTTTGTCATAGCCAGAACCTGGAAACAACCTAAATGCCCCTCGACTGAAGAATGGATAAGGAAAATGTGTTATATTTACACAATGGAGTACTACACAGAAGAAAAAAATAATGACATCTTGAAATTTGCAGGCAAATGGATGGAGCTAGAAAACATCATATTGAGTGAGGTAACCCAGCCCCAGAAAGACAATTATCATATGTACTCATTCATAAGTGGTTTTTAAACATAAATCAAAGAAGACCAGTCTACAAATCACAATCCCAGAAAACACAGACAACAATGAGGACCCTAAGAGAGACATACATGGATTTAATGTACCTGGGAAGTAGAAAAAGACAAGATCTCCTGAGTAAATTGGGAGCATGGGGACCATGGGAGAGCGCTAAAGGAGAGGGGAGAGGAAGGGAGGGGAGCAGAGGGAAATGTATAGCTCAATAAAATCAATAATTAAAAAAAAGATGTACACATACACACACACACACACAAAGAGACTCTGCCTCAAAAAAAAAAAAAAGAAAGAAAGAAAAGAAAAAGAAAAAGCCCTTTGCCATCAACATTAACTTCTGGCCTAAACACACACACACACGCATGCACGCACGCATGTGTGCACACACTCTTTTTTAAAATAAAGAAAAAATTTGTCGTCACAGTGCTCAAAACAATGTGCAAACACATAAGTCAAACTATTCTCAATAAATAACGAAGACTCTAATGAAATCTGACATCCAAACAAAAAAGCTGGAAAGAATGAAAGGAGAAACTAGGATGCCAGGCCTGGTGGGGTACACCTGCATTCCCAACATTCAGAAGACTATGGCAAAAGGATTATTAATACATGTTACAGGCTAACCTGCCTCAAAACAAAAAGGAATCTGTATTAGTTACTCTGCTGATGCTCTGAAAAACTACCATGACAAGGCATAAATATGGAACAGGGTTAAGAGGCCATCATGGCAGGGAAGCATGGCAATAAACAGCAGATACAGCAGCAAAAGTAGGAAGCTGATATATCACACCTTTAGCAACAAGCACAGAGCAGAGAAAGTGAACTGGAAGTGAGCACCAGAGCTTTAAACTCTCAAAGCCTACCTCCAATGATGTACTTCCTATGGCAGGCTGACCCTCTTAAACCTCCCCAAACAGCATCACCACCTGGAGACCAAGTGTTCAAATGCCTGAGTCTATGGAAGATATTTCTTAGTCAAATCACTGAAACCCCCAAAACAACAAAAAGAGAAACATGTGAAAGGGAAGAAAGGAGCAGGGCAGAAAGGGAGGACTCTGGGAAATGGGGGTTTGGGGAATGCTAACATTTGAGTATCTACTATCAATTTATCCTCAGAACATCTCTAAGATTAGGTATAATAGGTACCTAGACTCTTCTCAGCATCCCTGCCCCAATCTCAGCCACATTTGGTGTGATCATATTTCTGGCTTGAGGTATACTACCACCATCAGAGCAACTCCACATGCCTTAGCACTGGTCCAGGTCATAATCATGGGTAAGTTTATCGGTAACGCAATCAGCACAGTTCTCTAAAACTTTTACTGGAAATCCTGAAGTACAGTCAGTCTGTTCCAAGATGTGATGTGAGGAGCTAGCAGCATTGCATCTAAGACTTCACGATGATACAAAGAATGAAATCTGAAGACTTGGCAATTAAATGCTAGAACTCAGTTTGAAAATCAAGAAGTCTGGTGTCCAAACCAAAAAACCTTAAATCACTGCATGATAATGTTTCTCAAAGTTATATCAACAAATATCATTGAGAAAGTAAAGTGAGGTAAAATATACCACTAAAACTCAAAAGAAAGCTAGCAGGTCAAGTTGAAAAGTTTAAATTTAGTTGAGAATTTCCTTTTTTTTTTTTATACTATAGCATACTGAAATTAGTTTAGTTTGGAGAAACACAAGAGGGACACACAGAAAGATTCCATTAAGAGGTAGTTAGCAGCAGAATTCCTGCTACAGACAATAAAGAGTAAATGTTTCTAACTGTGCTAGATATCATGTCAACTTGATACAAGTTAAAGTCATCTGAGAGGAGGGAACTTCAATTAAGAAAATGCTTCCATAGATGAAGGCAAGCCTGTAGGGCATTTTCTTAGCAACTGATGGGGAAGGGCCCAGCTCACTATGGGTAGTGTCATCCCTGGGCTAGAGTCCTGGGTTCTATAAGAAAGTAGACTGAGCAAACCATGGGGGGAAAGACAGCAAGCAGCACCCCTCATGGTAGCCTATATCAGCTCCTACCTCCAGGTTCCTGCCCTGATGAATTCCCATCGTATTTCCTTTGATGATGAACCCTTTCCTCTTCAAGTTGTTTTAATCATGGTGTTTCTTCACAGTAATGGTAACCTTAACTAAGACATTAACTCAGGAAAATAACAAAAAACACAGACAACTCTTTTTAATAATTACTTCCTATAAACATTTAAAATAGCTTTCTTCACCAAATTAGAGGCTTTTTAAAAAAAACTGGATAAAAATATCTAAAGCAAGCCTTTTTACAAGTAATACAGTACTAAGCTTACGTGCAATGTTTTTACTTCCACTTTAATGGGCCTAATGGAAAAAACACAAAATAGAATCAATCTTCTGGACAACACCTTTTTTCTCGAATTCTTTAAATGACCTAAATATTATTTCAATTCTATGACAGCTGGGTATGGTGACACAGGCCTATAATCCCACCAAATAGAGGTAGGAAGACTGTGAGTTGAGTCAAAGTAAGCTACATGGTCAATTCAAGGCCAGCTTGAACAACATGGTGAGAGAGACCTCATCTCAAAAGAAAATTAAAAAATAAATCCTACAAATGTCTGAAAAATATCCTATGGTATCTTTCAAACTCATCTCCAGCTAAGAAACAGATGAGACAAGCTCACAGGACTCTATTCAGCAGGGGCTGTCTGAAGAGTGAACAACATCAAGAAGGCAGCAGTTCCTGGCCATCTTTTCTAATGGGGGAACCATGGAAGACAATACAGAAACATATTTAGGGTTTGTCAAAGTTATCTCCTATAATGAAGCCCTACAGTGGCTAACCATGATTGGTCTTCTCTAAAAACTGCCTCTTGGAAATAGGTAGTTACTAATGTCTGTGCCTTTTGTGTGATTTAAGGGGCTGAAGAGATGGCTCAGAGGTCAAGAGCTCGGGCAGCTATTCCAGAGGACTCAGGTTTGTCTCCTAGCACCTACACAGCAGCTAACTAATGTCTATAACTTCAGTTCTGTGGGATTCCTGTCCTTTTCTGAGGGCATGAAATGCACATGGTGCACATATATACATGCAGGCAAAACACCCATACACATATTTTCTGAAGTGTGATTTTAACAATTTAAGCTACTAACATGTGAGCATGCATACACACACACATGTACACATACACATTTTGGTCAGTTTAAGCTGCCTAGTGTATGCACACAATTTCAATCACTCCAAACCCTGGTGACATTAAAAAAAAAAGTGCTGGACAACACCTTAGGCAAATGCAAATTAAAACTACAATTCAATAGTAGTATATACCCTCATAACAGTTATAGCCAAAAAGACAAAAAATTATTAGGGGTCAGTAAGATGGCTCAGAGGTTAAAGGTATTTGCCACACAAGCCTAGTGACCTGAGTTCCATTCCCAGAATTCATGTAAAGGTGGAAGGAGAGGACCAAGTCCACAGAGTTGTCTTCTGACCTTCACATCCACACTGTATCACATGTATGTCCCTCACACACATCATACACACACAAAACAATAAATAAAATTTAAAATTTTAATTGGTTAAGATAGTTATGTTTCTACACAATAAAAAAGTATTCATTTTCTTAAAAGGATAATTTAATGTACTGAAGAGATTTATAGCAAAAGTAATATTTTTGTAAAATAACTAATATATCACTACTAGAACTTAAAACAAGTTTCTCCGTAGCTGTTTTGGTTCCTGTCCTGGAACTAGCTCTTGTAGACCAGGCTGGCCTCGAACTCACAGAGATCTGCCTGCTTTTCCTTCCTGAGTGCTGGGAATAAAGGTGTGCACCACCACCGCCCGGTCCTAAAACAAGTATTTTTGAAGAAGCTTGGAAACTTTTTAAAAAGTTAAGTAATACTTTGCACATGAGCCAACAACTCTACTGCTCAGTATCCAAACAAAGAAACAAAAATTAAACCAAAAAAAAAAAAAAAAGAAAGAAGAAAGAAAGAAAGATTTTTTTTTTTTTTTTTTGGTTTTTCGAGACAGGGTTTCTCTGTAGCTTTTGGTTCCTGTCCTGGACTAGCTCTTGTAGACCAGGCTGGTCTCGAACTCACAGAGATTCACCTGCCTCTGCCTCCCAAGTGCTGGGATTAAAGGCGTGCGCCACCACCGCCCGGCCTAAGAAAGATTATTTCTAAATAAAGATTCATTTACAAATATTCACAGCAGAATTGTTCAAATATCCTCTAACTGATAAATGAATAAACAAATTGTAAGGCTCGAGAGATGACCAATTAAACTGTTTGCCCAGAAAGTGTGAGGAGTTCAGAACCCAGAAACTCACAGAAAGGTCAGGTGGGCATATCCTGTCACCTGTTATTCCAGCCCCAGAAGGCAGAGCAAGGGGATTGCCAGAGCACAGGGGCTGACAAGACCAGTAACATAGAGAAGTTCAGGGTTTGACTAAGAGACCCTGACTTAATAAGTGAGATGAAAGGTCAATCCAAGAGAATCCTCAACATCAAATTCAGCACTCCACATGTACCCCACACATGCAAAAGCATAAAGACACCCACACAGAAAGAAAAACAAAACAAAAATTGTGCTACACCCACACAATGGAACACCTACTTAAGAGGATGGATGGAACTATTAAAAAAGCAACATCCAAGATACACTTCAAAAATCATCATTCTGGGTGAAAAGAAGTCAGACATGTGGTTATGTAAACTATAACTACATTAATATGACATGTTCAAAAAGCCCAAATCATAATGACAGAAAGCAGACCAAATATTATCTTGGGTGATAAAGGATTAAGGACAGAGGAAAAGGGGTGAGCAAAAGCAAAAATTTAAGCTGATGGAATGCACTCATGTGACTTGTACCCTTACATATATTCATATTTTATTGTATTTAAATTATAACTCAAGGAAGCTTTTTTAAAGCTGGGTTAATTAGATCTCAAGTCACTAGGTATGTGATTCAGACTTTTCATTTTCTCACAATACACTTGTACACATCTTGTTTTCAAAGCAAGTTTTAAGATGAACTGCACGGATTGGGCTTCCACCTTGGAAAAAGGATTATGAAGTTCTCTACATTGCTACTTGCTCTACCTCACAAGGTTACTGTGAAATATCAAACGAGATAACTCATGAGAAAGCTCTTTGGCAGTGGTAAAGTATTGCACAACCATATAGAACACTTACTCAAAAAGCAGATTTTATTCACATTAGGGACTTGAGACTCTTGTAACCTTGGTTACTCAAAGTTGGTCTCTGCACAGAAATAAACAGCTGCCTATTCAAATGTCTTCTTTTAAAGCTCTCTCTCCAGAGCCTGGGTCTCTAGAGTCCCTAGTCTTTGCGTATTAGCTAGTGTTATCTGCACTTTCGTTTTTCAAAGGAAAAACAAATGTCAGATGACCGTGGCACAAGACATTTACTTCCCAGTATGGAGAAGAAAAGTCGAAAACTCTTTGATTAAGCGTTTCCAAAATGGTAACTGAGCTTTTTCATGCTCTAAATATCAGTTAAATTACCTGCCATTTACTATTCAATTTCATACATGGCTTCCTGATGTAATCTCCATTGTTGACAGGGTGGACAATCTCAAGAATACTAAAAACTATAAAACCTGTGTAGCACAATTAGCTTTGCTGCAAAATTTGACAGTGTCCCCTTACTACTAGTGTACAGTTGGGTTCTCTGCTATACTGCCAAGTTTGTGTGATAGGTGACATTTGGCCTAGTTACATGTGCAAGTTTCCACAGCGCATTATGGAAGACACGACAGTATCTTCTTCCAATACAATTCCGCGGCTGAAGTTAACCGTTCAGCCAAGCTTCTATAAAATCTGACAAGTCTAAAAAGTTACTACAGCAGCAACAGGTACTGCAATCAGAAACGAACAAAGCCTGCAATCGTCCCCCTCCCCCACCACACACACAAATCTGCTACCGTTTTCTATACAGGACTCCTTTTCGGTAAGAGGTGCAAGGGGAAAGAACTAACGCGGGTCCTCCTCGAGTCCGGCCGGTAGGAACCCTAACCACTTCGGTGTCGCATTTCTCCTTCGATAACACTAAGGTCGCTCGGCCCGATAAACTGCACCGCTCCAATTTTAGTTTCCAAGAAGGCTGACAGACCGGCAGCCTGCCCACTCGCTCGGTCAGCCTCCTCTGCGTTCCGCAGGTTGGCCGAACGCGCGGCTGCCTGCACAAAGCCAGCCGAGGGCGGCTGATCACAGGGAGGGAGCAGCTCCCGGCCCGGCCCCGGAGGCCTGCGGTGAGGTCGCAGCCCCGGCAGCGTGCGAACCGCCAGCCTCCCGAGGCCGCGGGCGCGTGGCACGGGCGGGACGTCAACAGCCGAGCGAAGCGGGCACTGGACCGCACGCCCCGCCCGAGGCCGCGACCCCTCTCGGGGGCCCGCGACGCCCTACCTGAACGCGCAGTCCGGATCGCGGGCGTCTCGGCCCGGCGCGCCCAGCCCGCTCCGCTTGTTGAAAAGCTTCTGGAACAGGGTGGGCGCCATGCTGGCCGCCGCCGGACCGGGGTCGCTCAGCTGGGAGCTCGCCGGAGGCCCCCCTGCTCCTACCGCCGCCCCGCCACCCCCATGGGCGCCTCAGTCATATGACAGAAATTAGTCACTTCAAACGGCCACGGCGCGCGGGGCGGAGCGCGAGCTTGAGGTCGCGGCGATTGGCTGGCAGCGAGCCGCATCACGTGGCAGCGAGCAGAGCGGGGGGCGGGGTGGGGGTGGGGAGGCGGGGCCGCCTACCATTGGCTGGCCCACGGGTCTGTCACGCGCCCTATCACGGGGCGGGGCGTGCGAGGGCGCGCGGCGAGAGGCGGGAGACATCCTCCGAGGCCTAGGCCCGCCCCTGGCCCTCCCCGGCTGCCTAGGCTCTGGGAGGAGACTTTGGTCCGCGACTTGGGGTGCTCAGTTTCCATTGACACCTGCTTTTAGTATCTAGGAAGATCTAGCGACTGCTCAGGCTTGGTCTCCTTGGTAACCAACAAAATCACAAGCAAAACCAAGGGAGGCAAGCAGCCTTAAAGAAGGCATCTACCTAAAAATATATCTAACCCTTTATGCTAAGTATTTAGAATCTGAGAAACTGTGGTTCCAGGACTCAGTAGCAGAGGGCTTGTGAAGCTTGCTGGAGGCCCTGGGTTTGAGCCCCAGCACCAAACATGAATTTTAGCAAAATGTCTAAGGGAGGCAGGAATCAATTCCACAAAATAAAGACATATGTTAATATCTAGTATGGGAAAGAAGGACTCCCGCATTGTAACCAAATGACAAGACTGGGCTCTCAAAAAGGAAAATAAGGCTCGTGAATGTCCTTCCAATCTCATCAAAACGTCAGGGTTCTGCCGGGCGGTGGTGGCGCACGCCTTTAATCCCAGCACTCGGGAGGCAGAGGCAGGCGGATCTCTGTGAGTTCGAGACCAGCCTGGTCTACAAGAGCTAGTTCCAGGACAGGCTCCAAAACCACAGAGAAATCCTGTCTCGAAAAAAACCAAAAAAAAAAAAAAAAAAAGTCAGGGTTCAGTTCAAATTCGTCAACCGTTTACCAGGATGAGGGATTTTGTGCAGTGGAATGCAGTTCTGCAGTTCTCTGAGAAATGTGGATGTCAGGGAACTGGTGGTGTATGCTTGTAAGGCTAAAGATGCTTGAGAATTTTATTTAACTTGAGATAGAAACCAAATCTTTAAGAAGCTACCAGCTTCTTAATTTGAACTGATATATTTTATATCGTTAATAATTTGTCAATAGTTAGCATGATGAACTCTGATGTTACAAGATTTTTATATATATTTATTGAGACAGGGTCTCCTGTTGGCCAGAGCTCACCAAGTAATCAGTCCACACTGTTCTTTCTGCTTCATCTTCTTGATATCAGTAGGATTACAACTTTACATTCCTTTGCCCATCCTCTTGAAATAGATTCTGAGGATCAGATTCAGGTCCTCATGCATACGCTACAAGAACTTTATCCATCAAGTTGTCTCCCCAGCTTCCAAAGCTGTTGCCAGGAGCATGGTACGGATGTGCTTGTTTTGTTTCGGGTCTTCGTGAAGCTCAGGCTCAGCTCCAGTTCCCTATCCTGTCTCTACCGCTCCAGTGCACGAGACTTTTAAAGCACTATTTGAAGATGTTTACAAAATGATTTGCGGCCAGGCAGTGGTACCATAAGCCTTAATCCCAGCACTTGGGCAGAGGCAGGTGGATCTCAGTGAGTTTGAGGCCAGCCTGGTCTACATAGAGAGTTCCAAGACAGCCAGGACTTTTACACAGAGAAATCCTGTCTGGAAAAACAAAAACAAAAACAAACAAAAAAGAAAAAGAAAGAAAGAAAGAAAAAAGAAAAAAAAGACGAATTTGTTCATTCCACAAACATTTGAGTTCTGTGTACTGGAGATCAATATTAACAACAGAAAAGCTAATTTTATAGACAAGAAGACAGCAAACTGGTAAGGTAATTTCAGACAGTGATTAGTGTTGTGAAATGAATGAACTAATAATGAGATTATGGCATAAGAAAAGTCTTTCTGAAAAGGTTTGTGGTGCACAGGTTAGATTTTATTCATGGTTCCTTTGTAAATTGTACAAGTTTCAAAAGTTACTGGGTGTGGTGCTTTGAATAAGAATGCACACTATAGGCTCATATACTTACATGTTCCATTACCAGAGTGGAACTGCTTGAAAGGGTTACAAGGATTGGGAGGTGTGGCCTAGTTAGAGCAGGTGTAGTTTTGTTGGAGCAAGTGTATCACTCACTGGGGATGCAGTTTGAGGTTTCAAAAAGCCCACGCCAGGCCCAGTTGTATCTTGCTCTCTCTGTCTGCAGATTAGGTTGTAGCTCTCAACTACTTCTCCAGCACCAGGCCTGCCACGTGTGCCATCATGATCTCAGCCATGACAATAATGGACTAAGCCTCTTAAACTGTAAGCAAGCCCCAGTTAAATGTTTTCTCTTCTAAGAGTTGCTGTGGCCATGGCGTCTCTTCACAATAATAGAACAGTGACTAAGACATGGGGCAATCAAGTTTCCAAATACATTTCTTGTACATTTCAGATAATCCTCTTAATCTCACATCAAACACCAGAAGATCTTTAATATGGGAAAAATTAGCTATATATATTTTTCAAGCAAAAATATCTGACATTTTTAATGTAGAAAAAACATATATTTGACAAGTCAATGTGCAAACTGCTTAAGTTTCTTGTTTTCATATGAGTTAGGTGAATGTGAAATATAAGCAGACTAAAGCCTTCTACACAGGACCAAAGTCTCTTAAGGACAAGAGGCTGTTCATGGCTGGCACAGAGATGCATCTTTCCAGGTTCCCTCAGAAGGAAGTTTCCACATACAGTATCCTCATGTGCCTTCATCTTGGGAAAGAATTACTTCATAGGTGATCATAGATATTAATAGTAGGAGAAGCCGTGCTGCTTGCATAAGAGATATTTTATTTGTGTTCTCCAATCATACCATCCCTTCATCTCTGTATTCTCAGTCTTTAAATTACAGAGAAAACCAAATTTATTTGCTACCATTCATCGCATTTTCCCTATAATGTAATGTAACACTAAATAACAGAATCAAAACATTGAAAGGATACAATTTTTATTATTTTATTGAACTATATATTTTTCTCCATTTCATTCCCTTTCTCTCCCCTCCCCTCCTACCCTCTCCCATGATCTCCATATCACAATTTACTCAGGAGATCTTGTCTTTTTCCACTTCCCAGGTACATTAGATCCATGTATGTCTCTGTTAGGGTCCTCTTTGTTGTCTAGGTTCTCTGGGATTGTGAATTGTAGGCTGGATTTTTGTTTGTTTTTTTGCTTTCTGTCTAAGAACTACTTATGAGTGAGTGCATATAATATTTGTCTTTCTGGATCTGGATGATTTCACTCAATATATTTTCTACATCCATCCATTTGCCCGCAAATTTCAAGATGTCTTTTTTTCTGCTGTGTAGTATTCCATGTGTAAATGTACCACATTTTCCTTATCTATTCTTCGGTCAGGGGGCATTTAGGTTGTTTCCACGTTATAGCTATGACAAACAATGCTGCTATGAACATAGCTGAGCAGATGTCCTTGCAGTACAATTGAGGATCCTTTGGATATATGCCCAAAAGTGGTATTGCTGGGTCTTAAGGAAGGTTGTTTTCTAATTTTCTGAGAAATCTCCCTATTGATTTCCAAAGAGGCTGTCAATTTTGCACTCCCATCAGCAATGGAGGAGTGTTACCTTTAGCCCACAACCTCTCCAGCATAAGTTGTCATCAGTGTTTTTGATCTTGGCCATTCTTACAGGTGTAAGATGGAATCTCAGAGTTGTATTGATTTGCATTTTTCTGATGACTAAGGATGTTGAGCATTTCCTTAAGTATCTTCCAGCAATTTTAAACTCCTCTGCTGAGAATTCTCTGTTTATGTCTGTATCCTATTTTTATTGGGTTATTTGTTCTTTTGATGACCAATTTCTTGAGTTCTTTGTATATTTTGGAAAGCAAACTTCTGTCTGGTGTGGGGTTGGTGAAGATCTTTTCCCGTTCTGTAGGCTGCCGTTTTGTCTTGTTGACCATGTCCTTTGCTTTATAGAAGCTTCTGTTTCAGGAGGTCCCATTTATTGTTTCTCTCATTGTCTGTGCTACTAGGGTTATATTTAGGAAATGGTCTCTTGTACCAATGCATTGTAGTGTACTTCCCACTTTCTCTTCTGTGAAGTTCAGTGTGGCTGGTTTTATGTTGACGTCTTTGATCAATTTGGACTTGAGTTTTGTGTATGGCAATAGATATGAATCTATTTTCATTCTTCTACATGTTGATAGAAAGGATACAAATTTGTAAGACACAGTTATACTTAAATCCTTTCGAGATTGATAACATATATTAAACCTGTTGTTTACTGTTCATGTTTTCTCATGAAGAAGCTGAGGTGTCTTGAAAGCAAGTTCTTTTAAGTTTAGGGAATACATGTGTGGGAAATAGAAATATAACAGTTTTATCTAATCATTCATGCTATCTTACATAAATGTAGAACAACAAATTAGGAATATTGCAAATAATTCCTGTAGTCTAACCCTAGAAGATTCAAACTGGTCTCTGTCTACCAGCTTTGAGACCATCCTTCTTGGCTAGGTATAATGATGCATGTCTTTAATTTCAGTGCTCAAGGGGCAGAGGCAGGTGGATCTCTGTGAGACTGAGGCCAGCTTAGCCCACATAATGAGTTCCAGGACAGCTGGAATCACACAGAGAGCCTGTCTCAAAAAATACCAGAAAAAAATTACATACACATACACCACATAAATATAAATGACAGGGGTAGTTTTCACTATTTTTGCTGATTGCCTGACCTAGGAAATGCGCCAGTAAAATTATAATCTTGCTCCTTTAACCACCATGCTAATAAACCTTGACGTTGTTGTGCTAAATTATTCTAAAAGAAAATTTTCACAAATTATCATCTCAAAAAAATCAGTCCACTTACACATACTTGGGGGTCAGTCAATTTTTAAAACTCTTAAGCCAATTATTTATAGCTACATAATAAGAAAATGGCAGTGGTTTGAAGTACAAAAAGGAATAAACATTGGTTTATTTGCAAACATCCCTTAAGTCCTTCCTGTCTCAGCCTGATTGAGGCACTGAGGATCCAGTGTTGAAAGGGGGAGTATCCATTGGGAATGTACTTCTTACAGGGAGGAAACAGAATCCCTGCAGGTTGTGATAGGCACTATAACAGAAACCCATGACAGAAAGTAACTGAAGGAGACCAAAGTTAGATGGATGATAGGAAAGGCCTCTCCAAAGATGTAGGAGTTGAGCTGATGTCTGCAGAATTTAGGAGGCAGCCAAGGAAAAGAGGGTCAAGAACATTCTGAGAGAAAGGAGAAAGTAAAAAAGTCCTGCAAGCAATAGGTTTGGTGTTTGAAGAGAACGGGGAACTCAGAACAAACAGTGCAGACTCCTGGAAGGAACCATAGTTTGCATATGGTTAGAAAACACGATGGGCCAGACTGTATAAGTCACAGTCCCTTGTAAATCATGGGAGGGAGGGCAAGAGCGATGGACTAGGCTGGTGACATAACTCAGAGGTACAGTGCTTGTCTATCATGTGTGAGGTCATAGGTTCAATCCTTGACACCACAAGAAAGTAAATGGTAACTGCAAGAAGCCCCACTTAGACTCAGTGAAACACAAAAAAATCATTAAAACAACAAAAAGACAAAAAATAGGAGAAATTGTTGGGAAGGGATTCAGTGGGAGCAGGAGAAAATAAGAAAGAGGAATGGAGAATGAAAATGACAAAAATACATTATACACACATATGAAATTGTCAAAGAATGAAGAAATAAAGTAATGGGAGCTATTAAATAATGTTAAGATAGAAAAGGGATATGATCCAACTTATGACTTCACTCTGGCTATTATGTAGAAAAGGAATTATAGAGAGAAAAAATGGGAAAAGGGCAGTCAAATAGCTAGGTATCTACATATGGGGAAGAGGCAATAGTGGTTAACTAGGGTTATTTTGGAGATGTAGTTGGATAAATTCTAATGGAGAAAAATCAAACATATTGCCAATATTTCTTTACTTGAGCAACTTAAATGTAAGTTACGCCAGGAAAAGCAGGTTTGAAGAGGAAAATCAAGGAAGTTAAGTTTGAACTGCCTGTTAGATACCCATATGGGATTTTAAGAGAGTATATGGGGAGAAGGCCAGATTCAGGAGGTTCGTCTCATACAATTTATCACAATGGAATGGCTGACTTTTTCTAGAAAAAAAATGTAGATACACAAAAGATGGTCCAGGATTAAGAACCAAGGATTAAGAAAAAAGGACAATTCCCACAAGTCTAGACGAAAGAGACCCAACAGAAGAATAGGAAGGGAAAAATGTCCTCCCAAAGAGGAATAGGTGGGCCACATGAATGTTGTTGACTGTTTAAGTGTGCATTAATTAGACTGTCAACAAGGAGCTCTTAGCAAGAGTCTCAGTGGAACATGGAAATGGAAGCCTGACCGAGTGTATTCAACAGAGGAAGGGCAGAGAGGAAACAGCAAAGCAAATGCAATTTCTCTGCTTAGCTGTGACAGAGAGGAGACTGGAGAAGATTGGGTTTCTCTTTTTTTTTCTTAAGATGGGAGACATTATAGAATTTTTATGCTAATGGAATCAATCTAATAGAGAATAAAGACATACTGTTTAAAATTTGAAGACTCCAATAATAAGCAAGACAGACACAGTCCCTGCCCTTTAGAAACCAGCAAGTCACAAAGAAAGTTACTGCAGATTGTAATAAATTCTTCTAGGGAATCAAGCCTTTACCTTAAGTATAAGAAATACTGGCATGAATTCCTTACTTTAAATTTTATTAGATGCATAACGAAGTTCATATAATAGCATATTTCTAAGATAAACTTTTCAAAAATATTTTTCAAACATTTAAGATTCTTACTGTGTACCTGCCAGCTTTGCTAAAAGATGGAAACACAGTAGATAACAATATATAATTTCTGAACTGATAGATCTTAGAACATATGAAAAATAGATCTGATAGGTGGCTACATGCTCTCATATGATTAGATAAATGCTATGATGCAGGCATCTCCAGAAAAGCTGATTGAATTAAATCTATCAACCAGTCTATAATAGGAAATTGCACATAATAGAAAACACAAACAAATTAGTACAAACAAAAGAATGAAATTTATTAGTGTTCATAACTAGACCTAACAACACTAGATGAAGAGTTCAGGCACCGATTTATTCAGGTGCTACCACAGTGATAATATTCAGCTGCTTTCACAGAGCTGCACGGTGCCATGCAGACCCCAAAGGGAGAAAAGCACCAATGGTCTTATCCAGCACTGGATCCTCCATACTATAGCAATGACATGCCCGGCTAGACGGGCCCATTTGCCCAAGAGCAGCTTGACAGTTACACCTACTTTCTGATTGGGTTTAAAGCCTGCTCCATAGGAAAACAGGACCCCACTCTCTCGCTATTTTGCTAAATGGTCATGTTGTCTAACTACCATCTACATATTTATGTTCATGCCTATATACGCATGACACTCAACCTTGTTCAGAGAAGCCATTTGTATAGTGGGCAGCAGTTAATGCGCACAGATGGTGAAAAATGCTGAGAATTAGCGACTATTGAGAGCTCAGTCCTAAATAGGGCATCCACATCAATACTCCTCTTCACCCTTGCCCTCATCCAAGGCTCAAGGGACGCTGTAGAAGAGGGTTCAGAAAGAACAGAAGAGCTGGAGAAGAGGAGGGTGTGTTGTGAAATGGAAATGCTATCGTCTTGATATGGCATAGCTGTGTGTACTTACAATAGCTGTGGTTACCTGCACAAAACCCACACAAGACTGAGCCAGACAAAATTCCAAAACTAATGGAAGAGGGGATCCCAATGCCACTTACCTAGCAGAGGAGCTCTTAACAGTTTATGGCTGCAGGGGAAGTCACTTTTCTTTGGTGAGATAGCCACAGCTGGGTTGCCCACAAGCTAAAGGATGGTCCCATACCCATGCGCATACTGGCAGCACTAATTAGACTTTGTAGATTGTTTTTAAAAGAAAAAAGAAAACATGAAACTGGGAGAGGGCTCTGTTGAGGGAGGGATGTAGTAGTGGCAGTGGATATGTTCAAAATACATTGTATACATACAAGAAATTCTCAAACAATAAATAAAACAACTATATTTTTAAAAGAAACACAATAACAAATAAATACTTGAAATCATTTACAACATCTTTAACCATCAGGAAAATTAACACTGAGATTTCATCCCATTCTAGTTAGAATGGTTATTGTGAAGAAAAGAAATGACAGCAAATGCTGGCATGGGCGCTGGGAGAGAATAACCGGTACCACTGGTTCTGGGAATGTCAACAGTGCAGTCACTCAGAAAATCAGCATGGAGGGTTCTAAAAATGTAAAAACAGAACTACCATATGACCAGCTCTACCACTCCTGGGCATGTGCATGAAGGAATCTAAGTCAGCACACCACAGAGATACTTTCATGTCTATAGTTATTGCTAGTCACACTAGCTAAGGAATGGAACCACCAAAATGTCAATCAACAGATAAATCTACAAAGAAAATATGGTAGATAGATACAATGGAATTTTATTAAAACAAAATTAAAATGAAAGAAGACTTCAGTTGGGAGGCAGTGAAACAGCTCGGTAAGTAAAGGCTCTTGTTGACAAGACTACTGGTCTGAATCCAATCCTCTGAACCCATATGGAGGAAAGACAGCTCCAGCTTCTGCAAACTGTCCTCTGACCTCTGAAATTCTTGCCCCTTCTACTCACATATAAATGCACTTTTAAGAAAGGAAATGTTCTGATATTTAATACTATAGAACCATTTTAGATCTTGGACACATTCCTGAAGCTATCAGTGCCAGCATTGTAATGATGATGCTAACTGTTTTAAATCATTAAAGATCTATACCTGGGCTGGAGAGATGGCTCAGTGGTTAAGAGCACTGCCTGCTCTGCCAAAGGTCCTGAGTTCAATTCCCAGCAACCACATGGCGGCTCACAACCATCTGTAATGTGGTCTGGTGCCCTCTTCTGGCCTGCAGGCATACACACAGATAGACTACTGTATACATCACAAATAAATAAATATTAAAAAAAAATAAATAAAGATCTATACCTGTAACTAAAGGTAGAATCAACCCTAAACCATATAGTTTAGGTTAATAATAGATTTAAAATAGGTTTATAATAGATTTAGGCTTGCTGTATTTAAAACCTACTTAGAATAGAGTTAAAGGGTAATGGATAGATGTAGTATAAGCCACCACACACACCTCCTACCTCCAGCACCACCACTACTTCCTTGGATTAAACTGGAAGGCAGGAATAGACCTTGTCTCAGTCCTCATCCCCTACTGTTTATCATATTTCTGCTTTTGAAACCACCACAAGAGTTGCTTACTTATTTGCACAGTGATCTGGAAAACAGGTCTGAATCTGTTGCATCCTCCATCATTAACATTCTCTTCTGTATTTTCGTAGTTCACCTCCAGATGAAGTCAGAGCAAAAAAAATAATAAAATAAAAATAGCTTTGCTAGTGGCTTAGACCTTACCAACTCATTTACAAGGATGTTATCGTAGGAATATGGTATAGGTTATTTAACTTCAGATTAAATAAAAGATTTTATGCTTTTCCTTGCTCCTGGAGCAGCTTTGAAACTTTGGATCTTGCTTTTATTGTAGCCTCAGTCACAATATCAGGGTTAAAATCTCATCAAGTTATGCAACTGTACTCTGTTCACTGACAACAGGGTCGCCGTTTTCTTGGAATAGGCATTGTCCAGATGCCACAAGTTATACTATGAAAACAAGACAAGCATAATCATAGTCCTACAGATAGTATTGAAGCTACTTTGGAGATGAGGTAACATATTAAAAACATAGTGTATGACTGACTGTACACACATTATATATTCCTGCTTCAGCAATTTTTGAGTGTAGAGTTTCTTTTAGTCAGACCTGGAATTAGGTCTCTCACTCATGTGGTTTCAATTAAGTTCTGTTAAAAATAGCTTGTAATATAATCATTTTCATTTTTAGCACTTCAACAACTTTACTACTTCTGATCCATACAAAGGACAGACCTGGGAACCAAAACAAAGGAAGTTATACAATACCCTCAGGAGAGTTCATTAGGAGCACAAAACATCTAGTTTAGTGCATGGTCTTTTTTTAATTTTTAAAAAATTTTATTCATTTATATTTTATATATGAGTGCTCTGCATATGCCTGCACACCAGAAGAGGACATCAGACCCTATTATAGATGGTTGTGAGCCACCATGTGGGAATTGAACTCAGGACCTCTGGAAGAGCAGCCAGTGCTCTTAACCACCAAGCCATCTCTCCAGCCTGCATAACCATCTAATAACACCTAGGTCCATATTTTAAAGTACAAATGCATGTCCATGAAGCATATGAGAAAATGTCTCTTTTCTTAATCGACTAAAAAAATACCAAAGCATTAGCAGAATTTCCAGACAGTTTATCACAAACAATAAGAGAATTTTATTTTATATAGTTTAATTTTATATAATTTCAGGCAGACATTCTGCTTATATGGACTTTTTACTTCACATTTGTATCTTCAACGCAGTGAAAATTCAGCCACAGCTGTTACGTTCTGCCATTTGTCTTCATTATAATATCTAGAGAAAATGTAACACATTATTTTGTACAGAAGCAAGTGTCCAACAGTTACTGATAAACAACTCCCAAGGGGAGAGTGCTCACTGCCTGCATCATACCCACTCCGCTCCTTCCGCAAGCGTTGGGGAGACCAGCTCAGTAACATTCTAGAGGAAAGCCTGACAAAGACTGACAAAGACTGCAGGGTTCTGCCTCTCACCTTGTAACCTGGAGGAACTCTGTCCCTGTGCTTTTTGGCCTCATTCCCTGCTCAGGAACTGCTCAGACAGCACCTCCCAGTCTCTCATTTACCATTCCTTTGCCTTCCCCTACTCCATGCTGCAGTTAAATCTGCTTTCTTACCAAATATAGCATTATTAGAGCCTTCCTCTCAGGGCTCACACCAGGAAGTCCAGCAGGAAGACCATAGCTTAACCAGGCTCCCACTGACACATTTTCATTTTGATACATCTCATCCCCCATCCTAATTAGATTTATACCAGGTGGTTCTGTAATTTTGTTGCGACTCAGAAAACCCTGCTATCACAGTCATGCTTCCATGCCAATTCAAATCTTTGAGTAAGGAACCTAAATATCAGATAATCAGGAAAGTAATGTATAGCAAAGTTATAGTTTGCTACTCAAAGTGGGATCTAGGGATCAGTAACAGCAGCAGCATATAACAGTAGTCTTACTGTTAGAAATGAGGGTCCTTTGGTAGCATTCTAAAGGGGCTGCAGCAAACGTCAGATGTCTTGACTCACTAAAGATTTCTCAGATATTCCCAGCCTCATCTTCACTTCACCTTTGCAGACTTCATATCATGATCTTTATTTACCCAGTCAGAAACTATCACGCCTCACTTCTGGAACTTGAAATTACTACAGATCTGGGCATCATCTTCCAATCATCCTTCCTTACTACCCCACACAAGCAACTGATTAGTTACTAAGTCCTATCAGAGACAATAACCTGAGAATTACTATTTATAAATATCCACGTGGTCTGAGTAGCATATTTTGTGAGATACACTAGTTCAGGTTTTTATTTTCCCAACTCTGTTCATATGGACTTTGACAAAGGTCACATCAGCCTTTTAACTTTCAGCTTACTTCTTTCCAAATCCAAACCTTCTGGACAGAATGATCAAATAAAAAGTAACTGACTAGAATAAGATAAAAAGTGAGCATGACCTTAGAGGTTCTCCGCCATCTACCTCCCAAAACAAGAACACAGGTTTTCAGAAGTCCAGTCTCCAAGGATGGCGAAGCATAACTGATTTCAGTTCTTTGAGAGAACATTAGGTCTCTGTGCTTACATTATCCTGATACTTCTTTCTAGAAGGCCTATACTCAGGGTTCTCCATGGGCCTTAGATCATCCACCAGAGGAGTTCCACCTGAGCTGTGTACCCTAGTAGAATCATGTATATATTTCTATTAAAACACACTTACCTCCATCAGAGTTGTTTTACCTAGCTAATATCTTCTATCAGACTACTAACCGACTGAGGCAACTAAACATCTAGAGCATGACATTTGGACTCCAAAAGTATTTCCCAAAAGTCTCAGCTGACTACAGACCCTCCATATTTACATGAATGGATGTGTGCCAACCAAATAACAGGCTTGATAATTCTTCACCATGCTGTCAAAATACATTGATTTATTTTCCTTTAAAGCACTGGCTTCACCTCTGTAGTTAGAGTAATAAATATGTCTGTCTGTGACTATATGTACTTACTTGATAACTCTTCACATGGTAGCATAATCAAATTTACTATTAAATACAGCAACTAAACACATATTTTATACTTTTGACAATTTAACCAAACCAAGGAAAAGTTTCAAAAGTGAGATTCCAGCTAGACTTGAGGAACTAATCAAACATCTAAAGGCAAATCATCACTGTACACTGGATGATTTTTTTTTTTTTTGGTAGTCCTGGGATTTGAACCCAGGCTCTCACGTATACGAGGCCAAGTGTTCTACACTGAGCTATATCCTCAGGTCTCATAATGAGTGATTATATTTCAGATACTTCACATAGCTTATCTATAAGTCTCACAATTCTTTAAGGTAATAACTGTTTAACCAGTTTTACAGATGGCATACTAAAAATCCACAGACTCTTTTTGTTTGTTTACTTTGTTTCTATTTTTCGAGACAGCGTTTCTCTGTGTAACAGCTCTTGCTATCCTAAAACTCACTCAATAGACCAGGTTGGCCTTGAACTCATTGAAATCAACCTGCTTCATCTTTCAAATGCTGGGATTAAGGGCATGCACCACCAAAGCCAGCAAATCCATAGACTTTTAAGGAATTTGTTCATGTGTCAGAATATAGGAATGTTCCATTACCTACGGATTTCTATTTCCATCTCTCTGATACGTACATAGAATTATTTCCACCTCATCTGGTGTGTGCCTGTGTGCTATTTCTACCTACTATCATTATCTAAAATCTCAAGCTTCTCACCAAGACAGAAGAGAATGGGAGTGTCTATCTGTGATTATATGGTTATATGATTAAAAGCTAAAAGTATCCTCTTTTAGGTTCATATAGTATGTTGATCTAGTTCTGATTTGGCCAGTAATTATCTGTATAAACTAGGACAAGATCACTTATAAACCTGGTAAAATAATTTTGCCATTTGTAGAATGAAAAAATAGAAAAGAACATGCATGGCTCTCAAATTTTTGTGTTTACTGTAATCACCTTGAAAGTTTAACAGCGTTCAGATCCCTCTGCCTTCTCTCTAGCACACGTAACTTATCAGGCTTTTAGCTGTCCTGGTGGTCAAAAGACCAGCACGGAGAAGGGTTGATCTAAACATTTTCTGAGGCCCCTTCTGCCTAGTGGTCACCATTTTCAGAGCCTATTTACCACTCTGTGTGCCTTAGCATTTTTGTTGTTTTTGTTTTCTTGAACCATTTTTTTCTTTAATCAACACAGTGCTAGTTGCTTTTCAGTCATACTGAACAGAATCCTAGATCATCAAAATGAACTTTACACTGTAGCCCTGATTAGATTACTGCCAAACCAGCTAAAACTTTAAATGCCAATGCTAAGAATAGGCTGTTGAATATTTTAAATAACCTGATCACAAGTTAGCTTGGTGCTTTGCTATTTTTACTAAATGAAAGGCAGTCACAAGTAGCCAGAGGTCAAAGGGCAAACACTTAGATAAGGAGGCTGCTCTTAGTTAGGATAACAGCCTAGAAATAAGCCAGGAGAGGGCAGCATCAGCTCAAACATTAGTCAGGGGTCTCTGAATTAAACTGCTGACTGTGAACAACTGAAACTCCCAGGCACAATTTGGTTTAGATCTGTTACTTAATCCCCTAATTTTGACAATATCTGGTGTCATAAACTAATATGATAGACATAAAAAAGGATCAATAGCTTTCTTTTTCTTTTTTTTTTTTTTTTTTTTTTTTTTTTGAGGCAGGGTTTCTCTACCTCAGCTGTCCTGGAACTCATTCTGGAGACCAATTAGGCTGGCCTTGAACTCACAGAGATCCAACTGCCTCTGCCTCTTAAGTACTGGGATTAAAGGTGTGCACCGCCACTGCCTCACTAGTTTTCCTATTTTTATTAATAAAGTTTTTATTAACATACATATAAACAGAAAGTACACCTTGAAGGTTTTTTTTTATAAATGTAACACACTAGTGTAGCTAGCATGGTAGAATTACCTGTAACAACTTCTTTAGTTAATACCTTCATTCCAATGAGGGAATTTACTCCCAATTCCTTTAGAGTTTAGTTTACCTGGTTTGTGCTACACACATATAAATAATAGTAAATATACTCCCTATGAGTATCTAATACCTTATGTGAAATAAAAACTTCATTAAACTACATATATTATTTAATTATTACTATATAGGACTTGAATGATTATACTACAGTTTACTTACCTATTTTAATTCATGTGCATCTGCCTAGATTCTGGTTTGGAACTATCATGACCAATAAATACTCTAGTATACATTTTTTTTAAAGAAAAGTCCTGTTACCCTTGCTATCCTGAAACTTGCTATTACATAGAGCAGTTTTGCCTCAAATGCACAAGATCCATCCACCTGCCTCTGTCTCCCAAATGCTGGAGTTAAATATGTGCACCGCTACCCCGGGCCCTAGTCTATATCTTTTGGTGAACATACATAAACATCATTACTGAGCATAATCCTAGAAGTGGAACTGCTGGGTTGCTAGGGATTTTCTATCTCAAGATTTCTAGGGGTCCTGTACTGTGAACGAAATGATAACTACTAAAGTATGGAACAGTAGTTATATCTGGGCCATCCTAACACGGGAAAAGTCACACTCCTTCATGGGCCATTATGGATTTCGCTGTCAACATATATCTTATTTGTGTGTAATACTCTAGCCTATTTGCCAAGTGACATAAAAAAATTACCAGATTTAACAAGAGACTCAGAACAAGAGAAGGCTCAACAACAGATCCAAGCTATGCTGCAAGATGCTCTATCGCTTGCACAACATGGTCCAGTAGATCCAGAGGTGCTCTAAGCATCCCTGACAGATAGAGATGCTATCTGGTTCTTTTGGGAGGACCTCAGAATTAAACAGTATGGCCCTTAGAATTTCAAAGTCAAATTGAACTATACTTAAACACAGAATAACAGCATTTAGCCTGCGAATGGACCTTAGCACTGAGCCACTGTGTTACTGAGGTCAGGTCTTCACTGCCAAATCAAACTAATATACATAAGATTGCATTCCAGCATGCATTAAAGGCACAAATAGGTCACATGAAGAACTGATACAACTGTTATAGCCCTACTTTAACGGCTCTATTTTCTCTCATCCAGTCTACACTTAAGAGGTCATGGGGAGTGCTCTGTAGTTTGCTGACCAGGAAAAAGAAAAGATCAGATCTGGTTTACAAATTGGTCAGCCCCTCTGATACAACTCAGGAAAAAAAAAAAAACAAACAAACAAACAGAGAAATCTTCTTCCAAGGGGCGGGACTTTGAGTAGTGTACCTGGTTGTTTGCTTTGCTGGAAGGAGGATATATACCAATTCATAGGTGGTAGCAAATGATATGGATGGATGGTTGCGACTCGGAAGAAATGCAGTAAGAAAAAATAGATGAAAAGGAAAGGAAAATTGAGAAGAGGCATTATATAAAATTCTCTAAATGGGAAAAACCCATGAAATTATTTGTATGACATAAAAATATACATCAACTGGTGACCTCAGCAGAGGAGTCTTAATAATCAAGTGGACAGAATAATTAATGCCAGATGCCAGTCAGTCTCTTTCTCTAGCAACCTCTGTCAGAACAAGGCTGGAGGAAGAGGAAGGAAGCTGAATAGTATCCTCTCTGTCCTTGGACATAAAGTAATGAGGTAGCAGGGAGAGCAAGCTCATCAGCATGGACCTAATTGGTACTGTTATGGCAGAACACCTTGAAGTGCTCAGGCAGCAACGCGGCACCAGGTAGATTACACTGACCAACTTTTATTAGGCAAAGGCAGTGTTTTCTCCTTTCCGGGTGAACACTGTGGCCCTGGATGAATATGCCTTCTGTACACACAACACTTTTGCCAAGGCTGTGGCACATGAGTTTATAACTACTGTAAAGAGCGATAATGGTGCCATGGTGTTATAGTTTGGATGTAAGATGCCCCCATGGGTTCCTGTGTTTCAACACTTGCTTCCCAGCAAGTGGTACTATTTTGAAAAGTTGTAGAATCCATGGGAAATAGAACCTTCATGGAAGATCTAGGGGTTAGGGACTGGCTTAAGGCTTTATAGTTCAGGCTTACATACTATTCACTCTCTGCTGCCTCACATCAAACACAATGTGACCAGCTGTCTCGAGCTCTTGCCACCAGGCTTTCTCTAACGTGATTTCTTCTTAAACCATGAGCCAAAATAAACTCATCCCCTTTAAGTTGTTTTTTGTTGGGTATTTGGTCACAACTAGAAAAGTAATTCATGCAGAAAAGCTGGTACCAGGGCTGGAGAGATGGCTCAGAGGTTAAGAGCATTGCCTGCTCTTCCAAAGGTCCTAAGTTCAATTCCCAGCAACCACATGGTGGCTCACAACCATCTGTAATGAGGTCTGCTGCCCTCTTCTGACCTTCAGGCATACACGCAGACAGAATATTGTATACATATATATATAAAAGAAAACTCCAGAGAGTGTGGAAAGAAATGCAGACTGCAATAATCCAGTCTATATAGGTTTAGACGGGAACCAGATCTATTTGGAACTAGATTCCAGGCCATTTGTATTAACATTCTGATTAAAAAAAAAAAAAAGCTGACTATAGTTTGCCTATGTCCCGAAAACCTGAGTGTTGAACTAAAAACTAATGGACTCATTTGTTCAATGGAAGAAGTTTCAGGATATAATAGCGTTGGGCATCATGGTTACTGCTCACTGTTCTTCTTGACTGAGAGTTACACCACTGGCACCCCTTGTTCTCAAGGATTTTGACTTAACTATGCTACTGGCATTTCTGGTTTTCCAGCAGGTGGATGGTATGCCTTGGAACTTTGAAACTTCCATAATCATATGACCAATTCCTGTATTAAGTCTCCTCTCACATAAAATACCCCTACTATCTATCTATCTATCTATCTATCTATCTATCTATCTATCTATCATATGTATTTATATATTCGAGCAAAGAAACACTGGGAAAAGTTCTCTCTTTCAACACACTCTCTAAAAAGAAACTCTCCCAAAAGTACTAAATAGTGCAAGTGTTTGAGGGTATGTATGGAGAGACAGATATCTATTGATTCTTGTTCTGTTACTCTGGGCAACCCTCAGTAATATAATTATTAGGTATAAAATGAATAGTATTGACTTAGGCAATCAGGAAGTTATTTAAAAAGTGAAATTTTATAAACTTGGAGAGTCCTCAGAGCAGACACAGGAAAAAATGAGGACAAAAGTCAAGAATGAACATCTTGCATGGGTATATATAATACATATATATTTATATGTAATATATGTTAAATAATACATAAATATATAAAACTATATGTCATATTAAATTTCAGTTGTTTCGTTGGCCATTCACTCGTGAGAGGTTCTTTAGCTCCACTCTGGAATTAGAAAAATATGCTTATTTTGATTTTAGAAGCCTTTAATGATTGCATTTGCCTCAATCACTTGGTAATATTTATCAGTTAAAATCTCCTACTCTTTAAATGTGTCAAAGTGGAATACTAGTACCTATTATGATAATGGTGAGGAGTTGAGATGTTAAATATAGTGCCTCACACAGAGGAACTCAACCAATACCAGGTGAATAAAATAATTCTCCATCTTTAAAAAGCATACAACTAAAATAAAATTCAAATAGGAGAGAATAGCAAATTGTTGATGAAGAAGCATCCTAGGTAGATACATGTAAGTCAATGTCATAAGCTAAGTTTTCAAAAGATGAAGTATGCATTTTTACAAAGTTATCTTACTCGAGTTTATGACATTTGCTCAAGCTTTTGTAATTTTATCTTTTCAATTTTATGCAAAAACTTGAGAATACAAGCTATAAATGAATTTACTGTGCACAGAAAATATCTCCTGTGAAGGCCAACTGAGCTCGCACCTGGAGGAACATCTGTAGGAGGAGAATACCTTTTCTTCCCAGCAGCACCTTCACTTCTCATATGCCTAGTTCCCGGTGATGCCCTAACAATACAACAGATCTCTGATGCATATGAAGGAAACTGAAAAGGAAAAGAGTAGTTATTGCATAATTCCTCTAAGTACTACATTTAATGCAGTCTTATTTAAAATAAAAATAGTCTCACTATTCTTGTTTAGAATGATAGAACCATATTGGAAAACAATGAGTAACATTTAAATAAAGAGATGATGAATTGTCTTATTTTCCTATTGTGAGAAAACACAATGACCAGAGCAACTTATAAAAAGAAAGCAATTTGGCGTATGGTTCCAGAGGGTTAGTCCATGACGATAAGGTGAGGAATGACAACAGGAGCAGCCTGTCCCCAGTGATACACCTCCTAGTCCTTCCCAAATAGGAAGGACCTGTATTCAAGCATAAGAGCCTATGGGTGGGGCATTTCCATCCAAACCATCACAGAATGAAACAGGAACTTATTGAGAGGATGAATTGAATCGTGATCTGAAATACTTTGGAGGGAGTATTTATAATATCCTGCTTTATTGTCTAAACGAGGGGAATAAAAGTATTGTTTACTTATTTAAACCATGCATATTATCTTCTGTATGAATGCTATTTTATACCCAGATCTGCTTTCTTACTTTCAACAGCCTCTTCCATCTCACACACAGGACAGAGAATTTTCCTAAGGAAAGGGGTTAGCAGATCATTTCCTCCTTGGAAGATTTCTGGCCATCTGGGGTAGAGGGTCTATGCTAAAAACAGCTGAATGAAGGAAACTTAAATCAGCAAATGCTGAGATTTCAAGCCCAGAGAGCCTTTTACCTCCAGACAAGAGGCTAAAAGATTCTTCTCTTAGTTGTCCAAAGATCTAATGTTGTTAGCCTGAGAGTTCAGCCATATTATCTAACAATGACTTCACAGTTGTCAAGCACTACTTACAATTGAGATTCTTTAGTTACCTTTCCACATCCACAATATTAACTATTACTGTATAAAGAAATCACTAACATACAGAGAAAGTATATATGTGTGCACACAGGCTCGTGTGGGGAGTGGGGTTCAGAGTGGGGAGAGAAAGGAGAACTTGTTGTTTAATGCTCTGTATGACAGGATAGCTAGTCCATGAGCTTCTGGGGATTCTCTTGTCTCTAGGGACAAACAATTTTAGAGGAGTCTCAAACAAGGTAGAAGGTGAGGACCAACACCCAAGGCTATCCTCTGACCTCCACATGTAGACCACGGCATCTCTATACATACACACAGATCCATACATATACATACATGCACACACAAATAAAATCCATGACATTCTGACATAGTACATGGAAAAAAGAGTGAGGCATGACAAAAAATTTCACACAGGATCGAAAGATAAGATTTTTTCCCAAGCTTCTGAAACAGAAAAAAAAATCAGCATGGTTTCACAAAACAACATGGGAAGTTAGAATTCTGATAAGGTAATGTTGAAGAAATACTAAAGAAAATTATTTGTACCTCAAATTCTCTAACTAGAGTAGAAGAATATCCAACTATGGGGATAGAATTAAAACCTGTTCTGTCATGAACAATCCCATATTCCCTTTCATAAGAGGTAATGCAGGATTCACTTCTCTACATTAAGGAAAAGAGAGGGAGGGAAGTAAAAAGGGAGGGAGGAAGGGAGAGAGGGAAGGGGGAGAGCACGCGCACAGCAGCTAGGGCGTTTGTATAGCAGATTGGTGAGATGAATCCCCAGAATTGTGGTTCAGGCAAATCTAAGGATGACTGACAACTGTGTCCAGGCACAGAAAGCACAAATCAGAAGACTCCAGCAGAAGCTTCTTTCAGCGAGTTAAAATCTGATGGATCTTCAGATCTAAAATGTTGCACAAATGATTAACAAAGAATTTAGGACTGGTTAGATATGAAAACAAGGAAACAAGTATCATGGGCAGAACAATACCCTTCTCAAAAAGACATCAGTTATTATGAAGGTGACTTTATTTGGTAATATGGTCTTAACAGATTTCATCAAGTTAGATCAGGCCCTGGTTCAATATAACCTGTGTCCTTATAAGAACAGGAAACGTGGACATTGCCATACAGGGAAAATGTGAAGGCACAGAGATACACAAAGAGGGAAGGGAGCTATATGAGAATTGACACAGACTGGACTGATGCTGTTCCAGTCACAAAATGCTGGCATGTAGCCTGACAGAAGAAAAATTCACCCCTAGTGGGTGTGGAGGAGCTGTACTCTGCTGGCATCCTAATTTCAGAGTTGTGGTAGGTATTTTCTCCTGTTTTAAGAAACCATCTACTTTGTAATATTTATCATAGCCATATCAACAAATAACTACTCCAGGAAGTAAACTACTGGGAGAAGCGATTGCAGTTTGCTGTATGCTCTGAACAGTGGAGAATCTCCAATGATACAAATACTTACGAGACCAAAAACTTTACTCTCTTTCTTAAGAAAGAGAAGTTCTGAAGAAAACAGTTGTTCGTGTTCCATTTTATTCAGACACAGAAAAGGACTATATCTGAACAATCCACCTAAGGGTCGGAGGTTGATCTGACAGGACCAACACCCATGTTGACAGACCAGTCAGTACTCTGCTCTCAGCCAGAACGGAAAACTGTTGCATGCAGAAAACTTTCCTAAGACTGTGCTTTTCCAGGACGAGTGCCAGGCAACTTCAGTGTATACAGCTGCTATTAGAACCTGCTACAAATGGGTTTTAGTTCAGCTTTTTGAAGGAACTAACAGGGAAGCACTCCCAAAATATAGTGGGAAAGATTAATGGTTATAAACAATGGAAGAACAGATAATTCCCAAAATGTCAAAAATTTATATTACCAAAGGATAAATTAAGCAATAGCCAGAGATATAACACAAATATATGAGCTAAAAAAGAATTCTGTAAGATAAAGATAACTGACTTAATATATTCTTAAAGTTCCCCACCCTGCTTTTAAAATAAAAAAGCCTCACACTCCAGCATGTCCTCAAAAAGAAGGCATCATCATGTTCTGGAGCAGGATTTCCCTACATTACATAGTCCAGCCTGGCCTTGAGCTACTTTACTTCTCCCTTCCAAGTGCTGGGATTAAGAAAATCTTCTGCTTGCAAATGACAAGGTAGAAAAATAATTTATTTGGAAAGGAATGAAATTTGGGATGAACTCTGTTTCTCTGTTCAATACCAAATGCCGTGAAAAGAGTTGTAATGGAGAATGGCAACTTGTTATGTTAGCTCAGCAAGTTCTGCACCAAGTCTTAGACAATCACAGTTTTCCATTTCCCTGGCAATGACAGATGGACCAGGGCAGACGTGCAACTCAGGCAAAGTTAACAGAAGCCCTTAGCCAATACTGAAATACATGTACACATAAAAAATATTCCTTTCAGTCTAATGTGGTGGCACACCCCTTTAATCCCAGCACTCAGAAGGCAGAAGCAGGTGAACCTCTGTGAGTTTGAGGTCAGCCTAGTCTACAGAGTGAGATCCAGGACAGTCAAAGATACACAGAGAAATTCTGCCTGAAAAAAAAATGTAATAATAATCTTTTTTTCTTCTCCTTGGGCTATATCAAACCATAGAAGATGGTGAAAGTCTCTTTGTAACAGATGCCTGGGGGTACAATAAGGACAAGCTGAGGTTAAAAACAAGTGTGAGAACTAGAGTTTGGGATCCCTAAGACCCATGTAAATGTCAGGCAAGTATGATGGCTTGATGTCATCCCAGAACCAGAAAGGCAGAAACAGAATTGCCTGAGCAAGCTGGCTAGCCAGGTTCATCCAAACTGGGAGTTCCAGGTCCAAAAAGAGATCATGCCTCAATATATAAGGTTCTGGGAAGGAACTGGAGAAAGCACTTGATATCAACCTCAGAACTACACACACATACCTGGACACACCTGTGCCCACGACATGAGAATATGCATGCAAACACCATACATTTATATCCAAATAATAAATAAAAACAATTGTAGAAAAATATAGAAGTTTCACCGGTTGGTGGTGGTGAATGCTTTTAATCCCAGCACTTGGGAGGCAGAGGCAGAGGCAGGTGAATCTCTGAGTTTGAGGACAACCTGGTCTACAAGAGCTAGTTCCAGGATAGGCTCCAAAGATACAGGCAAACTCTGCCTCGAAAAACAAAGAGAAAAAAAAGACATCTAGAAGTCTCAACAGGGATTTCTAACAAGTGCTACTCAATTTCTGAATTCAATCATTTTCTTTCCCATTTATGAGTCAATAAGTCATCCTACCATGTCCCATTTTGGATTATGTGTGTGTGTGTGTGTGTGTGTGTGTGTGTGTGTGTGTGTGTGTGTGTGTGTGTGTGTACAGAGAAACTTGTGAAAAACAATAAGAGATCCACTGAGTTCAGGGAGTAAAATGTCTTTTGCCTTGCTTGGGCATGATGGCACATGCCTGTAACCTAAACATTTGGGAAGTTAAAACAAGAGTTTGAGGTTAAGACTGTGAATCCGAGTCTAGCCTGAACTACACAAAAGCTCTAGTCATGAAAAGTGAAAGAAAACAAAACAGTTTGTAATCTAGAATTGCTATACTAAACTTTCCTTTGTACATAACACAATTCTCAGATAATAAAATTAGGACACACACTGTTAAAACTAGGTACCTATAGGTAAAAGTGAAGTTAGATGCACACAGAACAATTCAGTCAAAATAGAATTTACACCTAATTGTGAGACCTACACCTCTTTAACAAAAACATTAGCAGAAGCTTCCTAACATTTGATTTGATTATGACTTTTTGTATGACGCCAAAGATATAGGCCACAAAAGAAAAATTAGACAAGTTAAATGATGAAAAATTCCAAATGTTGTGCTTCAAAATATCCTATGTACAGGATAAAAAGAAAACTCATAAAAGTGGAAGCTCACATAGCTAAGAACTGAGTCTTCTCTACACACATAAAGGATGTTAGTCTCAAAAAACATCATCATAACTATCTTTACAGCAATTGAAGAAAAATCTGAAAATGTTACCTCACTTGAAGAACTTTCTTGCCAACTTGACACAGGAACAATTTCACTTGAGTTAACATAATTGCTGACATTTGGAAATAGTTCTTCAAAAGATACATTTTGCACTGGAGACAAATCAATCTATATAACAATATAACTCCTTTTACAGTTTCAAAAATAATTAGTGTTAGATAATTAAACATATTGAGAACACTATCTTATTGAAGTATTTTCTTGTGTATTTGATGCACAAACAACTTCATTTGAATAAACATTAATTACATTTGTAAATAATTCTTTTTTTTGTTTTTTTGGGGTTTTTTTGTTTTCGTTTTTCGAGACAGGGTTTCTCTGTGGTTTTGTAGCCTGTCCTGGAACTAGCTCTTCTAGACCAGGCTGGTCTCGAAACTCACAGAGATCTGCCTGCCTCTGCCTCCCAAGTGCTGGGATTAAAGGCGTGCGCCACCACCGCCCGGCTGGAAATAATTCTTTAAGACATATTTAAGTGAATAAAGCAATGTATAAATATTTTTTCATTAAAGCAAAGCAGAATATAAAATCACATATACTGGCAAGGATGTACAGAGATTGGAACCTTGTGCATTGCTATTAAGATTGTGAAATGATGCAAGTTCTATGGTATAGATTTTCTAGAAAATTTAAAGTGCCCCTACCATATGATCTAGAAATTCTACTTCTGGGTATATACTCAGAGGAACTGAAAAGAGGGCGCTTATATTTATACATATACTTTTAGCACCAGTGTTCATAACAACCAAAGCAGAAATGACCAAAATGTCTACTGACCAACAGATACATAAAGAAAATGTAATATTATAGCAGAATGTTTTCATATCTAAAATGTAAGTAACTGTGTGTGTGTGTGTGTGTATTGCATTGTGTTGGGAGTGCACGTGCCTCTACACTTACATGAAAATCAGAGAACATCTCTCATGAGTTGGTTTTCACTTTTTACTGTACGAGTCCTAAGGATAGACCTCAGGCTGTAAGAAAGTACCCTTACCTACTGAGCCATCCACATTATGTGTTTTTTAAATTATTTTATTTTATGTATATGGTGTTTTGGCTACACAAGTCTATGTGCCATGTGTATGTAGGACCCATGGAGTCCAGAAGAGGGTGCTGAATTTCCTGGACCTGTTCTAGAGGGTTGTGAGCCACCATGTGGGTGTTGGAAATCATACCCCAGTCCTGTGGAAGAATAGCCAGTGCTCTTAGCCACTGAATCATCTCTCTCTGGCCCTTGGAAGTAATTTCTGATACATGCTATCACATATGTGAACTTGAGGGCATAATATTTGTGTATTACATTAGTCATAATAGGAGGAATACTGCTGGGTATGGTGAGATATACCCAAAGTCCCAGCTACTAGGGGAGGCTGGGGTAGGAGGGTCAATTGATCTCAGGATAAGTCAGACCCTACCTCAAAAAATAAAGGCTACGTAATGTGTGATGTTTAACTGTATGAAGTACTTCATGTAGTCAAATCACAGAGAGAAAGTAGAAAGGTGATTAGGAAGGGCCCAATAGGGAGCTACTGTTTTATAGGTATGAAGTTTCAGTTTTACAAGATGAAAAAAAATTCTAGAACTAGATGGAGATGATTATACAGAAATGTTCAATGCACAACTAAACATGATTAAAATTCCAAATTTTATGTTACATATACAGAAAAGACTGGTTGTAATTGTATATGATTTTGATTCCAGCACTCCAAAGGTCGAGTTGGGGTGGTCTATGCATTCAAGGGCAGTCTGCTCTACAAAAGGAGTTCTAGGCCAGTCAGGGAATGAGGAGGAAGAGAAGGGAGGGGTGGAGGGAGAAGAATTTGTGACCTGGCAAGTCTGGCTAGAGATGATTCAGTCACTAAGAATGTGTACTACAGAGGACCTATGTTTAGTTCCCAGTACCCATGTCAGGAAGTTCACAACCACCTGTGACTCCAGCTCCAGGGGATCGGATGCCCTCTTTTGGCCTTTGTGGGTACTCACACTCAGATGGACATACTCACAGACATGAGACATGTATACATAATTAAAAATAAAATCTTTAAACAAAACTCCTAAACAAACCCTGGTTAGTGTTGCAGTATTCCTCCTTACATACAGAGTATTCCCAGTGAAAGTGTGTTTATGTAGCAGAAAAGTTCAGGTAGCATTCTTCATGGGCAAATGCCCCCAGAACGATAGAAACAGATGAATGGGGAGAGGAGAAGTCAGGACACAGATACCACAAAGGCCAAAGGCTGGTACTTACCACAAAGTCAGCTGTGTCTGAAGATGGCGTACTTGTTAACAGGGCTTTGTTTTGCTTATCAGGAGTAGAACTTTTTTTCTATAAATATTCATAAAATAGATTAATTATTAGAAAGAAAACATTTTAAAAATAGTAACTCAAGCTTAGTAGATTAGACCATGTGTAATAATAATAAAATCCTTATTCTGCTAATTAAATTTTAAATCACCTGACAGAAAACTGAAGAATTTTCTAGACTGAATTAGGTCAAGCAACTCTGAATAGAACTGTATCTGGTGTAACAACTACAGAAGAATGTTGAGGTTGAAATCACTATTAATTTAGAAAGAGAAGCTAGAGTGATAAATAATTAGCTTTGATTACCTCTTTTAACCACCTTAAATTACTTTCAGCATTTGTTTAGTTCCTGGAAGAGTACTGTACTTTTCATGGGCAGACTCACATCAACAAAATGGGAGTAGAAAGTAGGGGAGAAACTAGAGATGCAAAGATGCAGAAAGAGAGGGATGCTTGAAGAGAACAGAAGGAAAAAGAGAAGATGGTTGAGAGAAGGGAGAAGAGAGACAAAAGACAACAGAAACAGAACAGAAACAGAAAAAGAGACAGAGGCACAGAAGGGCAGGGATAGTGTGGAGAAGGGAGACAGGTAATGAGACAGAGACAGGAGTCAAACAGACAGCAGGACACAGAAAGAGACAAGCATAGACCACAAAGAAGAAACAGGCAGGAAAGCCAAGAAACATGAGTGACAGATGGGTAGAGTGACTGAGGTAGGTAGTTTTATTTCCAGCAATCAGTGGCCTTTCTAAATCTTAGACTCCATAAACCCACCATGCCTTTCGGGGAAGTCTCTTTTCTTGATTGTGTGACCGTTACATGATGCCAAGTTTGGATCTGGAACCCAAACCCTGAGATAAACTGAAAATCATAGTTAAGTCTCTACTAGTTTTATTCCACTTTTACTTTTCTTTCACTCTGTTTTTCTTCTGATTTAATCTGTTTAAATTAGTTGAAATAAATTAATCTAAAATGGATTATTAAGAAAATATTAAAAAACTTATGGGTATATCTGCTTGGTACAGAATATGTTAACTCTTACTTATTAGCTACACACTTTAAATTTCTCTATCTGAACAATGAGGAGTAGCCTACCTTCAGGATTGGTGAGCAAGGATTTACAGAGAAAGAGAAGATTCTGGAGAGAGGACAGAATGAGTGTTCTGGTGAGCTAGTTCTATCATCACCGAGGCAGCCTCAGGGGTCTCTGTTCACATTTCCTTGAACAAAGAGCCTACTGGTAGACCGTAAGGGGTATGTTTAGCACTAACCAAGCTGCATCAGGATCCTTAGGATCTTCATCAGCTGTCAAGCTGAGGTCGTCACCTCAGCCTTTGGCCAAGTCCTGAGCACACAGCACAACACAGACTTGGGTGATGTATACTCTTTGTTCAGAACTCCCCACCGGATCCAGGTAGTCACTGTTCAGTCTCTTATTACTTTTCTCAGGTATCATCTGCTCCAGTAAGCCACTTGAACTCTTATTATGTCTCAGAATCTGCTTTGCAGGGCTCCCGATGACACAGCTGTCAATACTCAGTTCACTTTAAAAAAGCATTAGCTTGCATGCAGCTGTAGAATGTAGCTACTTTTTTCTCCATATTTGTTAACAAATTGTGCATTACTAAACCTTCCCAATCAGTACATTGTATAGTCTTTCCATAATTATGAGTTAATAAAATACGAGGACTTACCAACACAGTTTCCAGGGGCTGAGGCAACAGAACATCCTCGACTGCGATGCTTTCGAGAGCTGAACTATAATGGGAGAATGGAGCCTTGCTGTCTAGACAACCAGAGCTTAACTTTGTTTGAACTTGTGGACCTCTATCTTCAGATTTCTTTTCAGGCTGAAACACATTCACAATAGCAAATATAATTCACAATGCCATGAAATATCCCTTGTCCTTCTCAGGCGTCCTATTACTTCTTCAAGTTGAAAAAAAAGGTTTAGGGCTGGAGAGATGGCTCAGCGGTTAAGAGCTGCTCTGCATAAGGTCTTGAGTTCAATTCCCAGCAACCACATGGTGGCTCACAGCCATCTGTAATGAGGTCTGGTGCCCTCTTCTGGCCTTCAGGCTTACACAGACACAGAATATTGTATACATAATAAATAAATAAATAAGAAAAAAGGTTTAAATGTGCAGATAAGTGATTTTCTAGGAAAAAAGAATGTGTTCTAAGTCTGGGGTATCTCCAGCACTATAAAACATGATAACACAAAGCCTATCATATGCCTAAAAAGCAATGTGTTTCATATATTTAAATTAAAAATCTGGTGAAAGACAAATTAGGTTGAAATACTCAGTTCTACCACATTTAAGGTAACAGCTCTCTCATGGTGTTTTACAAAGTTGGAGGTGTGGATTGGTCAGTGGCAGAGCATTTGGCTAGCAGGGGTGACAAATTGGGTGAAAAGGAGCTAGAAAACCAAACAATGTTTGCAAAAACAAATTATTGGGTCTGTTTTTCAACACCTAAAATTATACTAGGGAAAATATTAAATCTATTTATTGCTGTCTACCTTTTATAAATGTGAGGTTTGTCTTCTCTTTTTCAACATTGGCTTTCAATGATCAGGCATCAATTTTGATGAATGATCATTATAATTTATTAATGATTTCTTTCATGTATTAAGCCTTTGGCGGTATATTTAAAAATTCATTATCATGTCCCAAATGTTAAGTTTCAAACCCGGGACAAACAGCTGGGGTGCCTATTTAACATATAAAAGCAGACCTGGTCACTGGGTTCTCCCAGCGTCCCTCAGTTCCTACGTGTTATAGGGTAATGACAGAGTTGAAGACTAGATAGTTATGGTTACAGTTTTCCTTAGTTATGATAGAAAGTAAATTAGGTACAAAAGTTTGGACTCATCCAGAAAGGATAAATAACGTAATATTCCCCTAAATTTGCCCAATACTCATAAACTGGACATTGTAAACGTATCCCTTACTTGGTAACTGTTCTTATTGTATATAGTTCTGCATTGTTAGAGTTCAAATCTTTCTTTTTATTTAGACAAAAAGAGGGAAGTTTTGTGGAATAATCTTTCTGTAAACTGTAAAGATGCATCATTCTGACTGGATTAATAAAAAGTTGAACAGTCAATAACTAGGCAGAAGAGGGATAGACAGGAGTGGTGGCCAGAGAGAAAAGGGGAGCCACCTAGCCAGACAAGAGCCAGGCAGCCCCCAGCTGGCTGGCCAGACAAGGAGGAAGCAGGAAAGCAGGAAGGACTACAGAGATAAGGTTAACGCATCTCAGAGCAGCACATAGATTCATAGAAATTAGCTTAATCTAAGTTATAAGAGCTGGCTAAAAACAAGCCTAAGCTGTAATTAATAAGTGTCCATATAGTGATTTAGGAGCTGGTCGGTGAAATAAAGACCAGGTTGCATGTAGCTAGCTATATGCATTTCCATGCCAATCACTTAATCAACTGAATCACCTCTCCAGCCCCTCCAATAATATCTCAAGACAAAGATTAGAAGTCTTTTCAATACTTCTCACTCCTTCCTCTATATCAATCTGTCAACTCTACAGGCAAAATTATCTTCAATCCATACACATCTCTCTATCTCTTCTATCTATAAAACACGAAACACAAAATCTCTCACCAAAACTATTTTTAATTTCTTAGTGATAAGTCTCCCTGCTAACATGTTTGCCTTTTCCCAATTTATTCCCTAATCTATATAATAGGAAGAAAGTGGGTTTTAGAGCAACAAAGACCTGCTACAAACTACTAAAAAATGATGAAAACATAAACTTGTTTTCTCAACTATAGATACTATCAAACAAGAAAGCAAGCAAGCACACAAACAAAAAAAAACAATTATCTTACTTGAATGATATAAAGAAACAATACAATTAACAAAAGCCTTTCAAAGTCCAAAAGACTTCCCCAGAGAACTTCAGATTCCAGAAGATTATAGTCTTCAGTATAAAGTATTGCTCTGGTTACAGAGTAAATTTCTTATTTGTACCTCAATGAATAATGTGTACCTAGTCATTGAAAGGAAATCAGAAAAAATGTTAAAATGTATTTTAATTCTCTTTTATTAAACTTACATAATGTATATATTTATGTATGGTATGCATAGGGTTTTTACAAATTGAGTAAGTCTTATATTCCAAAATGAGTTTTTCTATTACCTTAAATACACAGAAAATAATTTCTGAATGCGTTAATAAAAATCACATCTTTTATTGGTGCAATTATCTGTATAGTTATCCTGCTTCAATACTTGCTTTTTTCTTTGCTTTTTTGGTGGTTGGAGGGCCAGTTTTCTCAGCAAATATAACCTCAGAAGTTGTATTTTCTACAAATGAAAACATGGTTTGATTCTATTTAACCAGCTATTAATTAAATACAGACGACAGAGAATTCAAATTCAAAACCAACCCAAACCCCTGGTTTTAATGACTTTACCTCTGTAAAAGGAAGAAAAACTTAATGTATGCTGAATAATCCAACTTGCCTCAGATAGAAGAAAATATTCCCTTAAAAATTTAAGTCAGGCCGGGCGGTGGTGGCGCATGCCTTTAATCCCAGCACTCGGGAGGCAGAAGCAGGTGGATTTCTGTGAGTTTGAGGCCAACCTGGTCTACAAGAGCTAGTTCCAGGACAGGCTCCAAAGCTACAGAGAGACCCTGTCTCGAAAAACCACAAAAAAAAAAAAAAAAAAAAAATTTAAGTCAGACAGGGCTGCACTGGCTGTGCTTGCAGGGGGCCTGGGTTTGATCACCAGCACCCACATGGTGGTTCACACACTTCTGCAACTCCAGTTCCAGGGGATTCAATGGCCACTGCAGGCACGGTACACACACAGTACACACATATACATACCCATACCCTCACACATAAAATAAGACAAAAACCATCCCAGAGGTCCTGTTTCACAGAAGTAGAATACATGGTTTACTTTTGAGTTAGTAGGGAGGTATGTAGTAAAGCTCTTTATTTCTACTCCCCTGTATTTAAGCACTGCCTTTCTACTGTGATCTTCCTACCAGGATTTAGTCATTTACTTATGAATGCAATGAGGTTTCTCTGTTGCCCAGACTGGTCTTGAATTTCTAGGCTTAAGCCATTCTCCTGCCTCAGTCTCCTGAGTAGTAATGACTCCACGTACCTGCTACTCTACCTGGCTCTATCAGCATTTAAAACAAACTCAGGCCTGACCTATGCTATCCCGACTTTTCCTGTGCTCCATCTTGACTCCTTCTGCACCACACCTCACTGTAGCTGTACTTCTTCAGAAAGCTGTCTGTACTTGACTTCACTGCCTCTCCTCCTGTGTACTCTCAGATTCAAAGCAGTTCAGTTTAGTCCTCACTAACATCAGCAAAAACACCCCTGTTCTGTCTCACTGGATCTTCACAAGGTGCTGACTGTCTCCTGCCTCTGCTCCTCCCCACATCTCCCTCCGTTCTCTACTCCCCAGACTGAGGACAAAGCAACAGTACTCATTGAGTGCTGGCACCGTGCACACTATGTGTATGATCTGGGTTTAATATTGCACATCCAGCTTGTCTTTACTCTCTGCACCACTACCCTGATTTGAGGCACCACCTTCTCTATAATTCATTGGACCCTTATTTACCTAAAATGTAAACCTAGGGTCATTTGCTTAAGATTTTTTTTCAGGCTTTCCATTGCCATCAAATTAAAATTCAAACTCTTTACTTTGACATACAAAGTCCTTTTTATGATTCATGATTCCCAAGCCTAAAATATTTTCCAGAGAAAATATAGGATTCTCAGTTAAATTTGAATTTCAGTAAAAACTTTAGTTAAATAATCCAGCTTAATAGTATTTATTTTGCAGTGTTTGAAGCATACTTCTATCAGAATATCTGCCATTTACCTGAGTTCAAGCTTAATGCATTTATTTGCTAAATTTGGAAACTCTGGGGGTTAATGGATTACTTCTACCATTTTCATCTCCCAAGGTGAAGAACATTCGTAGGTAGATTTATGAGTTTGTGGGAGATAAAAACTACTACCAACATTTTGTAATAAATTAAACAGAACAATAACAAACATGGGAGTACTGAGGATAACCTCTGGACAACTGATTTGTAGTTCCTAAGATTAAGACCAGGTTAGATCTGGATTATGATCATTCTTACTCCACAGTTTTCATTCTAATTAGTCTGATTACTTTAAATTATTTTCTACCTCATTAATGTATGTTATACAATGATGTATTATTATCACTATCATCATCATTATTATTATTAATAATAATTATTGAGACAGAGTCTCACTATGTAGCTCTACAAACACAATCTGTAGACTAGGCTGGCCTTGAACACACAGTTATCTGCTTGCCTCTGCCTCTAAAGTGCTGGTATCTAAGGCGCGCACCACCAAACCCATCACAATGAATTGTTACATAATGCATACTTTAGAATGGTGACATTCAGTGGGTTAACTGCCAGCTTCATGGGGCTGTTTAAACTCACTTGAAATTAAATATATTCTAAAATTTAAAAAAAGCTTTTAAAATGAATGTGTGTGTGTGTGTGTGTGTGTGTGTATGATTGCTGGTTTACTCTGTCCTGAGTCTTCTCGTGGCTTCTGAGGTACAGCTCTAATGCACCATCCACTAAGCCTAGGCGTCACCTGAGGGACATTTCCTTCTTTCCCTTCTTCTACATATTGAAGTGTTACATTTACATTCTTCTTAGAAGTTTTAATTCATTTTTACTTCCATATGATTTCACCTAATCCTATGTCATCAAAACACCTACATTCTAACTCCAAATAGATATCAGAATGTGTGTGTTTGTGTATAAAAACAGCCTCTGTCCTGAATTCCAGAGTCATATATCACAAACTACCTTGATGAAAGTGACACTTGAAGCTAATGTACCTTTCTAGGCTGGATTATTTTATTCAAGGTTGTATATTCAAAGGTCACAGTACTTCCTCAGATAGAACTGCCTTAATTTCTCCATTTAAAACATCATACCTAGGGGCTGGCAAGATAGTTCAGTGAGTAAAGGCACTTACCAGACAACAAGCTTAGAAACCTGAGCTCAACCTCCAGAACCCACACATAGGTGGAAGGAAAAAGTAGCTCCACAAAGCTGTCCTCTGACATCTACACGTGTGCTGCCGTGTGCTCCTGCCACATGCACTCACACACCACATATCACTGGGTAATAATAGCTTACCCAGTCACACTCTTTACCTTGCTTCATTTTCTTTCATTGCTCTTATTTATATTCTTATACATACTCTATTTCTCTCATACAATACATCCTAACCACAGTTTCCCCTCCCTCCATTTCTCCCACTTCCCCTGCCACATCCCCTCTTCCTCAGATCCACTCTCCCTCTATTTCCCTTCAGAAAAGAGCAGGCCTCTAAGAGATAACAGCCAAACAGGACAAAACAAGATACAATAACACAACAAGGCAAAAGCCCTCACATTGAGGCTGGAGAAGTCAACTCAATAGGAGTAAAGAGCCCCAAGAACAGGCAAAAGAGTCAGAGATACACCCACTCCCACTGTTAGTAGTCCCACAAAACCACCAAGCTAACAGCTATAACATATACACAGACGTGGTGCAAAGCTATGTAGGCCCCATGCCACTTTAGTCTCTGTGAGCTTCAGAAGTGAATATGAAAATTTTTATTTCTCTAGTCCCTTGAATGTGATATTACAAAGCGAGTTTCCTTTAATTTCCTCGTGCTAACTGTCTACAGTACAGGCTCAGTGTCTAACACTATATAATACTATTGTTCAGAACAGTATGAGCTTAATCTTTTCTCTCTCCAAGACAGGATATCAATTGTTTAGCTCTAGTTGTCCTAGAAATCACTATGTAGATTAGAATGAGCTCTCAAAAACAATTTCTCAAAATGAAGATTTTAATACTAAACTGTATTTTTTGATTCATATAAACATTTGAAATAATTATTTTTTGAAGAAGGAACAATTCTTCAATTTTGCTTTCAAATAAATAATATAAAACTTCTTGCAAGAAATAAAGAAAACAGGGGCTAAAGGGATGGCTCAGTAGTTATGATCACTGGCTGCTGCTCTCCCAGGTGACCTCAGTTCAATTCCCAGCACCCACATGGCAGCTCACAACTGTTTACAACTCCAGTTTCAAGGGATCTGTTCCTCTCTTCTGGCCTCTGCAGGCATTGTATGCACATGGTGCACAGGACACATACAGGCAAAACACTCATAAAAATAAACCTGAAAAAAGAAACAAAATAAAAATCTGACCTAAGACTGGGGCTAATAAGTACATAAATGTCTTGCTATGTTCACTTAAAGAGTGCCAGTAATGCGAGACATTTTGTTGATCCTATCATTTTTCAGTCATGACATGTGGCCCTAATTGTTCTTCTATCACTGAACCTATAAGGGCAGAGAAAATGTGTCACTTCCCACTGGGGTATACAGCAATGCCTAATGTAGAATATTTTAAGTATATTTCTAATAACAATAAACAATAGGTTGTGTATGAATAGTAAAGACCCATTTTCTAACCTAATAATATTCTTTCTTTTCTCTCTCCCCCTCTTCCCCCCCCCTTTCTTTTTTTCATTGAGATGGGGTCTGACTATGCATTCCTAGCTGGCCTGAATTTGCTATGTAAACCAGGCTGGCTTCTAACTTGCTTGTTTTCTGAATGCTGGGATTAAAGGTGTACACCACCACCATAAGCAGCCAAATCTTTATTTTTAAAGTGCAACTGACCTAAAACGTTTCCTGGAGTACCTAGTTTATTAATATATGGTATACTGTAGCAAAGGTAAATATGTAATCATTTAAATAATTAGTGCCACTAATTATTACCTGATGCTAAATTTGAAGTATACTTTGGTTCTGAAGAGATATGTGGGGCTTCTAATGTCATCTCCCTGTAATAAGAACAAATTAGTGATATTTTCTAATCTTTTAGTAACTTTCAATTATCCTCAAATTATACTGAAATTAAAGACATGCAATTAATTATTCTGTAGGAAAATATAACTAGTCAAAAATACATCATATTTATAGTAACAGATAACAATAACATGTATGTACATGTTTATGTAGAGGAAAGCCCTGGTGTTTAGAATTACATAGACCTGAGTTAACCCTGGCCTTGAGAAAGCTACCCAACCTGTCCTGAGTCTTACTTGCAAAGAAATTGCCAGGATGTTTTTTGTGAGGACCCCAAACATAAGTGATATTTGGACATGAGTGTCTTTTTCTCTTTGACACTTCCACAAATGAGACTGCATTCCATTCTGACTAAACATGCAGGTGAGGATAAGTTATTACAAGAAGATCCAGGCTTGGTATTCGTCCCTAAAACAAGTTCTGAGAAAGACAGATTTCCTTGAAGACAACAGAGTTGAAAACCAAATGTGAGAGGAGACTTTTCTAAATTCCTGTATTAGTTAATTGAAAAGTAGAACTCAGTAAAGAGCCAAGTATTTTTCTGTCATTTCTCTTTAAGCTCTTATTTCCAAATAGAGCTGCCTTGCTTCTGAATGAACCTTCATGTGAACTACTTCTTACTGGGGCATTTCAGGGACACTCTGAGTTCTCTTCAGATCACATAACTCTTTCGCCTTTCACTAATGCATCTCGGCTGCCCTATGAATAAACCGCTATTTTTAGGGATGAAGAGTCCAGTGTAGTGACACAACTCCACACTTCTGCTATGACACGTAAATCTCTCCCTGCTCTGGCCCGATTCAGACTCCTGCTATGGGGACAGCAGCCCTGCCTCTGCTTCTCTATTTCTAGTCTCCCAATTCAGTTTGCCACACACACTTATCTGAAGCTGGCTTCCTCTGGCATTGGATCAGTGGACTTTCTCCAGTCTGTAGGCTACCTTTCCATTTTCTTGAGTTTTCTATAAGTATTCACTGAGGGTTAAATTATTTTACATTTCTCACAATCTGCTTTAGTCATGATGAAAACCTTTCAGTGGCTCTCAATATCTCTGGGACAAAATAAAAATTCCACTCTCCAGGCCTTTTACAGTTCAGATCGTGGCCACCCTCTTGAACTCAGATCCCATCAATTTCACAGACTCTCAGGTCAGTACACTTACCCTGAACCAAACACTTCCTCTAATAACATGCTTCTCCTTGGTCTTTCCTACAGCAATTCTACCACTTTTTTTTTTTTGCAAGAGCCTCAACATCAAGCAATATTGGCATTAATTAATAATAACTACCTCCACAATAGTTCCTCCTAAAACAGAGTTTTTTAATAAGTGTTTTTGAGACAATTACACAAATAATCCATTGCTATTATTCCTAGAAGCCAAGAGAGGTCAGTGTGTTCTTAGAGTTTTAGAAAACTACATAAATCATCAGTGCATATCTTACGGAAACTCTCAATGTTATACTGAATAGTGCACATGGTTAGAGTCACACAAACCAGGGCTTAAAGCCAACTTATGCTACATTTTGGCAATCCACAATGAATTGGGTTTTTTTTTTCTTTCATTACCTTTCATTAGATTACCAAAAATCTAAGAAATTAAAAGTCTAATTCAGTTTAGTTAGATGATGCAATTATCTGCAATCCACAAGAATTGAATACTTTCCCTGCAATACGACTTTTATTGAATACAAATTTAGACAGAGAAAAAGTACCTTTCTATATTCTTTCACTATGACAAAAATCACTTTGGTAATTGTGCAAGGACTAAACTAACCTACCAATTTGATAGATTTACAAAAAGTCAGACTAAGAGAGAACCAAAGAAGGGAAGAACAGGCTTGGAATGATTATAATCAGCACACAAAGGTAGGTATCCAAAGCTATGAGTAGCTAATATGAATTAATAAATGCTTGACTGATACATTCTCACAAAATGAAGCCTGATTCAATGTTGACAAAACAACTTTGATAAGACAAAAATATACCCAATGATTTTTATTAAATGTTACTTGACATATGTGCTATTAATTCAAAATGATAGAGTCAGCCTTGGCCACGGTCTCTCCCATCCCACCACTGGCTCTAACAAGTCTTGTTACTTCTACTTGCAAACGTCGTAGGAGCTCAGCCTCTTACTTCAGGCCCTCCTCTGGCTAGTCCTCCTACCTAAAGAGCTCTTTACCCAACTTGCCCTTCTTGTAGATAACTGCTCAAATGATGCCTTTCCAATGGGACCTCCACACCACACCATTTAAAGTAGCAAGCTTCAACTCCAAGACTCCAGAGGCCATCTTGCTTAATCTTTTTTGATATTATCCTTTTCGACACAGCAAGTGGCACCACATTTACTTGTCTATTGTCTATCTCTCCAAAATGTAATGTGGATTTGATGAGGACAGTAATTTCGTGTTTCATTGATTTTACTCCTTACTATATCCCAGCAATTAGAGCACTCCTGACTAGGGTAAGTGATCAGCAAATACTGAATCAAGTTTATCTGAGTTTGTGGAATGGCAGTCATCACTATCATATAGCTCTTATAATAAAGGGTTTCGAAAAATACAATACCAAAATTTTTAGTTCTTACATTTTTCTATGGCATTCTTCATAGTTTTCTGGAGAAGAACCTACCAAAGGAGGGGAGGAAATCAATCCATTAGACACGTAAGGGGCTAAATTATCCTGGATAAAATATTTCTCTTCAGCATACACACTGACCGAACTTCTGATTTTATGTTTAACTGTTTTATCGTGATTCTCATATGTGTCTCTTAAATTAGGCAAAGGTATTTTAAAATATCAAAGTAAAACATAAAAAGTATTATGAAGTGTTATGAGATACATAAATATTTGTGTAGTTCTTTATAATCTGAGTACCTTTCACAACTATTATCTTGGGAATTTTACAATATCCAAGTCAGTCAGACACACCGATTTATTTTTTCCCATTTCACCTATGTGGAAACTAGGACTAGTCAGTTACAAAACCCGCCACCTGCCTTAGGTATTTAGCTGAATCAATGATGTCCTTACAATGAGTAAGAAAGCCTAGCTCAAAAGCTGAGGTGGACCACTGAGATGAGTAAGGGGCAGACAGCTTGCCAAGCATGCCCACGGTCCTAGGTTCAGTCTCTAGCACTGTAAACATCCAACAGTAATAAAGAAGATTGGATTGGGGTGGGAGAAGTATTAGTCAGTAAAGTACTTAGCAAACATCCACAAGGACCTGAGTTCAGTCCCCAGGACTCATGTTGTGGAGGAGAAGACCAGCTCCCAAAAGTCATTCTCTGATCTTCACAAGTATGTCATGGCATAATATATGTACATGTACTCAATCCACATATTAAATAAATGTAATTTTTTAAATTAGGGGCTGGCAGATGGTCTGTTGATAAAGGTGCTTGCTGCCAAGAATTTGATCCCAAGGACTTGTCAGGCTGTTTTCTGAACTCTATATATGCAGTATGGCACATGCAAATGCTCATGCATACACACACATGCATACAGACACATAATAGATAAGTAAAACGTAAACAATAAACTAGAAACCCATATTACTAAAACTATTGTTAGGTATTATTTGTAGCCAGAAGCAATCTTGGCTCATAGGTTTAGATTATAAGTCATTTAGAATAGAAAAAACTACTTTCATTTTCCAACATAGATGAGGGATTTTCCTCATGAGAGAGAAAAGCGAATGTAAAACTCACTTAGAATTGCTGAGAGGTCTGAGAGCTGTGCCACCTTCTCTACAGCCACTGCACTGCTGGTGTCTAGAAGAGTGGAATTCTTGCAGGACTTGTACTCTTGTAACCTGGGATGCTCGCAGTCTAAAAAACAGAATGTGCCATGGTACATACCATACACTCATGTATGTGAATGTGTGTGTGCTAAATAAATAAATATAATTTCAAAGTTTTAAGATGACATAAAACTTTGAAAAGCCTACAAGTGACAGATTACTCCATGCCCCAAACTTAGGTCCTATCCATTCCAGACTATGGTAATTGAAGGTTTTGGATAGAACAGAACACAAGGATAAGTCATGATGACATCAAGATAAGAATCTACAGCCCAGGCCAGTTCTCTGTCCTTGCATGTCTTCTGTCTAGATTTTTGCTTTACAGAGATCACTGAGCTACAGAATGGCAGCATACCCATAACTGGCTGACTCTCGTATTCTCTGTACTCCTCTCCATCCATTAAGCCTCATGCCAGTGAGAAACATGGTCACACTGCCGCTACTTGGATTCAGTTTTAAACTTTCTATTGACCATGGCTATGTAAGAATATGCTATACCTGTTGCATCCCTGTATGTACCTTTCACCTGTCCACAGCATACTATCATATCATCAGATAGTCTTCTTATGTATGGAAACTGCGAATTGAACCTAGGACCTCATGCAAGCTGGCCAAACATTCTACCACTGAGATACATCTCCAGATATATTAGATATTCAATGTAGGTATCATGATGATAAAATACTACAAAAATCTTATTCTTCTGGTATACCATGCAATCTTTTGGTTTTCCTGAATCAGTGTTCCCCTATCTTCACAGATGGTTTAATTTTATATGTATTTCATTTTCTTAGTCTTTTTTTGTTTTTGAATTTTAAGACAGGGTTTTTCTATGTAGTCTTGGCTGTCATGGTACTCACTCTGTAGACCAAGATGACCCCAAACTCATGGAGATTTGTCTGCCTCTGTCTCCCAAGTACTGGGATTAAAGGCGTGCACCACCACCGCCTAGCAAGACTTTGGAATTTTAGAGAGACTGAATATTTTAGAGAAATTCTGAACTTTGAAAGAGATTTTAAATGTTTTGAAGAGATTGAACTTTTCTTATTCTTTATTTTTGTTTTTGTTTTTGAGACAGGGCCTCTCAATGTAGCCCTGGCTGTCCTGGAACTCACTATGCATGCCAGGCTAGTCTCAAACTCACAGAGATTCACTTGCCTCTGCCCCAAGAGCTAGGATTAAAGGCGTGTGCCACCATACATGTCAAGAGACTGAACTTTTTTTTTTTTTTCCAAGACAGGATTTCTCTGCAGCTTTGGAGCCTGTCCTGGAACTAGCTCTTGTAGACCAGGCTGGCCTCAAACTTGCAGAGATCCACCTGCCTCTGTCTCTCAAGTGCTGGGATTAAAGATGTGCACCACCACTGCTTGGGAAGCGAGTGACCTTTCAAAGTATTTGAATTTTTAAAGACTGTGACTTTTAAAAGTTGGAATGTTTTATATTGTGATATTAATATTAACATGTCAACTTGGGGGCAAATGACAAAAGAAAGGTTCTAGTTGAATAGTGATGTGACTGTATGCTAGCAAGTTGATAAGGGGTCAATTATGTTGGCTAGTTTTACATCAACTTGACACAAGGTAGAGTCAACCGGGGAAAAAGGAATCTCAATTGAGGAACTGTCCCCACCAGATTTGTCTGCAGGCAAGCCTGTGGGACATTTTCTTGATTAAAGATTGATGTGGGAGGGCCCATTTCATTGGTGATGCTGTCACCCTTGCACTCTAGGGTCCTGGATGGTATGAGAAAACAGGTTGAGTGTGCCAAGAGGAGCAGGCCAATAAGCATCACTCCTCCATCAATTCTTGCCTCCAGATTCCTGTGTGGAGTTCCCAGTTTGACTTCCCTGGACAGACTACAAGCTCTAAGATGAAATAAACCCTTTCCTCTATAAGTTGCTTTTAGTAATGAGGTTTATCACAGCAATAGAAAGCTCACTAAGACACCAGCATCATTTGTTAAAAAGGATATCTTTTCTTCAATGTGCATTTTTGGTGTTATTTGTCAAAATTCTCATGCCTGTAGCTGTACAGGTATCTATCTGGGTTCTTTATTTTTATGATCTATATGTCTGTTTAAGTACCAGTATCATGCTGTTTCTATGACCATGGTTCTGTAGTTTAGAATTTTAAATCATTGTTAATTGACCTAAAATATTTTGTGTCTCCCCACAAAGTTAACTAGGATATGTATTTTTTTTTCAGAATTGTAAAAGCACAAAAGGATAAGTCCAACCAATTAAGCCCATTTCCAGGCTTTTATTACATTTGTTCACTGATACCCTGTTGCCCAAAGCAAGCTATATAGCTCACCCAATGTGAAAAAGTAAAAAACTACCACAGAGGAATGAGCAATTTAGACCAACATATCAAAAATCACAGCATCCCTTTTATTAACAGATCCTAGAGCCATCTAATCCATAATCCCTCTGACTAAAAACATCCCAAAAGGTAATTCTTCAGGGAATCCCAGCATTTGGGATGTTAAGACAGGGGAACTCAAGTCACTTCAAGTTCAGCCTGGTTTACATAGTAAGGCCTTATTTCAAAAGAGGCTCCCTTTGAGTAGAAAGGAACAGTCACAATATCTGCCATTTAAAAATGACATAACACATATATGTATATAACTGGGCAAATATAGCATACAACTGTATAATGTATATATATATATACACACATACACACACATATATAACTGTACAAACATTAGTCACCATTAGATAGACACATGTGACATGTTCATGCTTGTACATGTTCTGTCATTATGCCTCCGTCCCTTCTATCTAAGTTCGCCCTCCCTCTCCCCCTCCTCCACTAGGTCTCCTTTGCTCTAGATTCTCCTCGTCTACTTTCAAGTCATCTTTCGGTTTTATTTCAACATATGAGAGAAAATACACAATACTTGTCTTTTTGTGTCTTGATTAGGATTCATGATTTCTTCTTTCCAATTCACTGTGTCTTTATGAGCTTGATTTTGAAAAGAAAAAGGCATGTTCTATTGTTACAGGAAGTTGTAGAGAAAAGCCTATGTTGTCTTCCATCATCAACCAAAGGCTCTATTTATAATAAATAATAAATAACTGTGAAGAAAATTCAAGCAAGGATTTGGCCTATTTAACATGTCATATACTGAAGAGTAAGAAAACTACATGAAATAAAAGAAAGCAAATAGAGGTGCACAATGAGGGTATGGATATTTAGAGAACAAATACACCTTCACCTCCATTAAGTACAAATATATTCACTGTAAGATGTATGGACAAAGCAACAGTTTTACAGTACAGCCAATTAAGGATGAAATCATATTCTTACTCAAATAGTCTGATCCTCTGAACAGCTCAGGTGATGAGAAGCTATTCTCTTCAGTACTCTTTGTATATGAATCTGTGTCTGAACAGCTCAGGGGACAACTGGAAACATCGTACTCTGAAGTTATCCCTGAAAAATAAAGCGAAACAAAAAAAGTTGAAAGGGATAAAGAACAGAATTAAAATCCCAAAAAGGCACATCTGTAGAAATGTTTTATATATATGTAGTCATATAGCAAGAATTTAATATTGACTTCACACAATTAGGAAATCATAATATTGTCAATGATTTTGATTTAAATCTTAGACAAATAAATGCTTTGATGTTGATAAACACATTATAATCCTTTTTGACTGTTTCCCTAAGTTTTACTTTTTACGGCCCACTCCTTTTTCATTTCATCTGTAATCCTAGCTCAAAAATTCAAGTTCTATATGTAAGCAATTCACTAGCTAAGAAGAAAAAGGATAAATCCAGCCATTCCATCCAAAAAAGGGCAGACTAAAATAAGACAGAATGAAAAACAGACAAACAAAAGACTGAACAGACATCCTAGAAATACTCAAATGTATATGCACAACTGATTTTTATGAAGACATGTAAGTAGTTTAATGAAGAAAGGAAGGATTGTCTTTTAAACAAATTGTGTTAGAATAACTCCGTATGCATATGTAAAACCATAACAAACATTGGGTTGTGACTTTGTGGTAGAATATTTGTGAAGCCCTAGGTTCAATCACTATCATAACTATCATAACAAAAGCCCTTCATCCCCAAAAACAAAACCCCAAAGAAAACAAAAGTTGAGCTGAAGAGATGGCTCAGCAGTTAAGAACACTTGCTTTTCTTGCAGATGACCTGTATTTAGTCCTAACACCTGTATAGCAACTTACAGCCACCTGTAACTCCATTTACAAGGAATCTGAGACATCCTCCTGGCCTCCTTGAGCACCAGGCACACATGTGGTACAAATACATACATATAGACACTCATACACATAAAAATAAATTTTAAGAAACTTAAATTTTATACTCTAAGAAACTAACACTAAGTTAGGCAGGTTGGTGCATGCTTCATGGAGAAGGGTTGTAGTCCTACCTACTCAGGAGGCTGAAGCAGGGAAATATAGAATTTAAGGCCAGCCTAGGCAAATTAGTGAGACATTTCCTTAAAATAAAAAGTAAAAAAGAGATCTGGTGGAAAGACATTGCAAAAGCAACATTATAAACAGAAGAGCTACACACTGTGTGGCAATCAGTGCTCATACAGGACTCTGATACACCGACACACATCTTTACCTGGACCAAAGCCACAGAGAAAGCCAATCAATCCTTAGAGAAACTCAAACTGCTCTGCCAGCAACAACAGAATAAGCACTATCACACACACACACACACACACACACACACACACACACACACACACACACCACTACCCTGAGAACCATGTGAACACAGGAGCTGACCTGGATACAAACCTGAGGACACAAGTATACCTAGGCAAAGACTACAAACAGGACACTGGTGGAAAAGTAGCTTGAGCTCAGGTAATATCCAATTGCAAAGGTTAATCCAAGCATGCACAGCATACAACCCTTACAGCTTGTCCTCATTCCTACTTTTCTTCCCTTTCCTCACTTCCTCTTTACTATTCTTTTTTTAAATTTGAGACAGGATCTTACTATGCAGCCCTGCTGTCCTGGAACTCACTATGTAGAATAGTCTACGCTGAAACTCAGAGATCCTACTGCCTCTGCCTCCTGAGCATTAATCCTCCTGAGGATTAAAGGTGTGCTCCACCATGTGTGACTTTTTTACTTTTTATTATGAATAAACTTAACAGTCTTTAAATTACTTGCTTGTTCATTTGGTCTCCTAGCTCCTTAGTGAGAATGTAGGCAAATTACCCAGTTGCTTTTTATTGTACTTTAGTATCTGGCTTGTAGTAAAATCATTCTTTCTGTTATAGTTGTCTGCTACTCCCCTATCAATGATAGTGGGGAATCATAAGCCCAAGAAAAGACCATCCATAAAGAAGATCCACATGAAACAGAACAATGAATATGGAAAAAAAAAAACAAAAAACCCAATTATAATGGGAAGACTCATCCATTGCATCAGATACACAAACAACACAGAAACATATAAAATGAACAAGCCAATACAGCACTTTCAAAAGCTTGCAACTCTTCAATAACTAAAACCAAAGATAGTAAACTAAGCAAAAAGCTAAACAAATGACTCAAAAGTTCATTTTTTTTAAACAACTTCAGAGTACTCAAACAAGTAGATGATGAAACAAGGGCCTAGATAAAAATTTCAGTGACATGAATGAGAACCTCAATAACCTGGAAGAGAAACTCAGCAAGGAAACTGAAACTCTGAAGAAAAACCAAAACAAAACAAATGTTGGAAATTGAAGAGTTAATTCAGGAAATTAAAAGCATCACTTATCAGTGAAAAGCATCACTAATATGCTAGGTCAAGCATAAGAAAGAATATCAGGGATCAAAGATGAGGTTGAAGATATACTATACTCAGAGAAAGAAAAACATAAGGGTATCTATAGACATCCAAGAATTCTGGAACATGATCAAACAAGAGACCAAATCTAAAAATCCAGGAAGTAGAAGGGTAGGAGCTGAGATAATAGCCATAGGCATAGAAAATTAGAGTAAAATTATTCCAAATCTAGTCTCTTTGGAACTTCAGTACTGGTCAGTCAGCTGACATGCATGCCTCCTTCCCAACCCACAATCCTGGCACTGCTAAACCAATCTATTTAGGGTCTCTCTTCACTGCCACAGGACAAGGAAGCGTGAAACAGAGCTGTACCTAACAGGGCTTTAGGCATGAAGTGATAGTTGTATGAAATGGTAGTTGCTTCCTTTGCTCTTCAGACAGTAGACACAGCAGAAAAGCCAATGGCTCTTTGTGATACTCCTCTTTTTCACAACCTTCCTTTAGGAATGCCTGCAGTTCTGCTTCAGGAAACCTATTCGCTGGTATTCCTTAATGGTATCATAAGAATCTGCAGCAAGTGTGATAAAAAGGCTGGGAATCATGGAAAAGAGTAGTAGCCATGAGTACAGATAGCTGAGCAGTCACAGAGATGCTCTGATGGGTCTGAGCAAAGGCTGAAGGCGGCTAGCCAATACCACACACATGCTGCATTTTCTTCTTTACCTAGAGATTTAGAAATACCTTCTGTAACTTATATTAATAACAATGGATCTTGTGAACAGTATATGAGAAGCCAAGAAAATCACAATAAAAAGCATCAAACAGCAGGACATTCTAAAGCATTTCCTCAGTGGATCTAGATACTTTCACGTCTTTATATGTCTCTATGTCGGTACTAATCTCAAAATAGACTTTGATTTTGCTTCTGTGAGCTTTCTTGTCAAAGGAATCATATTATGAAAGACCTAACAATCTGGAAGAAATCATCTATAGGTCCGTGTCTTTGGGGTAAAATTTTTCTATTTGTAGGACCCAAAAACATTCCAGTCTGAACAATGAATGAGTCCAGTGCCGAAGGCACAATTAGAAGTCTCAGTAGGCGCAGCCTATTTCATCAACACTGTCAGTATCCAGGGTCTCATTAGAAGAAAACATGGGCCCTTTCTTTTAATACTGCATACAGGTTTTAATCCAATTCTATTGTCTTAATTCTGTCAATAACTGTCACCAGGGAAATTTTCATTAGATGGCGATATGACTGAAAGCAAAAACGATGCTGTCATTAAGTGTCTCCTTGAGTATATATGACGCACATATGCAGACATAGTCATTGTGCTGGATAGTTTTATGTTAACTTGACACATGCTAAAGTCATCACGGGAAAGGGAGCCTCAACTGAGAAAATGCCCTCATAAGATTGGACTGTAGGCAAACCTGTAGGGCATTTTCTTAACTGGAGATTGATGTGAGGGCCCAGCTCAGTGTGATGGGTGGAGCCATTCCTAAGCTAATAATCCTATAACAAAATAGGCCAGGCGAGCCACAGCAAGCTGGTAAGCAGCACTCCCTTGTGGCTTCTGCCTCAGCTCCAGTCTCCAGGAGCTCATCTGAGTTCCTGTCCTGACTTCCTTCAAGATGAACAGTGATAAACACGTACTCCTAATAAACCCTTTCCTCCCCAGCTAGCTCTGGTCATGTTCCATCACAGCAAGAGTAACTCTAACTAGCATAGCCATCTTCATCCACACCAGCATATTCTCTCAAAAGCCAAGTTTTTAAAAGCAACAGCATTCTCTTCTTTGAAAGCAAAAACCACTGATTAAACCAAATTCAACAAGTTATGTGGTGACTGCACTATCCGGAAAATCTACAAACCCAGTTCCCATGGAATCTGGCTTGATATTTTTCCAAGGGTTCAGGAAACAAAACTTCAGATTTCCTCTTATAGCCTCTCACCTCAGAATCAAAAGGTACTATTGCATTTCGCTGTCACCCTGGGCCCACTAGGGCCAAAACTTGGTTCCACACGGGCAGGTCCACTCCTCAAGGTATGATGCGGCCCTGTATTGCAGAAGGATGATCCCATCCGTGTGTCAGCTGTACCTGTCTCTGACCTGAGCTTAATTGCTCCGGCCCTGCTGTCCAGCCGTGTGCCCTACCATGACTCCCCCAGCTCTGGGTGCCAGGAAAGCCTGCAGGAAGACCTCTGTACACGCTGTTTCTTTTGCATGGATTTCTCTTAACCATCTTTTGGCATAGCTAATTTCTGTTCCCCTTCAGCTCTCAAGTCAATTGCCAACCACACATGGAAGCATAATTGATTACATTCAAGTCATTCTCTTTTATAACATGTCATTTACTGGTGTAAAGATGCAGGCATTGAGAATGAGGTCTAGAGCACAGTCAGAGGAAAGACAGCTTCTCTTGTGCTGAAATGAGAAGTTGAGAGATGTCAAGGAGAGGACTATGTTTGGAGAAAAGACAGAAAGCTGTAATCTGTTAGTCTTACCTGAAACTAGTTCACTACTTGATGAACAACTGTCAATCTCGAAGTCCTTAGTCACTGACTCCTATGTGGAATAAAAATTAAAGATATAGTACAAATTATGAGATAGATATTTTAATTTGATTTTTTGATATTTGATTTGAAAAATGAGCATCAACTTTGTATGTTAATTTCATAGATATATCGGAATACTGATCACAGATAACCTGCTATTTAACACGGAATCTAAAAATAAATATTAGATTACTATGAATAAATATGGGGAACTAGCATAGTCAACTCATTATTGAGAGATAAAGTAATAGACAGAAAGTAAATATTTTTCTGACCACCTAGGAAGGGAGGACTTTTTCTCACCCTTTAAATAACAAGTGGAAGCCGGGCGGTGGTGGCACAGGCCTTTAATCCCAGCACTCGGGAGGCAGAGGCAGACAGATCTCTGTGAGTTCGAGGCCAGCCTGGTCTACAAGAGCTAGTTCCAGGACAGGCTTCAAAGCTACAGAGAAACCCTGTCTCGAAAAACAAAAACAAACAAACAAACAACCCCCCCAAAAAAAGCAGACTAAATCAGAATAAAAATGACATAGAAGTCCAAAATAATAAAATTAAAGACTCATGTCAATGGAAATACTTGCTATGTGTGTAAAACTATCTTCAGTATACAATGAACAGATACTTCACAGCAGAAGAAACACAAGTGGACAACAGTGAGGAAAAAGTCCTGACTTCAGCAGCATCCAAAGAAATGGGAGGTAAAGTAACACACAGCTTTCCATCTATCATCAATGTGAGTAAGAGTGTGCCAATGTGCCCATAAGAATCTCAAAGTGTCAAACACATCTACCCTTTGGCCTACTGCAAAGTATTTATCTTAAGTAACAACCTTAGGTGCACACAATCCTATAGCAGTATGTCTATCAGTACCCACAAAGGCGAAACCTTGGAAACTCGGGCTCCCAGTCTCCAGAAAAGTCAGACACATGTTGGTATATCTATTAGATAAAGTACTATGAAGACATTAAAATATTATAAATACCTTAAGACTATTTAAAAATAAAGTAATATGTAAGTTGTAAAATGTTTTTAAAGCAGAGAAAAAAAGCAGAAAGAAACATACAGCAATTTTAAGCAAGTTTTATATATATTACTTTGAATATTTAAATCATCTTCACAAAATACTTCATCACATACTGTTAAAACATAATGCAAAAAAATCGTTTTTTAAATGTCATATGTGAAACTGCCATCTTCTAAACACAGGCCTAGTGGCCTGAGGCAGGACTGTAAGTTTAAAGCCAGCTTCTGCTGTGCAGTGAGGTCCTGTCTCACAAAGCTAGATTATAATAAAAGAATATTAGCATGCTCGGCAGCACACTGAGTCCTTAGTGATCAGTCATGTTTCTCGTTGCTAATGGACAAACTCAAATGGAAAACGGGCTTCAAAATGTTGAGATTTTGAATCTGCAAAAGAGAATGTTAACAAATAACATTTCCCCAGTACTCACTAAAAGATCTGACAAGGCAGAACTGGGTAATTATGAACCTACTTAAGTGGGAGGCTCAAGGCTCCCTAGGTGTGTGTGTGTGTGTGTGTCAATATAATAAAAATACTAGAAACTATCCTTTTATTGTGAGGTGCATCAGCTACTGCCTGTCTCTACCCTAAGTGTATGTTAAAAAGCACAGGAAGAACATACATACACTCAATGGACTTATCTTCTCATCTGCGGTCTCTTTGCCAGGGATATTTTCTTGCAGGCTTTCCCCTCCTGTAATACTTAACTGACTGCAAATAAACAAAACAGTTCAGTTTACAGCATCTGGGTTTGACTGTGTCTTGTTGTAGTTTAAAATCTGAGAGTTCCTTTAAGGAGATCTTAGAGAACTGACTGGCATTTGCACCAAAAGCTGAATGATGCTGCAGACGCTTTCCTTACAGGTTCTGTCTCGCCTTTAAGTAATGTGGCAAGCCCTCCATTCATAAACCAAATCTGTCTGGACTGGGGGCTGTAGCTCAGTTTGGTGGAGGACCTTAAACCACAGCGTAATGGCACAAATTTGTAATCCCAGATTTAGGAGGTGGAGGCATGAAATCTATCTGTTAAGGTCAACCTCTACTACATAGAGAATTTGAGGCCAGCCTGGGCTATATGAGATCCTGTCGTTCATAAATATAGATGTGTGTGTTATCTGTAAACGTATATAAAGCCTAACACACACATATATGTGAGAGAAGGGCGTGTACGGGAATGTTGTGTGCACGCCCCCTCCCCCCAATTTCTGGGTCTGCGTTTTAGGAGCAGAGCCAGCACATTCATTTCCTCCCTTGACTCCTTGAATGAGAAGCTATTGAGCAGAAGCAAAACCTAAAACTTTCTGAGAAAGCCAAGTTGCCCAGGGCTGTTACCCTAGGCTACCCACCTTGGAAACTGTGAGCTGCTACCTCTGGACCTGTTCAATTCCTCTTTCTCAGTAATCTTCCGCAATCCCTGCTCTTTGCCTTTTCCCTTCAGACCTGCGAGAGGGTGCCACGTTTCAGGGGACCTGCTCGTGCCCCAACTCAACCCCGGCCAAGGCCCACCCGCCACCCAGGCCAGCTGAACTTCGACCTGGAGGGGCCTCAGTCTTCCCAGGGACGGCTAGGTCCGGCTTCGGGGTGAGGTTGAGCCTCTCACCATCCCTCTTCTTGCGGGTATAAACCCGTCGAGGCCACATGGCCACTCCACCAAAGCCGGAGGGCCCTACACGCCCCATCTTGTCCATCGCCTTATTGAGGAACTGGCCACCCACAGAGCGATGCCCTGCAGTGACGGCCGTCTTAGTACTACTTTTATAGTCGCAAAGGTTTCTGGGAAGATGGTGGGCGGCTCCGGCCACGCCCTATTGCTGCAAAGCAAGGCCTGGGCTGTGAGAACTGACCCAAGCTCCCTAAGTTTTAAATGCACTTGTGCACGTGCACACATACACACGCACGCATACACACACACACACACACACACCTGTGTCCAGCAGGTCATTGCTTTTAGTGGGAATGACCCAACACCTGTAACTCATACAGTGCTGTTCTGAACACCGCCTTGACACCCCAACCGCGGAGTTTGGGGTTTCTGTGCCTAAGGAATGAAGATGGGAGTTTAGCTTCTCTCAGTGCAGGAAGACAAAGGGCAGATTTGTTAGTGAAGGCTCCATCTGATAAGCATATTGAGCACGTGGCAACCATCTTTTTAGTCTTAAGAAAACTCAGCCTTTGACAATATTGAAAATGCGGTCTGTAGCGATGACATTAGGAAGAGTTGGAAGGCTTTTCTTTAGGTTTTTTTTTTTTGTTGTTGTTGTTGTTGTTTTTAGTTTTTTTGTTTGTTTTTTGTTTTTTTTTTTGTTTGTTTTTTCGAGACAGGGTTTCTCTGTGGTTTTGGAGCCTGTCCTGGAACTAGCTCTTGTAGACGAGGCTGGTCTCGAACTCACAGAGATCCGCCTGCCTCTGCCTCCCGAGTGCTGGGATTAAAGGCGTGCGCCACCACCGCCCGGCTTGGAAGGCTTTTCTGTGCCTCCCCAATTCTCTGTACATATGAGGACTTTCTTAATCACCACTCTTTTCGTTTGTTTTGTTTAGAGATTCAGTCTGTTAGTGAACCTGGAGCTCACTGATTTGGCTAGACTGCCTGCCTGGCACACTCCAGACATCCTCCGGTCTCTGCCTCTCCAGCAAAGTGCTTACAGATGCACACTGCCCTGTCAGCTTTTCTAAGAAGATACAGGGGATCTGAACTCAGGTCCTCTTGTTTATGTGGAAAGCACTTTACCAGCTAAGCCATCTCTCATCCTGAGATCCCAATATATGTGAACACAAACTGAATTTTCATAATAAAATTACACTGAGTTTTACAACTGAAAATCAGTCCATGGAAACATTTATAGCAGTCTATTACTCATCAAAATATAACTTTGTAAATAGCAGAGGGATCTTTATGGGCGTTCTTGCCTGCTTAGATATATTGGTGCTTTGAGTCACTGACTTAGTGTTGGCTGAGCACCTTGCTGCGTTAGGCACTGTCTTGGCAACATGAAAGAGTAACAACGGGCCCTTCAGTCAGGGATCGTACAGTCTTGCTGCCCTCTGAGTAGTAATCACAGTCCCAACATTCTCTCTTGAGTCACACCCACAACAAGCAAACAGATACTATTCAGATACCGTCTCCTGGCTCCTCTCATTGCTTTGGGGTACAGACAACCCACTGCAGTTCTTAAATGATGTGTGGGAGTCTTGGAACTCACCTGCCTCTCCCTCCTCAGTGCTGGGCTTAAAGGCATGCACTACCGTGCCTAACTCCCTAAAGGTTATTCCCTGCCCCCTCCCCTCCCCGAATACAGTTTTATATAGCTCAGGCTGTGTAGCCAAGAATGATCACAAACTTCTGATCTTCCTGCTTCTACCTCCTAAGTGCTGTTATTACTGACAGGTGTCTCAGTACCTAATTATATTCTAGTGGTTCCAGCCTTGGTGCCAACCAGGCAAGCCCTCTATTGAGATAGGGACCCATTTCCCCAAACCCAATGAAAGCATTCACCAAGTGCTAACAAGTAAAGTTTTTAGGAACTAGGACCTGTGAGATGTCTTAGTAGATAAAAGCACTTGTCTTGAGGTTTGGAGAGATGGTTCAGTGGCTAAGAGCACTTCCTGATATTGGAGAGGACCTGGGTTCACTTCTCGATATTCACATGGATGATTAATCTATATCTCCAATCCCAGGGGATCTGATACCTCCTTCTGGTTCCTGTGGTACAATACATACACACAGACAAAACTCACATACACATAAAAAATTTTTTCAAAAAAATCTTTTAAAAGTGTTTTTTTTTTGTGCAAAATTGACAATTGCATCCCCAGAACCCATAATATAAGAAAAGAATCAATTCATAAAAATTGTTCTCTGGGGGCTGGAGAGGTGGTTCAGTGGTTAAGCTCTGGCTGCTCTTGCAGAGTACCCAGGTTCAATTCCCAGCACCCATACAAATAAATATAAATGTCTATCACTCCAGTCCTGGGGATCCCGTGTGTAGGGCCATATTTAAAAGCCCATATTTCTACTTCATACGGCAGCTAGAATTTCAGGCCAGTTGCACCTGCCACACAGGTGGTCACCTAGCCTTCCACACTGACACCATTCTAAACAAACGGTCAGGATATGCTAATGTTGTTCTGCTCCTTCTTTGTAATTTGGAGGACATCTGGAAAAGAGATGTTAATTCAGCCTACATAACAGAGCTGGCATACAGAGCAGGAAGATAGGAAGGTGTGACTGAGCAGGCATAGATAGGTGTGGACATGACCTCAGACATTCACCTGGTTACCTCGGAGACAGACTACTAATGAATTTCCCCCTCAGTTTATGTATTGGTATAAAAGCTGTTTGGAGAATATACGCGGGTGAATTTTCAGGATGTGAACTCAGGATTTCATGAGGGATCACTGAGAATCTCCCTCCTGATAAACCCATGTGAGTTGTGTCTTTATTCCCATGCCTCCCGGCTGGTCCAAGAAATAATTTATGGTCTAGGCTGGCACTGGACCCCGACACCCATGCCCTTTTCTCACCTCCCTGGACACAGACATTCCTACACACAAAATAAAAATAATTTTTAAAAAGTTACCCTCTTGCCTCCACATGCATCTAGGCACGACACACACTTTCCAGCTGAGGGAACCAAGTCCCAGGAAAACTCATGAAGGCAGGTGGTTGCCATAGGTAGCATAGCTGCCTGGGCATTTGTCTAGCAAACTGGTCATGCTTTCATCCCTCCTAATAGGGAAGGGAAAGAGGCAAGAGCAATAAGGAGAGGCACTTGCAGCCCTTAGTGGTAAAGAGAAGGGAAGAAACTTGAGACAGAATGTTTTGTTTACAGCCTCCCCTCGAACCACCCTACAAAAGACAGACTGGAAAGATGGGCTGGTGATTAAGATCACTGGTTGCTCTTCCAGAAGATCAGGGTTTGTAAACCTGTAAACACTGTCTGTTTACTCCAGTTCCTGGGGATATGATGCCCTCTATTGGCTTTCTTGGGCACTGCACACAGGTGGTGCACAGACTTACACCAGAACCAAAATAAAATACCTTTAAGGGAAAAGAAGCAAGTTCCCCACAAGAAAGTGAGGTAGGCAGAGGCATCTCCGCTCAGTCATTGCTCTCTCTTCTCCATCTCCAAGAGCAAACAGCCTGTGAAAGTATTCACAAATGAGGCTTCCCGGGAACTTCTTCCACTCGCCCATTTCACTGCTCCCACCATTGGCCCAGAGCGCCACTGGCCATGTTCAGGTTCAACACATGCTGAGTTAGACTACATTTGCAACAGTCAGAGATATGAACTTCTATGGGGAAACAAGGTTCAGATGTGGATGAGACTTCTGAAGAAGGCTTTTTATTATTATTATTTTTGTAAACAACCAGTGTGTGGGGTTTGCAGCCCTTGAAATCCAAAGAGAATCTAATGGCATAATCTGTTTGTTGTGTGCTTGTTTGATTAATGGAGTAATACACTGAGAGGCTTTGCTTACAGTGATATCCATGGGTGTCAGGGAGCTAAATGAAAGCAGTTTAGACGTGCTTAGGTTACAAGAATGGAAGAAATTACAAAGATAGATAAAAAATAAACTATAGCTTTAGATGCTGCAGTCATAATTCAGTGAAACATAAAGTAGAGCCATGGGGATTTTCCTTTAATAGACATTTCTTGAGCACCTACTGTTGGCTATACTCTTTACACTGAAGCTAAAACCTGAAGCAACTGTCCCAGTGCGAATGGGGCAAAGAGACTATCGACCAATGAATCACTTGGAAAGCTTCTAAGCTTGGAGCTTACATTTGTTTTGTTTAAATATGTGTATGTCTGTGCCTGGGTGAGTTTCATGTGTCCCATGTAGATGCAGGAAAGTGTGGAGGCCGGGATAGGGCATCAGATGCTCTGGAACTGGAGTGACAAGCACAGGAGTTGTGAGCCACGATGTGGATATTAGGGACCAACCCCCAGGTCTCTGTATGAGCACTGAGTACTCCCAACCACTGAGCTATGTCTCTAGCCCTAAAACTTAATTTTCAAAGAAAAATGGCAGAAGTTGAGCCAAGGCATAGAGGCAGAAGGAGAGTCGTTGGTACGATTGGAGCCAAGACTCCATAAGGAAGTGGCAGGAGACACAGTAGTCTTTGTGAACTGAAGCAGGGAGTCAGAACTTCATTCTGGAAACCATGGGAAGGATTCAAAGAAATAAAGGAAAGAAAAGCATTGTGACCAGATTTTCAATTCAGAAAGATGTCATGGCAAAACCTGGGAAAATGAAGTGGAACCTTGAAGACTGCTTTCATAAAGCATTGTACTGTTTCAAACCAACAACAAAAGTGGCTTAAACTATACAAATAGTTGTGAGACCAGAGAGAAGCTGATAAGAGCAAATACGTGGAGACAGAATCTGCACAGACTTGACGTGGTAAAGTGAACCATTTTAAGAAATTTTGTCTTTGGCCAGGCAGTGGTGGTGCAAGCTTTTAATCCCAGCACTTGGGAGGCAGAGGCAGGTGGATCTCTGAGTTCAAGGTCAACTTGGTCTACAGAGCAAGTTCCAGGACAACCAAGGCTACACAGAGAAACCCTGTCTCGCAAAGAAGAAAGAAGAAAGAAAGAAAGAAAGAAAGGAAGGAAGGAAGGAAGGAAGGAAGGAAGGAAGGAAGGAAGGAAGGAAGGAAGGAAGGAAAGAAAGAAAGAAAGAAAGAATATCTTTCTTTAACTTTATAGTTGATTTGATGACATTGTGGAAATGTTAAAGACCATCATCATGATGGAAAAATTTGAGGAGTTATTGTTCTTTGGAAGACTGAAAATTATTTAAATCTAGGACATGTTTGGTAATAGCAAGGTGGATTCCAGCAAAGGCCTGCACAAACGATAGCCTCTGAGTGTATGTAAGTTGTCCATAATTAATTATGTCTAACTGCTTAAAGTTTGAGAAAACTTACAGGTAATGAAGAATATGCTGATGCAAAAGTTTCATGCTTGGGTACCATATAGATGATTATCAAATACATTCCCATGAGGTAATTGCATCATATAAGCACAGAATACAGAAAGAAATTATAAAAAATTTTGAGAAATAAAAAACTTTATTTTTTACAAAAGTTTTCATGAGTGCATTTTGTATTTGATGTTCATGCCATTATAACAAAGCAAACTAAAATATAATTACAGTTAAGGTACATCTATGCTTATTTAAAAAGTAATATCTTAATTCCTTGATTTTCAAAAATTGAAAGTAGAATAAGCAATTCTTCAAAAATAGCCATTTTCCCCTCCCCATGCAATCATTGCAATGATTTAACAAGGAAATGTAAAATGAGCGGTCAGATGAGTGCTTAAATGGCGTATTACCTCCTGAAAACCCTGTGTGTTTGGGACTAGAGTTAGAAACGCTTGCTTACATTTTCAAGTGTGCATCACCTCTGCAGTACAACCATTAACATATTCTCAATGGGGAGTTTCTCATTCGGGGACTGGTCCTCATGTATGCTGATCTCACTCTCATGGCATTATTTGTAGGTTCACAGGCAGGATTATGCAGCATACTTAAGAGAGAGCTTAAGACTGTCTGGATCCTTTTTATCATTGTAGTGTTTTCTTAAAATAAAAATAGCCAACTTTTAATTGATCAGTTTTACATATGATTATTCATTCTTTTGTCCTGAGATATTAAGCAATTTTGTAAGGAGTTTGTCTTCATGCAAAAATATAATTTTCCATTCTTAACATTCATTTTCTAATATTTTGCATTTTAAATAACTGTATCACACTTGTGCTTAATATATGTAAAACATAAAAAACAATTCATCTATTATGGCAGAAAAATTAATGACCATTGTTTCTTTCATAGGCAATACAATCAATTTTAAGTGTTGTTTTCAAATTGCTAAAACATTACCTGTCTGTAAAACTCTCAATGGAAATTTTGGGGGGGTTCCTCTGTTCAGGGTATGGCTACTCCTTGAACCTCTGAGTTTAAGATCCTAATACATGGAGCTAGGCCTGCAGGCCACACCCAGTCAGTCTTCTCTGCCACCTGGAGGGGAAATCTCAATACTACCTATAAAGACATCCTTTGTGGCAAATGGGGCAATGTATATATCTGTTTTATAGTGATTACCCCAACTGGGTTGGTTTGTAAAAAATGTGAGAATTAGTAACACATTTGAGTGACAAATAGATAAAAATGCCAAACATTTAAGAACATATTTACGATTAAGGAATCAAGTCTCTGTGGCCTCTAGACTTTAAACAGTATATGGTGCCCACTGGAATTATGACAAGTCTTAATTGCTTAGCCTTTTTCCTATATTGGTTAAAGAGAAACACTAACTTGTTTTTCATCACCTGAGATAAGATTGAGAAATCTGAAACAAGGAGTTTTTTCATTGATAACATGCTGTTTCGTTTCTTTCTTGTTACAAAGTTAAATAGTGTTTCACAGCGGAGCAAGAGGACATGCGATGAACTTAAGGTCCACTGTAATTTTCTAAGCACATCTGCGCCCTCCAATAAATAGCCCCCACACAGATTGGGAAGTTCAATAGAAACACAGAATCTTTTGAGAAACAAACAACAAATAAAGGTTGTTAACAATTAATCACATCTAACTGTAACAAAGAATAAATATAATAAGGATAAGTTATTCAATTGTTTGCTTAAATTGCACTGTTCAAAAATTCTGCTGGAATCAAAGCCAACTATGAGATTTTCGTCAAGTAGTCAGACAATGGAAAGCAGCAAAATTCCTTGCCCTTAAAATAATATGAGTATCTAATTCAGGTAATGGTCTTCAATTTTAATTATCAAATATGTGTGAAGTATCTAAAGAACCTGTGCTTCTCACATGCGGCTCTGGATGTGTTATTTGTCTAGTCAGAAATGTCTTTCAAATTTACTTCACCCTGGGAGCGGAGCTCAGGGGTGCAGTGCTTGCTGAACATGTGCAAGGCCCTGGTTCTGATCCTCCACACTGTGAAAGACATTAATGCGAACAGAATCTGATCATTTATTCAAAGCCAAATTTATAGGTGCAACAATGAGTCTTCAGAGAAATTATACCCAAGGAATGTACCTGAATTTTTACAAAGTACCCGAATAACGACGTCATTTAAAGCTGAGTTCAAGACTCAACATGACTGAAACGTGTGAACCAACATTGATATCGACCATCCAACAGGCCTGCACAGTGATGCAAGTTCTGATTGATAGCGTGCACTTACAAACAGGTTGGGACCATCCAATAGGCCTGTGTGATCATGCAGGCTATACTGACAACATTCACTTACAAACCATGCTGGGTTTCCTCTAGGGCTAAGGAGTTCTTGTCCTGCCACACTGATTATATATGTATGTGGAAAGATCACGCGAACTGCATGAATTCTTCATATACTTTCAGAGTCCTGTTCCATCAGAGGAGAGAGACTGCCCTAGGGGCTTGCTCTCCTCAAGCATACAATTTGAGCTGTCCATGGAATCGAGGCTTTTAGTGACATCAGAATCTTGGCATCCAGATTCAGGATGCAACTAAATATGTGGTACAATGGTATTAAGGTTTAATGGTCAAACTTAGTAGCATATAGAGATTCTAAGAATGGAATTATACCATTAGCAGGTCTTTTTCTATGTTGGCCTTAAGTAGTTTTCTAGGAAAATTCTGAAGAAGTGCTTCCAGATCGTGTCATTGAAGAGTTATTTCATTTGGAAATAGCATCTATTCCTCCTCATGTCTGCCTTTATAGTCATATAAAAAGAAAGCAAAAATGTTCAGAAGTTCAGCCATATTGAGTTTCCCAGCCCTGGTATAGACATATTAAAGACGGAAATGGGGAAGACTCTAGCAGGAACACAGGTACACGAACTGTCACCCATCCTGAGAAATCACTGAGTTCCTTCCCCTAAGTGTCTGCCAAGAATCCATTTGCTGCAGTCAACAGACATCTTTTGAACTTCATTATGGTAAGAAGTCCATAAATACACACATAGAATCTATACATAGATTCTGGATATTTCAGTGAGCTTGAGAAATGAGAAAATGTGCTGAAAGACCTTTGGGAGTTGATAAATAAATATAATATTTTAAAAAGAACATCTACATTTTCATTTTTTTTTATAAATAAAAGTAAAAATCAGAGGGAAGGCTCTTTCATCAACAGGGATGGCCATGATAGAGGATGGGAGTCAGGTCACGTGTGAACTATCATGTTTTGTTTGGGCATGACTTCCTATTTCCTGCTCTAAGTTTTGAATCTGATCTAACTGTGATCTTTGTCAGTTATTTAATGAGGTAGTCCACATTGCCTAGACATTCGCAGTATCTAGTTAATATTCCACAAATAATTAAGTACAATATATCAGTTATGTTTTTTTCTTTATGTTTAATGGAATTCTGTGAACATTGCGAATATATTACTTTTAGTGGTACACAGTTCTTGAGAAAATGTCTTGATTTGTTTTTACATTGCCATTTGTGATATTTTTAGCAGCTTGCTACAATATCATTTAATAAAAATAAAGTGTACTTGGTGATGGTAGAGAAAATATTGTTAGAGACGTCTTGGGTCAGGAAAGGCTCAGTCGCAAGGGTGCTCGTTCATTTTCAGCTGCGTCACTCAGCTTCCTGTCTTTCGGGAATAACTGTAATATTGCTGCGAAGTTCATCGGACCGAGTAGGACCCTCCGTGAGCTTCACATGGAGGCTGAGTAAAGCTCTTCGATTTGTTTTTTGAAGTACTCTCTCAGCTCGGGTCTCTTAGCCTTTAGTGTTGGTGTCAGCAAACCATTTTGAACTGAGAACATGTCACAATGGATGTGAATGGCTTTAACCTAAAAATTAAATGCAGGATATATCTTTAATAGAAATAAAACACAGAATTTATAGCATTCGTGGTAAAAATAAACAGGCGTAAAGGAATAGGGATCCTGACTTTATCACGCCATGCTAAGTCAAAATTAGATTCAAAGACATTTCAGCCCATTTGATGTGTCCGAAAGCCACCCTTCCTCTTGTCGCCCACTCATCCATCCATTCAGTCACTCAGCAACTCAAGAGACACAAACAGGTTGCTTGTTCTGCTAGGCACTGAGAATACAAGGAGGGATCTTAAATACCAACACCCGCAGTGGTGTAAGTTAGTGTTTACAGAGCAGATTGAAGGACACTGGGAAATTCTTAACATGATGTACAGAGAATGAAGAGCACAGATCTGAGTTAGGGAAGAACGAGGTAGAGTCAGGGAAGGTTTCACAATCGGGTGGGAGTATTAAAAAAATAGCAACAGTTGAGGCTGGGGATGCTTCTTAACTGGTGGAGTGCTTTGCCTACCATGTATGGTGCATGGGTTTGGTCTCTAATATCTTATAAAACCAGAGTGTGGTGTCACATAGCCAGAACTCATGAGGTAGAGGCAGGAGGACCAGCAGTTCACCCTTGACTATACATCAAGTTCAAGTTCAACTTAAGATACATGAGACCCTATCATAAACAAATAGTCAGACAGCAAATGGGAAAATGTGGGTACAGGAGGGTACCACAGGCACAGTCAGTCCTCAAGAACAAAACCAGCAGTTGAGAAGATGCAGGGTTTCCAAAGCGATGGCTAAGTGACTTCTTATTGTTACATAAAAAAGTCAAATGTGGGAGGAATGAGACTGAAGGTATATACAACCCAGTGGTGGAGAAGGTCAAACTTTATCCCAAACACAAGAGGAAAGGACTGGAGAAGTTTAAAGAGTGCAGTGGCACAGGGTTACATGCACTGTAAAAAGAGGTCTCCCGGAAAAACTGGAAGATGGCTTTGGGAAGAGCTAAGAATGGAAGGATATGTTCCAATTGCTGGAAACAAGACAATAGTCTGGCAATCTTACCAAAAGCAATATACAAATTCAATGCAATGCCTATCAAAATCCCAGCAAAATTCTTCATAGACCTTGAAAGAACAATACTCAATTTCATATGGAAAAGCAAAAAACCCAGGATAGCCAAAACAATCATGTAAAATAAAAGAACTTCTGGAGGCATCACAATCCCTGACTTCAAACTCTACTACAAAGCTACAGTACTGAAAACAGCCTGGTACTGGCATAAGAACAGACAGGAGGACCAATGGAATTGAATAGAAGACCTGGATATCAATCCACACATGTTCGAGCACCTGACTTTTGACAAAGAAGCAAAAAATATCAAATGGGAAAAAGAAAGTATATTTAACGAATGGTGCTGGCATAACTGGATTTCAACATGTAGAAGAATGAAAATAGACCCATATCTATCACCATGCACAAAACTCAATTCCAAATGGATCAAAGACCTCAACTTAAAGCCAGACACACTGAACCTTATAGAAGATAAAGTGGGAAATACACTTAAACGCATTGGCACAGAAGACCACTTCCTAAATATAACCCCTGCAGTACAGACACTGAGAGAAACAATTAATAAATGGGACCTCCTGAAACTAAAAAGCTTCTGTAAAGCAAAGGACACGATCAACAAAACAAAACGACAGCCTACAGAATGGGAAAAGATCTTCACTAACCCCACATCGGACAGAGGGCTGATCTCCAAAATATACATAGAACTCAAGAAATTGGTCACCAAAAAACCACATAATACAATAAAAAAAAAATGGAGTACAGACCTAAACAGAGAACTCTCAACAGAGGAATCTAAAATGGCTGAAAGACACTTAAGGAAATGTTCAGCATCCTTAGTCATCAGAGAAATGCAAATCAAAATAACTCTGAGATTCCATCTTACTCCTGTAAGAATGGCCAAGATCAAAAACATTGATGACAACTTATGCTAGAGAGGTTGTGGGTAAAAGGGAACACTTCTGCATTGCTGGTGGGAATGCAAGCTGGTACAACCCCTTTGTGTGGCGATTTCTCAGAAAATTAGGAAACAACCTCCCTTAAGACCCAGTAATACCACTTTTGGGTATATATCCAAAGGATGCTCAATCATTCCACAAGGACATATACTCAGCTATGTTCATAGTAGCTTTGTTTGTCATAGCCAGAACCTGGAAACAACCTAAATGTCCTGGATCAAAGAATGGATAAAAAATGTGGTACATTTACACAATGGCGTACTACACAGCAGAAAAACAAACAAACAAACAAAAAAAAACCCAACATCTTGAATTTTGCAGGAAAATGAATGGAGCTAGAAAACATTATTTTGAGTGAGGTAACCCAGACCCAGAATGACAATTTTCACATGTACTCACTCATAGGTAGTTTTTTTTTGTTTGTTTGTTTTTGTTTTTGTTGCTTTTTCGAGACAGGGTTTCTCTGTGGTTTTGGAGCCTGTCCTGGAACTAGCTCTTGTAGACCAGGCTGGTCTCGAACTCACAGAGATCCTCCTGCCTCTGCCTCCCAAGTGCTGGGATTAAAGGCATGTGCCACCACCGCCCGGCTCATAGGTAGTTTTTAAACATAAAGCAAAGAAAGCCAGCCTACAAACCACAGTCCCAGAGAACTTAGACAACAATGAGGACTAAGAGAGACTCACATAGATCTAATCTACATGGGAAGTAGAAAAAGACAGGATCTCCTAAGTAAATTGGGAGCATGGGGACCTTGGGGGAGGGTGAAGGGGGGAGGGGAGAATCAGCGAGGGGGAGCAGAGAAAAATGTAAAGCCCAATAAAAATCAATTAAAAAAATACAATAGTCTACATCAGTAGTTCTTAGCTCTCCTAATGCTGCCACCTTCTAATACAGTTCCTCATGTTGTGGTGACCCCCAACCATACAATTTTTATTGTTACTTAGAACTGTAATTTTGCTAATGTTATGAATTATAATATTCATATATAATTATAAATACTGATATGCAGAATATCTGATCTGCAGACCCTGTGAAAGGATTGTTTGATTCCCGAAGGCATTGCACCCATAAGCTGAGAACTCCTGTTCTACACGTAGTGTGGAGGCAGACACAGAGATAGCTGAGCAGTTCAGAATGAATTGGAGACACGGTGACAAGATGCAATATGAAGGGAGGCTGCCGTGAGGACTCTGGGAGTCTGCTTTAGATGGCTTCCTAGAGACACTGTAGTCTGCACTAAGAGTGCAAAAAGCAGGGGGGAACACAATGAGCTAAACAATGTTCTGCTGAGGACATTTTTGTTTTTTGAAACAGGATCTCATGTAGCTCAGGCTGGCCTTATTCACTGGATAGCTGAGCATTATCTAGAACATCTGATCCCCTTCCTTTCTCCCCCTCCCCAGTGCTGAGGTGACAGGTAGACATCACTACACCCGTTGCTGCAGCGCTGTGGGTCGAATCCAGGGTTCTGCGTGTGCTGGGCAAGCACTCTACCAATTGAGCTACATCCCAGCCCATGCCCTGGACTTGCATCAGGTCTTTTAGAGTGGGGCACAGAGGGATCTACCGAGTGTTCTCACTGCTGCCTTCTACGAGGCAGAGCCAGGCTCCTCAGACAAAAGCTCTTTGCAAGGTGAAGCGAGTACACAAAAGGATGAAGGGCTGGTCCACGAGTGTCTCATGGAGCTTCTGCCATGTTGGTTTCCAGCAGGAAGACTCCCAGGCAGTTCTCTGAGAATATTGTATCTGAACACTGGAGTGGAACAACCTCTAAGAAATTGTGTCCTCCTAACTGGGACCAAATTGACTTTTGTTGTTTAATGAGTTTAATAACTAATATTATTAAAAAGTGAGCTGGGCTAAATAAACATTATTGTAATACATATTTAAATTATTGTGCATCGTGAAATACAGACACAGATTCAAGAATAGCCTTATAACCAGTATTCATTGAGTATATACCGTGTGCCAGGTGAAATGTTATGTATCAGGGATAGGAAGCAAAACAAGTATCTCTCTCTCACAGGGATCCTCCACTTCAATGAGAGATGTCAGAGTCAGACATAACTACTATAGGGCCAAGCGCAGGGAGCGTCTCTGTTTTCCATTCCCCATTATCCCCCGTGCCAATAGAACCCTGATTTAGTGTAGGTCCAGAATACACACGAGGACAGTCCTGCTCTCGGATTTCTCAGCTCTGATTTGCAGCTAGAGGATAGCCATGAGATCCGTATTTGGTCTAAGAAAGAAAACTTTTTGCTTCCCTAATAAAAAGCTCAGACATGGCTGCCTCCACCTCCTCTCCTCTTCCTTAACTGAACGTGAGTGGTTCTGAGAGCTGTTGCAGCCACCTTGCCACCATGGGGTGAAAAGTCAGCACGATAAGAGAATAGAGCCGGGCGGTGGTGGCGCACGCCTTTAATCCCAGCACTTGGGAGGCAGAGGCAGGCGGATCTCTGTGAGTTCGAGACCAGCCTGGTCTACAAGAGCTAGTTCCAGGACAGGCTCCAAAGCTACAGGGAAACCCTGTCTCGAAAAACCAAAAAAAAAAAAAAAAAAAAAAAAAAAAAAGATAAGAGAATAGAGAGAAGCAAAAAGACAGGAGTCTATGTCTTTGAGGACCTGTACCTACCTGGGACCATCCATCTTTCCACTGATGCAAAGGAAGAAAACCCAGCAGAGTGTCAGCCAGCTTTTTCTGCGTGAGCTGACTACACTTCCTTCCGATACACCACATCCCTTAGACTTGGCAGTATTTGAACTGTGTTTCATTTTATGTTTCTTTTCATTGTTATTACCAAAATACTGGACAGAAACTATTTAAAGGAAGACTAGTATCTCCTGGATCACAGTGCTGGAGGGACTGAGTCCCTCATGGAGGAAACACAGAGGTCCCACTGGTGACAGAGGGAAAGAGGAGGCAGCTTGTTCACATGGTGGCAAACAGAAAACAGAGACTTAGACCAGAGCAGAGGCGTTTGTGACCTTCTAAGACGACAGGGACCTACTTCTGTCAGTCAGGTCTCGCTTCTTCTTCTTCTTCTTTTTTTTTTGTTTGTTTGTTTTTCGAGACAGGGTTTCTCAGTGGTTTTGGAGCCTGTCCTGGAACTAGTTCTTGTAGACCAGGCTGGTCTCGAACTCACAGAGATCCGCCTGCCTCTGCCTCCCGCTCCCTGGCCTTCAAAATAGGTTGGGAATTGAATGTTCAGAACATGACCCTGTGAGAGACATTTCAAACTAATCCTAACAGACGAGACTCCTTAAAAAGGGATGTTTGAAGGTGAACTTTGAAGAACAAGTAGGCTCTGACCGGATGTGCACAGTGAGAGTGGGGTTGGAGCAGGCTGCTCTGTGGCCCTAGCATGTGCTCAGGCGGAGGGGATGGCACCCACATCTCCCCAGCTACTACAGTGTGGGCTGGAGCATGTGGTACATATGATCTAGAAGAGGCAGAACTGCAAAGAGCAGTACATCTTCCTGGAAAATTTGAAGGTAATTCTTGACATAATTTTTAAATGCCAGCAAGCTGAACCAGATTAAGATGGATCAAGGGGTGGGAGAGATGTCTCTGATATTAACAGTGCAGCATCCCAGCAAGTTGCTATTTAGAGGTGACAAAGAATTCTTTGGTCAAAACAAAAACAAACAAACAAAAACAAAACAAAAGAACCCCAGCAACCCCAAAACCAAAAAAAAAAAAACCTTCATTCTATTCATTGAATTTTTAATCCAAAAACAAAACAAAGAAAAAACCAAACTAAAGCTAAACAAAACAAAAATCCTCAATTACAAGAGAAGACACCCCCCCCCCCGCAGTCAGGCAGTGGTGGAGCACACCTTAATTGCAGCACACAGGAGGCAGAGGCAGGCAGAGCTCTGTGAGTTCGAGGCCAGCCTGGTCTACAGAGTGAGTTCCAGAACAGCTAGGGCTGTAACAAAGAAACACTGTCTCAGAAAACAAAAACAAAAAACAAAACAAAACAAAGACCCCCTCCCAATACAATACTTCTGACTTTTAAAAAGGCTTTTAAAGGAAACTCTGGAATTTTAACCTATATTTTCATTAAATAAATGTCAAATTTTTCAAAGCTAAGCACTAATGGGCTCATCCTTATCTCTAGGAAACTTGTGCAAATGAAGGATGACCCTGACTTAGGCTTCTTTTTATATCAAGCTCAGTGTTTGAGTAGATTCAGGGCATGCCAGGAGGGAGGAAGCAGCGTGCTGAAGCTGCTGGTGCAGCTGCCCCAGCCGGCAGTTACATGTTGCCAGGACTTCTATCTGGATACTCAATTTAAATGGCTGAAAATCAGAGGCTCTTGCCTGAGATGACTTCATAGAGTGTTCCAAAATCAAGTTCCCAGAACTAGGGACGTGGTTCAGCCAGTAAAGTTACCGCTTTACAGACATGAGGACTTGGGTTAAAGCCCCAGAACCCATGTTTAAAAAAGAAAAAAAAAAAAAAGGAGGGAGATGTGGTGTTACATGCTTGCAAGCCCAGCAGTGGGGACAGTAAGATCCCTGGGGCTTGCTGGCCATCTAGTGTAGTTCCAGGCTAGTAAGAGACCCCACGTCAAGGGAGGCAGATGACATTCTTGCAAATAACACCGGAGGTTGTCCTCTAAGTGCTATACACATGTGGATACAGTACACCCTCACGTGCATAAACATTCATATGAATGTCATTAAAGGCTAAGTTCCTGTAACTGAGAACTCTCTCGGTTTGCCTGGCTACTCAAAACAGGAAGGATTTCTCAGGACAAGGACTGCAAGTCTTTGTTCCTTAAAAAACACAGCCTGGGGGCTGGAGAGATGGCTCAGAGGTTAAGAGCACTGGCTGCTCTTCCAGAAGTCCTGAGTTCAATTCCCAGCGACCACATGGTGGCTCACAACCATCTGTGCTGAGATTTGGCGCCCTCCTCAGGCGTGCGGGCATACATCGAGGCAGAATGTTGTATACATAATAAATAAATAAATCTTTAAAAAAAAAAACACACAGCCTGCCCCCCTCCATGTGTTATCACACATAAACCATCCCAGAACACGTGAAGTTGTAACAGGTCCCAAGGGAGAAGCTTGGAATACTGAAAAGCAGGAAATATACATGGGCCACTTCCCAGGGGGTATGACATGGGGTATGAGAGTCAGGGACAGGAAGGCTGGGGTGGAAGAGGTTTGTGGAGGTGGGGTGAAAGACAGGTAGGCAGGAATGTCAGGTGGTTAAGGATGGGGAAGTTAGAGAGATTTGAGCTCTGGCCCCAAACCAACAGGAGAGCACATTTTATGTAAAATGTCACAGAAGCTCTACTTTTTTAAAATTGGAGATGACAGAGCTGGAGAGATGGATCAAGGGTCAAAGGCACTTGCTGCTCTTGCACAGGGCTAGGACTTGGTTCCCAGCACCTACATGGTGGCTCACAACCATCTATAATGCCAGTTATAGGTTTCTGACACCCTCTTCTGGCCCCTGTGGACCCTGCATGCACATGGTACACAGACATATATACACAACGAAAACAAACACATAAAATAAACATGAATAATAACTTTTAAAACCCTTTTTAAGTTTAGGAACCACCATTTTGTGGTGAAACTTTTTAGATTTATTCATTTGGGTTCTTTTGAAACATAGTCTTGGGTAGTTTGGGATGGTCTCCAACTCCCTATTTAACTAAGGATGGCCTTGAACTCTTAATCTCCCTACTTCCCCATCTTGGGATAGCAGGGAAATACCACCATACGACTCTCCCACCTTCTTTTGTTTATGAAGTTATTATTATTTTTCCAAGGAGATGCAAAGACTAGGCTAAAATGTCTGCAGCCTGGCTGCCATCTTCTGATTTCCCAGTGGTACATGGGGGGAGGGGGGACACGTTCAGTCCAGGAGCAACAGGGGAATGCAGCTGTGATGGCAGCAGCCACAGAAAGTGCAGAGGGAACTACACGACGCCACTTAGGTGGTGTGGAGGCTGTGAGGTGACAAGGGCTCAAGGGGAAAGGCTGGAAACCATCAGCTCCTGAAGCATGACCGGGTGAGCAGCCCTTCCACACAGCTGCCTGCGGGGCTGCTCTGCCTGAACTCATACCATCAGGTTCAGCCCCACAAAGAGGGCCAAACAGGTCAGAGGCCTGAATCCAGCTGGCAATTTTGTCCCTCAGGGAGCAGATCAGAGCTACACCGCGGCCAGGAGCTGCCCTGGGTCCACTTACATTCGTCCACAAACACCTATACCAACGACTTGAGTGACCCAGTCTGGGCAGTGGAAAGAAGGAAGGAAGGAAGGAAGGAAGGAAGGAAGGAAGGAAGGAAGAAAGAAAGAAAGAAAGAAAGAAAGAAAGAAAGAAAGAAAGAAAGAAAGAAAGAAAGAAAGTTATCATCAATGATAACTTTAACTGTGGTCAACAAACTTTGGGCTTTTTCAGGAGAGAGTCAACAATAAGGCATGAATTCATTTTGTGAAGCAATTATATGCTTTCTAGAAAGTTGTCTAATAGTGAGTGTATTAAAAAAAAGAGAATATTTGTCAGGTGTGGTGGCGCACGCCTTTAATCCCAGCTCTTGGAAGGCAGAGGCAGGCAGATCTCAGTGAGTTCAAGGCCAGCCTGGTCTACAGAGCTAGTTCCAGGACAGCTGGAGCTGCTACACAGAGAAACCCTGTCTTGAAAAACCAACAATAAAAAGGATTCTTAAATCTTCATTTATGTCCATGAAGCTGACTTTCCATTTTATTTATTTATTTAACGTGCGTGAGTGTTTTGCCCACATGTATGTCTGTGCATCACATGCAATGCAGTGCCTGTGGAGGCCAGCAGAGGGCATCAGTACCCTGGAGCTGCAGTTACAGACAATTGTGAGCCTCCATGTGGGTGCTGGGAATTGAGCCCAGGTACTCTGGAAGAGCAACTCTTAGCCACCGAGTCATGTCTCTAGCCCCATGTGCATCTGAGAATGTATGTGTGTATGTGTGTATGTACACACATTTATTTTTTGAGACAGTGTCTCTCACTGCAGCTCCCGTTGGTCTGTAACTTACTATGTAGGCTCACAGGGATCCACTTGCCTCTGTCTCCTGAGTGTACTACCATGCCTGGCTCTTTCTAACTTTTAATACATTTTATAGAAGAAATAAGAAAGAAAATGCATAACATTAGCTATTTTATTCTTGAAACTTTCTACTAAAATGAGATTTATAGAACTTTCATTAGAAGAAATTGTAACATTTAAACATCGCATTGGAGTGTAATACCTCCAAAGTCTCTATTTATGTCATCTCATGAGAACATGAACCAGGGGATGGAGAAATAATTCCTTGGTCATGAGCACTGGCTGCTCTTACTGGGCTCCATTACTAGCACCCATATGGCTATTTACAACTAACTGTCTGAAACTCCAGTTCCATAGTATCTGACACCCTCTTCTGGCCTCTTGAGGCACTGCACATACATAGTGCATGGGCATACACATACAGGCAAAACACCTATACACATAAAACAAAAATATATAAGCTCTCAAATTTTTTAAAAAAGCAACAACAACAAAACCATAAACTTGTGCATGTATGAAGAACCATAGTACTTTCAGTTTTTCAAAGGTATTAACTCAAGTTTGCTTGTAGATAATAAACCCAAAATAAATAATTTAAGATTAAGGACAGAAAAAAAGAAAAATAAAACATTTCTATGAATCAGGAAAATGATAAATCCATCCCTAAACTGATTCAACAACTATCCCTTTCAATAAGAAGAAATACGGTATGATTAAGAAGAGGTCCACTGGTTAGAAGTTGAAAAAAAATCTATTGTGTCAAAGTTCATTGTCTATGCAAATCAATGAGGCACACAAATACTAAGAACATTATTAAATGAAAATTAAATGTGCTCAAATATCTGTTAGTCGGCTACATTGTTTCATTGTTGGTGGGATATTTTAAGAACAACCTGTCTACTAGTAAAATACATCTTTCAAAGACCTCTGTAAGTCACATGGCTGACCTAGTCCTTAGAATTGCATGGTTCTGGAAATTATGTCTCAGTAAATCCATTTTTTAAATTCAAAGTTTAGTGCAATCAACCCAACTCAATAAATTTTTTTTTATTTTTTATTTTTTTTTTCAACTCAATAAATTTTAAGTACTAAAGTTTACATAGGATGACTTAGATTCTGGACTTAGTTATGCTGTTCTTTGTGTTTCGAGCTAACCCTTAATTGCCTCTTTTCCCCACCTTGAGATAGATTTCTCTACATAGCTCAGGCTGGCCTTGAATTTCTGATCCTCCTGTTTTAACCTCCCAGCTCTGGGGCTGCAAGTGTGGGACACCATCCCCGGCTGAACTGTTTCGGTTTGGGTTTGTTTGTTTGTTTGTTTGAAACAAGGGCTCCTGCAGCCTCGGTTGACCTGGAACTTGCTTTGTGGTTGGAATGGCCTTGAACTTCTGATCTTTCTGCATCTAGCTCGCCTGTGCTCGAATTATAAGAGCACACGGCCTCCATACCTAGTGTGTGTGGTACTAGGGGTCAAACCTAGGGCTACATACTAGACAAGTACTTTGACAGCTAAGCCACACCTCAAGCCTCTGCCCATTTGTTTTTGAAAAGCGAAAAGGCCAAGACAAAAATGGACTGTGGATCAACTGGGACAGCTGCTGTGAAGGAGGGGAAGGGGGCCCATGTTTGGAGCATACCTTCCTCTGGGCAGGAGCCCTGCTGCTTGTTTTGCTATGGTCAGCTGAGGCTACATGCTAATTCTGTGCTGGGGAGGATGCCACAGAGCAGGGAATGAGGAGAATGAGACCAGAGAAAACCAAGACATAACAACTTTGGTGATAAAGCTAAAGACCTCTGGGATGTCACATGACTTTCTTGCATCTGAGCTTACCATGGTGAGGGCAGATTATTCGAGCAGAAACTGCACAGGGCATACAGAAAGTCAAGATCGCTTGCCTCTCATTAATGCTCTAACCAAAGGCAATGGAGAACAGAAGAACAGTGGAATTTTAATTGAAGGTTTCTTCTAAAATAACCTTAAGAATATCACACACGCGTGCATACACACACACACACACACACACACACACACACACACACACACACCATCCTCTCAACCCCTCCCACATCCATCCCTAATGCCAATATGCAGGGTTTTATCATTCTGGTGCTAGTCATGCATCCTAGCACCAACAGAGGGCGTGTGGGGCTTAGGAATTCACAAGGCTGTCCCCAGGTGGCTCAGAGTCTGTCCTTCAAATCACCCCAGACTACAGGGTCTGGAATCACTCAGGGGTAGCTCCTGGACCACGTGGACATGTGATCTAGCCACACAGATCCCCATTAAGGAAGAACAATGAAATAAATGCTAACAAATTTGGAGACTGAAATAATCATAGTGGCAAAAATGGATCTTCTACTCTAAAAACTAAAGCCAGCAGCAGGAACACTTCATATTCAGCTTTGGCTGTCCTGAAGTAGCTACTGACAAATGAAAGCTTGTTTCTCAAATTGGCTTAACTGACACGTAAGTTTCAAGAGGAAAACAATGTCAAACACGGAAACTATTTTAGATTTCTTCGTCTTGAAATTAAGAAATTAAAATCATAGCTGGGTGTGGTAGGTTGCTCATGCCTGTAATCCTAATACTTGGGAGGCTGAGACAGGAGGACTGCAATGAGTTCAAGACCATCCTGGTTTATGTGATATGCCGCAGGCCAGCCTGTCCTGTTCTAAAACTACTATAGCATGAGACCCTGTCCAAAACCAAGAAAAACAAGAATAAAAAAGAAAAATTTTAAAAATCTTTGTACATAGACATTTTAATTTCAGATTAAACATAAGAATTGTACATTTAAAACCAATTTAAAAATAGTTCTACGCTTTCATCAAACCAGCATACAAAATTTCTTCTAAGCCTTGTAGATTCCTCATACTATATTTTTGTGACATTTTTTTTTTAATGGAAAACATTTGTTTGTTAGTTTTTGGGTGTCTCTACAGAGCTCTGGCTGTCTTGGAACTTGCCATGTAGACAAGACTGGCCTTGAACTCACAGAGATCTTCTTGCCTCTGCCTCCCATGTGCTGGGATTAAAGATGTGCCCACAGTGCTTGATGAAAAGGAATTCTTGAAAAAAACTTTGTTATGTTTCTCTCTGTGTATCTCTCCCTGTCTCTCTGTATGAATGAATATGAACACTCATGAGTGGAGTTCAGAGGTCAACTTTCAGGAGCTGGTTCTTGCCGTCCATTATATGGAACTCAGGCACTGAACTCAGGTCAATCCAGTGTGGTAAGAACACCTTTACTTGCTGGGCCATCTCACGGTCATCCTCTGCCCACACCACAAAATTATGAAATGCTGATTTTTATAAAAGACAATTATTTCAGAATCCAAGGAATGAAAATGTCTATCAGTATATTATTGTTTTCTGCTTGGAACCTTTTTCTCTGTGGCTTTTACTCAAGCGCATAGATGATACATGAGGTAGGACTGAGCATGCTCAGTGCTGTGTCTAGCTACAGTAGGTCTCAGGGGAACCGAGTGTCCTTTCTTTGTGGGTGCCTTGTTTCCTCCTCCTTTGCAGGAGGCCACTGGGCTGGTAGTAAGTAAGTAAGTAAGAAAGTAAGCTGCCAAGAAGGCAGTGTCCACAACAGTAAAAATAAGGTAGGGCACTTGGGAGCCCAAGCAGGCCCACGTGGTCTTCCAGTGACAGCAAGGCTTCTATTTCAGCCTTACAATCGCCTGCGGTTGTAGGGACAACAAGCACAGTCTTACTTGTCCAGTGACCTATTTTAGCTCAGGAGCAGGCAGTTGCAGCTGGCTCGAAACAGGTCTTCGGGAGTCTGTTGGTATCTAGCCTCCTAGCGGGCCACATCACAGAGGAAAGAGTCTAGGGTAGGGTCACCGTGTTACTATGCAAAGGGATATACTGGGTGTGGAGAAGATCACAGTTACCTGTTCAAAAGAATGGAGTCCGCTTTCTTTCCCCAACATCACCAAGTCATCCAGAATGGCTTTCTTCAACTCCTGAATTGAACCATGAAAGCAAAACAATAAGAATGCATTTCAAAATGGGGATAGAAGGAATAAGGTTTTGAATTAAGGTTAACCAGTGATGGAGTAGACGCATGCTCTCTCAGTCCCTTCCCTGTTGAGTGTAACCTGGTACCATGCCAATTCCTATCTCTCACCAGGAGAGGAAGGGATAAAAATGACCAAAGAGGTCACCGTGTTAGGGCATGCTTTATTCTAAGTGTTCTTTTGGTCAGCCTGGCAGTGCTGCCACCCCATGCGAGCTCAGGGTTCAGCGAGGGAAAGTGGAACCAGACGCCAGCCTATGTCTGCTGCTGAAGCATTGAACGACAATCCTCCCTAGACATATGCCATAAGGCAGTTCCATGACGGTAGGAGCGATGGATGCTCTAAGCAGGAAGAACGGTGTTACTGTTTCCATTCTATCACTATCTATCTCTTAACTCAGCGCACATGAGATCCACCTTCTCTTGGCAAGGCTCAGAAAGCCTGTGTTCACATCTGACTCTTCTGTGACCCATCTGTGTCCTGGGACAAGTCACCTCCTCTTAGACTGCTCCCTTTCAGGCCAGGGAATGAGAAGGCTAGATAAACTGTGTGGTGGCCCCTGGACCTAAGGATTCAATGGTTTTCTCAGTTTCTAAAAAGAAAACAGGAATAACTTTAGCAACTACAAAAAGGCACATCTGGTTTAGGGTCCTACCATGACACTCTGTAATACCAGACACTCAGTACGCATTTAAATTTCACTGTCACCAGCTTTTCTGTCCCCTCCTATGTGACTCATAAAACGCTCAGCAGCCTGTCAGGAAGCACCTGGGGGTACAGACCTTATTTTTGCAAAGTTCCTGGAAGGTCCCTTTGATTCCTTTCTTCTGGGCCCATGCAGGCATGACTTCAGGGTCGGGCACAACAATGCCAACCAAAAAGGCCTACAAAGCCCACCAGAAAACACAGTCAGGACACAAGCTTTTAGAGTTCTCATTTGTGGTCTGGCATTAAAACTAATCTCTTGGTATTCTCAGACTCCACCCTTTCCTAAAAATAAGTCTTCCGTTATGAAACATTTGTTCAGAGGTTATAAAACACATCCACCAGGGTGCCACACAGTCCTGGCTGATTGCTTCTGACATGGGGCTGTTCCACTAGGGTGCCACACAGTCCTGGCTGATCACTTCTGACATGGGGGGCTGCTCAATGGCTAAGCAGTTGATTAGTATGCTTGAGGAATGGGTTCAAGCTCTAATACCAAAAGTCAAAAATTAAACACACACACACTCATATACACCAGACACACATACATACACACACACATATATATACACTCATACATATACACATGTACACATACATACACACACACATACATACACACACACACAATTTCTGATATATCTCCCTGATTCTCACGTCAATCTCAGATCTGCACATCTTGGAGGATACTAATCAAACAACTTTATTGATCCAAAGTCTGCGAGTCAAACACATTTCCCAGAACTTCAGAACTACTTCAAAATTATTTGTGAAGAACTGTTTTAATTTTTCTGGCTATTCTTTAAAAGTGATTTAAGGTTTAATTATATATGCAAATGCATAGGATAGAATAGTCAATAACTCTAATATCACAGAATACGTTTTTGGTCTTTCTGACTGTGATCTAAATGATATTGACCGGAAACATTTTAGTACTGATAAGTGATATTATCATTGGTACATTCCTTGCAACACTATACCCACTTACCTGTACAATTTGTTTGCATAGCAGGGCTTAGAGGGTGGTGTATTTCGGAGGCATACTGTCCGGTTAGTATGCAGGAAGACCCTGAATTCAACCCACAGCAACATGTGCGCACGCACACACACACACACACACACAATCAGAAAAAACAAAAATACTGAATTTTTATTTAATATCTTGCCTCAAGAAATTCACCTCCCTTGGAAGTTAATGAACATATGCTAAAATTAGTAGAAATGTTTGTTTCTGTGCCTTCAAGCAACTCATTTGCCTTAATTGCAATTAACCAAACCCTAAGTAATCAAGATTTCTTCTGTATTTTTGCTTTGAGGCTGAGACTGGACTCAAACTCATGATCCTTTTCCCTCTGCTCCTGCATGCTCTGGTTCTGTGTGGGGCTGGGCACAGAACCCAGGACTTCCTCCTGCATGCCTGGCAAACACTTTACCCAGTGAGCTAGACTCTCAAGCTCCACAATTTTTCTTTTTTAAAGGATTTTCCCTTCTTGACCTGAAATGCATGGATGAATCCTGGCAGTTTGCTAGAAATCACAACCTAATCTGGAGTTCTCAGCAGGCCAGTATGCGCAGGAGGGCTGGAGCACCATCACTCACCTTTAAGCTGTCCCCATGGACATAGATTTGTGCCACAGGCTCACTCCGGATGTAGATGTTCTCAATCTTCTCTGGTGCAACGTATTCCCCTTGAGCAAGTTTAAATATGTGCTTTTTCCGATCGATGATTTTAAGCGTTCCCTCCTGTGGAGTTGAACAGACAGCGTCCTAAGAAAGCACTCCCATTTCCAAGCTGGACCCCTGCCTCCTCAGTGTAGACTTACCCTGTGTACCCCAGCACAAGCTGCTCCGCTCTGTGTTACCACAGGTGGGTGACATGCCAGTTCTGAGCATCCGTCATTTTTTCTTCTGGATCAGCCTCACCAGACCCTTCCGCTTCCCCAGTCACTCTCACCCCAGAAGCAGGCATGCATCTGCCTCTGCTCAGCTCCATCTCTGCCCCATCAGGGCTTCTCTTGCTAGGGCCCATGCTCCAGCTCCACTTTCCCTCACTAGCATCTCCAGGTTCATTCTCTTTGACCTCACTAGGTCTATTGCCCCAGCTACTGCCTCAACCCCGGTGTGCCCTTGCCATCTCCTGGTGGATGGCAGATTCCTCTTCTGCCACCAGATGGTGTTGGAAGCCCTAGTCTATCCAGTATCCACTGGCATGGAGGGCTGGTGCCAGTGGCCTCCCAGACCCTGTTCACCTCACTGACCATGGATCTTTTTGAGTTTCTGGGTTGCTTAAATGGATGCTGTACTTTCATTATCTCTGAGAACAGCACACCAGGGATAAGCATTTCCACCTGCCAAAGTTGCTAGATCGCTTCATTGACAGGCTCCCAGATCTCACTGCTGGTCAGTGACTCCTATCAGGAGATCTGTTTACCCAGAATACAGCTCGCCCAGAATGGCTCCTGGAGATCATTCTTCTCAAGTCTAACCCAGCCTGGGGTCGTCCCTGTTTGCTTCACCTCTCTCTCTTGGCTCAGACCCATCAATTCTCACTCACAGACCCCTCTCTCATCAACCTCTTCCTTCTCCCATGGACACTGTACCTCGAACAGACAGACAGACAGACAGACCCCTGCAGTCCCTCATCCCCACTCCATCTGCTTATCCTCCAGGGCCAGAGCAATCTCCCCAGGAGAGAAGAAGAAAGCAGGCCTGTGTTTCTCAACACTGGGGCTGGATCTCCTATGCTGCCCTTACACTAAGCTTCTTTGGTTTCCATAGCAACAGCTGGCTGCTGTCACCTCTGTTCCTCTAATTAGGAAAATGAGGGTCAGACACATTAGTTAACTCCTCCAACAGCCACGTGGCTGGGGAACAGAGGACTCAGGGTTGAGAGGTTGGATTTACTGGATTAGAGGACTATGCCTTCTTCTTCATCTATTACTATAAAATAATATTTTTTAGAACACAAATACCTCTTAAATATAAGCATTGAAGCCTTTCACATGGTCTTCCGAAAATGGGGCAGGGGATGACAAAACACCACTTGTCCATTCATTCAAATAAGCTGACACCAAAACCAGGGTCGTATTTTAAAAGAAAAATTACAGATCAATCTTGTTTATGAGTAGAAACAAAAAGGCCAAACACAGCGTATAGAAAAATAGTGTTCATAGCTAAGATGAAGTTAAACCATGAAAGGCAACTGGCCTGACATGAGAGACAGAAAGAACAAACACTTATTTCAAATGTAAGAACAATTTCAATTAATATTCAGCCCTTATTTAGAAATGACGATGACTTTGGATACTGAATCCAGGGGCTCCGGGCAGCTTTTGAGTTTCTCGTGTCTGATCACACCAGCTCCTTCACAAGGATTTATTTATTCACTTCTCACCACGCCCTGAATGCTGGGAGGCTCCATTGACGTTCAGTGTGAATGGTTCTGAGACTCTTTCTCTATGAAAAAAAACTAACGCAGAAACCAGTACATGTCTGTAATCCCAACACTTGGAAGGCTGGGGCAGGAGGATGGCAGCACATTTGAGGCCAGTCATATCCCTAGGACTATACAGAAATACCTTCTCAAAAATAATCTATCACTGTCATCTCATCAATACATAAAAGCAAAATAATAATAAAATTGATTGCAGGACCTTGCAAGGGGGCTGTTATGAGTGCAGGGCCTTGAGTCTCAAACTTCCTTGGCTTGTGGGACAACTGTCCCTCCACACGTGTCCATGCCCCACAGGCCTCTCTGGCCCCTCTCCTACTCATCCGTGGGCCTTTGGTTGGAGGCCTCTGCTCCTGTCCCGACTGTCCTGACTGTCCCTTCTACTCTCTCTTGTTCTCTTGACCTGAGAGTCAGGTCCAGTGAGTGCCTGTCCTCAGCTTCTTCCCTCAACCCTACTCACACCAAAAATAAAAATAAAAATATATGCCTTCCCTGAGCAGAGTCCCTGTTCCAGGAAACACAATGGGGACTTGTCCTTGTCTGCCACCAGCATGAGAGTTTCTCAAGGACAAGTGCAAGGGCCCAAGCGGAGGCAAACTGGCTCACCTGGCCCCAGAACCTGTGGGAGGGCTCAGCATCACTCATGTGTCTGAAAAACTCAACACTTTGATTCTGATCAAACAGCAGCAACTTTCCAGACATACAGAAGAGGTCCCCTGGCTGAGTAACACTAGGCAAGGGCTCTGGGTGTTGGCAACAGAGTTTTTTCCCTTTGTATTGCTGTTTGATACATGCCAGGCACTGTTAAGGGCTCATAGCCATGATCTCATTTGTTTCTTGTGATGACGACTGCAGCGGCAAACGATGCTATTATCCTTATTTTAAAAATAAGGGAATGTGGGCCAGAAGGACGGCTCAGTGGATAAAGGCACTTTCTGTCAAAGCTTAGGACCTTGGGAGTTGGGGCCTTGTTGGAGCAGGTGTAGCCTTGTTGGAGAAACTATGTCACGGTGCGGGGGGTGAGTTTTGGAGTTCTGGAAGCCCATGCCAGGCCCAGTGGCATGCTCTTTTCCTGCTGCCTGCCAGTCTGGGTATAGAATTCTCAGTAACCTCTCCAGCACCACGTCTACCTGCATGCTGTCGTGTTTCCTGCCAGGACAATAACGGACTAACCCTCTAACCTGAAGCCAGCTCCAGTGAAACATTCCCTTTATAAGAGTTGCCGTGATCACGACGTCTCTTCACAGCAATGAAACTCTAACTGAGACACTGTCTTTCTCAGATCTGCTCAAGAAATACACCTCCTTCTACTTACCTACCAGGCTCCATACACTCACAAACCCTTCCCTAAAATCCAGGAAGTTGATTTTAAGGCCCAAGTTCTGTCCTCCACACAGGCCAATCCCACTTTTATTGGGGCAACAGGAGCAGGAATCTTGGGACAAGTCTGCGGTGCATATGGAGAGCTGCCCCCTCGGTGACCTGGATCTCATACCCACTCATCGTTGACATGCAGGACACCAGCCTCCAAACGTACATACCGGCAGCCATTTCCCAATGTCTCCAGTGTGAAGCCAGCCGTCGCTGTCCAGGGCCTCCTTTGTCCTGTCCTCATCTTTTAAGTAGCCTTTGAACACATTTGGTCCCTTCACACATATCTGTGGGGGCGAATACCATGGCTTAGCTCACTCATGACGTAAGGGGTCCAGCACTGCCTGTCACCAGGCACAGGATCAATAGTGGCTCTCCATCTATTGGAAGGCCACTGTGGAGACTGTGACAGCCCAGAGGATGTGGAGTATCCTTCTGCTATCTCTGTCCTTTGACCCACCCCTTGCCTTCTCTGAAGCAATGCCCACCCCTGCCATGGCTACTCTTTCTTCATTTGCTACTTCTTCTCCCTCAGGAGTCCATGACCCTATGCTGTGGGACAATGGCCTTGCACTTTGTAAAGATTTGTCACTTGTATTTTAATAAAATGCTGATTGGCCAGTAGCCAGGAAGGAAATATAGGTGGGGCAACCAGAACAGGAGAATTCTGGGAAGAGAAAAGCTCAGTCTGCAGTTGTCACCAGACAGAGAGGAAGCAATATGAGAATGCCTCGCTGATTAAAGGTACCAAACCACGTGGCTAACATGTAAGAATTAGTTAATAAGAAAGCCTTAGCTACTAGGCCAACCAGTTTATAATTAATGTAGGCCTCTGTGTGTTTCGTTGGGACTGAATGGCTGCGGGACAGGCGGGACAGAAATCTCAGTCAAAAACCGTAGGCTCATGGTGTTTTGTGGCACTCACCACAGATACCGATGACTGGGCAATCCTACCAGAGCTGCTCAGGTTCCCTGCTTCATTGGCAAACAATCTGTTTCTCCACCCACTCCCTAGGTCTGAGTGAGAACAGCCTAGCTCAGCCCACTTCACTTGGCCTATTTGAGTATGGCCATGTTTCTGAGGAGACAAGTAACTCATGCCACAGCCGGGTGTGTATGTGGGAGAGGGAAACTTCTTTTAAAGGTCAGAAATTTTAAAAAAAAAATCTTGATTTAGTTCACTGAGTCTCAGTGTTGGGCTTTGGTTGAATCAAGAATAACTTTAAAAGACTTTACGTGCAGGTAAAAAGAAAATGGCTCCATCCACACTGTTTTTGCTGTCAACTGGCTACATGTGACACCCACAGAAGCAAGACATGACATCTTAAACTCACCTCTCCCTCTCCTTTACTGGTCCAGTAGTTGAGTTCCTCTGCATCGACCAGTTTGATATGATTGCAGGGCAGAGGTGCCCCCACGTGCCCTAGGACACCAGAACAAAATGACACTTGTCAGTGGTTCAGCGCTAATGGTGCTCGACACCCCATGAGGTCCCCAAGCATCCTGGCATGCTGAGGCATGCCTACGATTCCACAACTTGAGAGGCAGAGGGAAAGTATCAAAAAATGAAAATTTTGAGGCTAGCCTAAGCTACATGAGACCTTGCCTCTACAAAAACAAAACAAAGACAAAGCAAAAGTGGAAACAAAACACCAAGCAGGTTAAAGTGGGGAGCTGTAGGATCCGAGTAACACACCTTTACACAGGTGCTGCTCAGGTGTAAAGGGAGGAACTGAGGACAAAGCAAAATCCCAGAGAAAGCAAAGGTTGACTTTCCCTTTACATTTGATTTCTTTTTATTACACAGGATTATTTTTGAGTCAGAGTTCTCTGTATCCCAAGTTGTTTTGGAATTCACTATAGCACCCAGGCTGGTCCCACACTTGTGATCCTATGGCAACCTTACCAGACTTACAATTATGGGAGGGTACCACCATGCCAGGTTTACATTTGGTTCTTAATTTTCCCACTATACTATTGCAGGATTATGCTATACTATTAGTATGTGTGTGTGTGCGCGCGCGCGTGTGCATGCATGCAGTATGCCACAGCATAGGTGTGGAGGTCAGAGGATAGCTTGGAGGAATCAGTTCTCTCTCCAATAAGTGGATCCTGGGGATTATCAGGCAGGGCAGCACATGCCTTCACTGGTTGAACCATCTCACTGGCTCTTATATTTGGTCCTTAGAGAGTGAGACAGGCATAATCTACCTATCACAAACCTACATGGGGAGCCTGAGGAAGGTGGGAGTCTCATGTTCACTATCTACATGGTTAAGAGGTTTTACAAATGATGCCTATATTAAAACATTTTTTCCAGGCATAGTGGTACACACTATCTAGAAGAAGGATGTTGGAGTATCAGGAGACTGAGGCCAGCAGGTGCTACATGAGACTTTAATGTTTTCCCATTATCAAATTATACATCTTGCTCATGGGTCATCAAATACAGTCATCATTTCTTTTCCACTAGTAAGGCTGTTGATTGGTGCATAGATAACCACCTAAAACTTCTGTTACACTGCAGATTTGTACTCAGGTCTGGGATGAGGCATGAGAGTCTGTGTTTCTCACAGGATAGGCAATATTGATGCTGCTGTTGGACAAACAAACAAACAAAAAACCCAAGGATGAAGTTACTCATCCTGGGTGGGGGGGGAGGGGAATTAAATTTTGTTGGTCTTACATACTCCATTCACAATATCCTATCTAGTCAGTCACTAGCCTTTGTGGTCTTCACATGGTGGCCAGCCAAAAGATGGTTAAACAGGTGCTGGCCAAGGTCCTGAAACCCTGTGTGCCCTGGTTATGGAAAAGAAGGCTGTGGCACATGGATTTCTCCCTTAGAAGACACATTACCAAACCTGGTATGATACTACTATACAGAGAGACAGTCTTTCCACACCCAGTATGCTACGTTTTCTAGTAAGAATGAATAAAAAATCAACAGTTTGAGCTGGGTGGTGGTGGTGCACACCTTTAATCCCAGCACTCAGGAGGCAGAGGCAGGCAGATCTCTGTGAGTTCGAGGCCAGTCTGGTCCACAGAGCTAGTTCCAGGACAGGCTCCAAAGCTACAGAGAAACCCTGTTGAAAAACAAAAAACAAAACAAAACAAAACAAAAAAAAGTCAACAGTTTTACATGGGAAAATGCTAAGGATGGCATCCAACCTAAGTGGGGTCAAAGTGGGAATAGGGGCCTGCCACTAAGCCTGATGCCCCAAGTTCGATCCCCAGAAGCAGAGAGAATGGACTTTCGTAAGCTTTCTTCTAGCATCCACATATGCACCGTGAGATGTATATGTTCTCCCACACAAATAAATAAAAATAAACAAATGTACTTTTTTAAAAGGTAAGAATGAATGTGCCCAAAAGGAATGGAACTTGTGGAATGTTGGAAACAATGGGGGAAGCTATGTGCTGGAGAGCTAGCTTGGCAGGGGAGAGGGTTTGCTGCTCCTACAGAGAAGAAGAATTTGGTTTCCAGATTCTATGTTGGACAGCTCATGACCACCTAAAACTTTTGCTCCAGAGGATCTGATCCCCCCTTCTGGCCCCCATGGGCAAGTGCACTCACAAGCACATACTCTGCCTCCCACAGACACATAATTAACAATAAATTTGAATACTTTTAAATACTTCCAAAGATGACTCCTGAAAAAAATGCCTGGAAGTAAGAATGTGACCAAAGAGTTTACACAGGAAGCAGTCTTTACCCAGCTTGAGTGTAATGAGACAGGGTTCAAAAAATATCACTCCTGCCGGGCAGTGGTGGCGCACGCCTTTAATCCCAGCACTTGGGAGGCAGAGGCAGGCGGATCTCTGTGAGTTCGAGACCAGCCTGGTCTACAAGAGCTAGTTCCAGGACAGGCTCCAAAACCACAGAGAAACCCTGTCTCAAAAAAAAAAAAAAAAATCACTCCTTATCTGGCTCAGTCAAATGCAGTTTCCATTTTGAGTCTACTATCGCGTTTCAAGATGCTGTGAAATACTATTGCATTAACTAGCATTTTTTTTTGCATGCACATCATTTTAAGTTTCCCAGTTTTTATTTGAGCAAATGTAAGCATGAACAGTGGCCCCAAGGGGAACAGTCCTAAAGAATTCTCTTGTTGAGTGCTCAGTGCCTAGTCTGAACCTGGTGATGGATGACCCATGAGCTGACTACTGCAGATTGACTTGTGTCTGCTTAGGAGGAGGACTCTCCTTACAGTGAGAGTGTGCACGGACCTCCTTTTGAGAGTGCCACCACCCTCTGGATACATCGCAGGAACCCATTCTTTATCGGAGAAACTGGAGAGATGGCTCAGCAGTTAACTACTTGCTGGTCTCCCAAAAGGACTGGGACTTGATTCCTAGACTCCACATAGTGGCTCACAACCCTAGTTCCAGGGGATCCAACATTCTCTACTGACCCCTACAGGTACCAGACACACTCATTTTGCACATAGGTACATGCAGACAAAACACTTATACACATACATTTTTTTTGAAAGAGATAACTGTCTAAGTCACATTCATCTCATAGCCTGCTTCTTTCATTCTATTAAAAAACAGTTCTAAAATAACTGTAAGCAAGGCAGTGTGGTTATTTAGAATCTATAAAACTCAACGGGCTGGTATTATAGTCATTTACCACATAGAGTTATAGTTTGTCATCTAAATTTGTACAACTTCTATTTATTTAGAAACCAGGACTGGTTCTTGAGCTAGATCAGTGGGAAAAGATGCTTGCTGCCAAGCCTGACAAAGATGAGTTTGATCCAGAAATCCACATGGTGGAAGGATAAAACAAGCTCATGAAAGTTGTCCTCTGACTTCCACATGTGTGTCAGGGCATGCACGAGCACCCGCACACACGTAGATGAAGTAAGCAAATCAATGCAATTTTAAATTACAAATAAAAATTTTAAAATAGGGGAAATACAAAAAGGAAGGTGAAAATTTTGCAATGAAGTAAATGTCAGATCTATAGCATCGTAGCCCAGACTTAACCACTGTCAATTGTTATTTTCTTTGTTTCTTTTGCTTTTATCTCCTAAGCTTCTGGGCAGATTTGATGGACTGGGAGTTTTTATTTGAGTGGACCACGAACTGTTGTTTCATTTCCCCCCCTGCTCGGATCGTGCAAGCTGTCCTACCTGAGGTCCAGTCTCCTGGTGTTGTGAAGGTACACCCAGCTGTACATTCAGTTTGCCCATAACCTTCATAGACCTTCAAGCAAAACACAGAAACCATGATGTGGGACAAACTGTTCCAGAGCTGCCTGGTGGCCCTTCTCGGCCAGCTTGCTTCCCAGTGACTGACTGCTGCTCCCAGCTGAGGATGGTGGGAAGCACAGTGCCCTGGGTAGCTAACTCCGGCAGAACTGAAGACATCAGGGCTGTGCTGTTGCTTTTTGCCATGTGTGGTTTGGAATAGAGGTTTCTGGCCAAATTTCAACCATAGGCTCTGTTTTCACTTGGATAATGCATACTCAAGGTAAATATTCTAGACTTACTGCAGGTCTGATTTTATCTTTGACCTTCCTCTCCAGAGTTCAAGGCATATAAAGCATAAAAATTTAAGCACTGTACTTATGAAACAGACATGCTTAACTTCCCTCGAAGCCTTGGGGCAGTCAAAGCCTTGCCTCTGTAGGAATGCGACAGATTTTAACTGAATGGATAAATGAAGGGATGGTTTTGCTTGTTTATTTTCTGGTTTTTCTTAGAGATGATCAAACAACAACACAGGTATGGGATCTCCCTCCCTGATGCTCTTGCTTTGAGATAGGAGATGTTTTGAAGACAGTAGAGTACAAAAAGGCACATGAAGCATGTATTTATATTTTTATTTTCAAAAAAATATTTATTTTATGTGTATGTGTGTGTGTGTGTGTGTGTGTGTGTGAGAGAGAGAGAGAGAGAGAGAGAGAGAATATGTACCATGTGTGCAGTGACAGTGGAGGACAGAAGAGGACATTGGCGTCCCTGAAACTGGGGTAACAGACGGTTGTGGACCACCAAATGGTTATTGGAAACCAAACTCAGGTCCTCTGGAAGAGCATAAGTGTTCTTAGCCATTGAGACATCTCTCCAGCCCCTTAGGATGCATTTATAGTTCATCTGATTCCTTTTCCTTTCGCTAAAACTTCCAAGGTCCCAGGTAAAAGATTCCTAACAGGGATATACCTGGGGGTTCCCAAAAGGTGGCAAGGCCATTCTGCTCTGTGGCTGTGAACTTTTCTTACCCACACAATGAAAAGCTTGGCTCCCCAGGATCTTCCTCTGTAACTAGAGAGTATAATAGGTGTATTGCCTGGCACACATCCCACCGCCCCTGAGGGAGGCCCTGGTAGGTAATACCTGGCACCCCAGAGCTGCTCGTAGGAATCCGAGGACGGTTGGTGATGCGGGGGCTGCTCCCGTAACAATCATCCTCACGTGCCCACCGAGACTGGCCTATGAGAAGAGAGAAGCTGCCAATGCTTGTAACACCTGAGATGGTCCTCACTCAAGACCAACTTTCAACAGCTGGGCCCTGGAAGCTACGGCTCAGATTGGGAAGAAAGCTGCGTACTGAGGAAATAAATCTACCTGCCGAGGAAGCCCCTCCCTTCTACATAGTAAACCTGATCAGTCTACAACTTAGCCCGCAATATGTCCTATCCTGTCACTGGTTTGAGATTAAGTGCCATTATTCTATGTGGCATTTTTTAAAATACTACACTTCTCCCTCCTTAAAGGATTCAGCTGCTTCCACACGCTCTCATTATTTGCAGATCTCCAAAACAATTACTTAGGACAATTTTCTCCAGCTTCCATTTTAATGGCATTGCCTTTTTCTCATGCATAAATCAATACTATGCTTTATTTACTATGTTCTGCAGAGGACAAAGGATACTTGAAACACTTTGTTTCTGTAAGTTGATCCAAGAGAGCTTAAATATTAATTTTTATGGTTAAAAATAGAATAGCAAGGAGAAGAGTGAGCTGGTACTACTAATGAACTAGATTCCTTGCGTGGTGCAGAGCATGGAGACTGTGGTGGCGATCTGGTAAGGGGCACTTTGGACTGGCCTGATTTGGGAGAAACTGAAGGGACAGGACACCAGAAGAGGGAAAGGGGACCCCTAGCCATCTGGTGAGGAGTGCTACTGAAAACCCACCACAGACTGTTTACTGGGAATGGCAAGAGGAAGCCCAGACCTTTGGATCCCAGGAGTGTCATAGCGGCGTACTGGCCTGATCACCCAGGCAAGATGGAGGCCTTTTAAGGCCTTTCTAAGGGCCTTTTTAGTGGTATATGTGGTATGTATGCATATGCATACAATATTTTAAATTAATCATTTGAGAATCTCATACCACAGTCATTCCTCATTCCTCCTGTTAACTCCACCGGGTCCATCCCTAACTCCCTCACCTCTCCCAACTCCCTGTCCTCTCTTTTGGTTTGTTTAACATCCTATGGAGTCCAGCTTGTGCTGCCCATATATGCAAGGGTATGAGGCCATCCACTGGAGCATAGGCAACCCAGGGGTCCTCCCGCTGGTTGCTTTTTAGCAAATACAACAGTCTCCAAAAATTAAAAAAAAAAAAAATCATGGCTTTTAAAATTCCGGCGGCAGCTTAAGCTTTGACTTCATGAGCACAAGAGTCATTTTTTCATGGTATCACAGGTCACTGACACAATCTTCTTCACTTCTATGAGGTCGCCCGCCGGGCACCGTGTCACACTAGACTCACAGGCTTGTTCCTTTACCTGAATCTTATTAAAGAAGAGGTCATCCCAGATGCTATTGTTTCTGATGATTCCACTCCGGACCTCAGCCTGCTTTCGCTTTGCTGCAAACTCCAGGAGCCAGCGCTTTAATGAAGTGTCTGCCTGGTGGAAGATCTGAGGAGCACAAGCAGGAGACAGCTCTCAGGGCCTGACGCTCTTGCTTTTAACACATCTTCCAGGAAGCAGACCCAGACTAGCCAGCAGAGGAGCCATACTCCAGTGTACCCTCGTGAGAGATCACTGGATTTCTGGCATGAAGCTGAAGGTTAGCACTGTCAAGGCCCAGGAATATTTTGGAGATGGGAAAGGGAGGGGAGGGGAGGGGAGGAGAGAGGGGGAGGAAAGCTAGGTCTCTTTAATCAGAGTTTTGGAAGCTGAAGAAAACCAGAGAAGGAAGCGCAGGGAAGAGACAGGGGACATTGGAAAGGAGGAGAGGGAAAGCAAGCCTCCCTGGGACCCCAGATTCTGTCCACATCAGCTAATACAAAGCCTTCTAGTCTGTGGGACTCACTTTGTCATACATCCGATTCAGCAGCCGTGGGACCACAGGGAAGATGGTGGGGCGGAGAGCCTTCATGTCATCTGAGAGGAGGCGGATGTCTCCCTGGAAGAAGCCCACGCGGCCTCCATGGCAGTAGACCACAGACTGAAGGGAGAGAATGTGGGAATTACTTAGGGTGGGTACTCCTGGCTGCAGTCCAGAGCTATCAAGTTTCTAAGACCCCACCCAACCCTGGCTGCTGCTGTAAGACGGTGAAGAGAGCAAGGGAGTGACCCGCCCACCTACAATCTTCGCACTAAGTCCCAGCCAGGCCTGGGGAGAAGGCCGGGTGACAATTGCTGAAGGAGCCATTCTTGGTGGCACCTGCCCTATCGCTGCCATCCTGCTCCCACCCTGGAGACTTGGCTCTGTGAAATATTCTGCTATCCACACTCTATAAAAGGGTCTGCTCCAGGTCCCTAGAGGGGCCCTAGATTTCCCAGGAACATCTCTCTCCTCGGGCACTAGCGTTGGCGGGAGATCAGGGGCTCCTGGCTGGTTCCTATGGGGCCAGAAGCACACTCGGGGCCCTTACATGTGTGTTCTGTTCTGTAACACCCAGGACAGCCTTTTAAGGAAGACAGCATGTCCCGTGCGATCATTTGTGGGAGAGGAATGCAAAGCTTGGAGAGGTAAAGCCACTGGTTCAGCTGGATAAAACGAGTTGACATTAGAATGGCTGGCAGTCTAATCCAGGCCCGGAGAGGTGGAAAGCAAGCCCCACGATAGCAGATCTCCCCTCTAGATGAAGTAGAAATATACTTGAAAGATGTATTTTATTCACAGGCTGCTCCTTTGAGTGACATGTGCATGGGAAAGTCTCTGACCCCACCTTCCTAGATGGATTCCTGCCTTTGCTCGCTCTGCTCTCACCAGGTCCGTCTCAGGGCCATTCTTACACAGTCCTGGTCTACAGCCCCTGGAGCCATGACGATGCCACAATTTTACTACTTTATTCTGCCTTTTAGGAGCTTTCGTGTCATGGAACACAAGCGTGTTGCCTGTCACAGAGCACTTCTGTAAATCTGTAAAATGCCCTTGCAGTGGACACGGCCAGCCAGGCCCTCGGCCAGCTGAGGTGTGCCTGGGTGTTTCCGGAGGACCGCTCCTAGGAAGGACAGGTGGAGAAGCCAAGGTCCTTGGATCCCTCTGGCCCCTTACGCTACCTTCTAAGGATGGAGTATTGAGTCCTACTTCACACCGGCAGTGACGAGTGATGCCCTGCTCTAAGTGAAGGTTCTAGGCACAGAGGGTGCCTCCCTGACGCCAGGGCCTTACCTGCACCATTCGCTCAAACATGTGTGCTAAAGGCAAATAGGAAAAGTGCACATCCGCACAAGTGGGAGCCCACTGACTCTGCAAGAAAACACAAGGAGCCCAGGCAAGTCCCGGTCAGGCAGGCAGAAGTCTTACCTGGATCACTCTCTCAAACATGTGAGCCAGAGGCAGGAAGGAGATGAGCACATCGTCCTGTCTCGGAAAGATCACTTTCTGCAGGTGACGGGCATGGGAGACAGAAAGGAAAGAAACACTGACAGGAAGACAACGAGAGAGTCATAAAACAATAAAGAGAAAAATGGTCCTGGGGGGAGGGGTGGACAGGAAGTGGGGGAGGGGAGGACAGAGAGGTGAGATGAGAGGGAAAAATGATGAAAGGAGGGGTGGGGAGGGAACGTGGAGGGAGAAGGGAGAGAGGGGGAGGGAGAAAAGGGAGGGAGGAAGGGGAGAGAGAGAGAGAGAGAGAGAGAGAGGGAGAGAGAGAGGCAGCATAGGAAGCGAAGTGTTAGGTCGCAGCGCCAGTGGGTGTAGGTTATCTGCAGAAGCAAAGAGCCACATGAAGCACACATAAACCAGCAGAGCCAGGCTCCGCAGGGAAGTCTCCTCTCGGGACGGCCTGCATCTCGCTTGCAGTCTGTCTGTCGGTGGCGCCAGCCTGACTCTCTCATCCCCATCCTTCCTGAAACATCTGCCACGGTCTCCCTGGGCCACCGAGCAGAGACCGGTTTTGACTCCATGGCATTTTCTAGGCCTTTCTTGTAGAGAAAATGGCTCAGAGAGTCCTTCATCTCATCTGTGCCAGCTGGGCTGAGTTTTGGGCGGTGACAGAGGAGAACGGGCCAAACCACAAACAGGTGGCCAGACAGACTCCGGAGTCACAGCTAAGAAGCGGGGCCTCCCTTAAAGGAGAATGCATCAGCTGGGCACTAGCCCGTAGCTGTCTCCAGATCAACTGATCCCAGAGACGTAGGCTGTTCTGTCCGCTTGAAGGGCGGGATCCCCTGAGGTTATTGTTCACTTATGAATATTGCAGGCATGCTCCCCACCTGCCCTTCTGTTTTCCTGCTCTTCGTTGGAACCTTAGTTTTGTAAGTTATTCCCTTCTTCCCCTCAATAAAACTGAGATTAAAGTTAGCCTGATTAATCCTATTTGCTGATCGATTACGCCGCATCAAGCAAAGGGTGGAAGTTTCCTTAGTGGGTCCTAACTGTTCTTTGTCTCGTTATAGAAGTCTTTACTCCCTTTTGCCTTCTGAACCAATGTGGACAAACTTTGGGATCCTGAATCATGGCTTAGAACCTGATCTCAACCAGCAACCATGCCTCGGTTTCCCACCGAAGCATCTCAGGGTTTGGAGTCGAGGCTCCCAGTACCCTGTGGCACACACTCAGAGAGAGAGATTGTTTCCGTAGTGGAGAAAGGGCCTGCCTCCCTTTCTCCTGAAGGAAGCTGTGGCACATACTCACCGCAATGCACTCGGGACAGCTCCTCCTGTCTGAGCTGGTTATAAACACTAAGGTGCTTTGGTCAGACCAAGAAAGCAAGCCATGTGGGCTTTACAGCTGCCTTTGAGCACAGTCTTACAGTTAGCAGCTGTCGCTGTTTCTCAGACTCTAGTAGTCCTTAAACACAAAATCACCAAATCAAACGCTGGCCTGCGTGAGAAGCAAGTCAGTGAGGCTTACTCTCCAAAGGTATACACGGGAGCTCAAGAGCTCATTTTTGAAGTGAAGAAAAAAAAATAAAACAACAAAAAACCGAAAAGCAGGTTTACATGCTCCCCACCCCCCACCCTGGGCTCCTGGAGCTTTTAGATATTAAGTGAATGTTGGGGGGAGGGTCATTTTGGCATTGGGGTTGAAAGCTGGTTTGATGGCTCATGCCTGTAATCCCAGCATCTGGGAAACTGAGACAGGAGGATCAGATATTTGAGGCCAGCCTGGAATACATAGTGAGACCCCAATACCCCTCCCGAAAAAATAGTGTTAGGGATTAAAAAGCAGTTGTAAAAGGTGTCCGATGAGGACAGAAACTCCTGCCTGCAAGTGCTGCCCAAACCCTAAAAGAATGACAGCAACAAAACACAACTCTGAGCACAACCAACCCTGGGTCCTCTCACTACAACCATCACAGGCTAACTGAGAATATGGCCAATGCATCTGAAGACGAGGGTGTCCTAAGGTAGTATCAAAAGCCTGGACACCCTGCCAGGCCAACTTGAAGTGTCCCCTCCAGAAACAGCTGCACGGGAAGTTTACTTTATTCACCTCGGTCACTTTCAGGAAGCCTGAGAAGTCAGCCACCACATTCCCATGGGTGAGCATGGCACCTTTGGGGTTCCCTGAAAACAGAAGGCAAGAAGGAGCACTGATTAGGAGCCAGAAAGTTACCCTTTGACCTCCACATACGTACTGTAGCATGGCACACCGTGACATGGGGTGTACCCACCCAACCCCTACACATCTGTAATCTCAGTTCTCCAAAGGCTGAGGCAGAAGAATTTCTGTGAGTTAAGGCCTGGACTGTAGACTGAAACTCTGTCTTGAAAGAGGTTTCTAGTTTTACATGCTATGTGAATTTTGCCTCAAAAGGGGAAAAATGGAGAGAAAGAAACAGAGTATGTGAGGAGGATTTCTCTGGATAGGATCACTGAGTCATCTCTCAATTCTAATCTGAAACCTGAGCTCATGCAGATGCTAATAGGACCTAGGGAACCCAATGAGAAGCCAGAAGAGGCCCCAGTAACTTCAAAGTAAAGAACCCCAGAGGCAGGAGGCAGTCTACAGTCAGGAGTCAGCCTGAGAGGATGCTGTCTTAGAAGGAACCTGTTCATCAGGTTGTTCTACCAGGTATCTTGTCAATCAATGAGAAATGCTCCCTCCCCACAACACCAAGGAGAGAATTGGTGCAGACAGAGTTAGGAGCCGTGGCGAAGGAGGGCTCAGGTAGCCCGGGAGCGGTACTGCCTACATAAGAACTCAGAACAGTATCCACCAATGAAAGCATAGGTTTCAAGGTTTTCCCTCAACCATCTCCCAACTTCCACAACCCACTTCTTGTTCTTGATCCCCCCCCCCGGGTCAAACCTGGTGGGAGAAGGTGGAGTCCCCACTAGCAAAGTTGGGAAGCAGGAGAAGCAGAGAGGGAAGAAGGATGGGGGATTGGGTTCCCATGCCGAAGCCACAGCTCAAACTGCCACTGTCTTTCTGAATTAAGCCTCTGTGACTTGCAGAGACCATGGGATACTTTATTAACCAATAGTGACCAGGAAGACATTTATCCAGGGTCAGAGACAGACAGAGAGAGAGAGAGAGAGAGAGAGAGAGAGAGAGAGAGAGAGAGAGAGAGAGAGAGATAACACGAGAACTTCCTTCCTCGATCACGTGGAATTTGGTAACGGAGATAAAAATAAACTCTTTTTCATAATTATATCCCCTGAGGCCTGCTTGCTCATCTTGCAGGTGACCCACTTGGCATCAGTCAAAGCCTCATCTTTTAATTCAAGTGATGGAGGCGTTCCTCTGCTTAGGACATGTGATGAGTGAGGCCTCAGCCTGCACGCTGGTGCTTTCACCCGTGATGCCAACACCAGATTTGGTTCTGGGGGACATAGAAGCTTGTGTTATTTGAAAAGTGATTATTTTTTTTCCCTAATAGGTAGTTGTCAAAATGTCTTCCTTCTGAAAAGAGAAAGATGCAGAGGATCTGCCTTACCTGTGCCTGGCTCTCTATTCCAGTGCTCTGTCAGGCCTGAGCCTATGTTATTTCTCTTCTCTGACCCTCAAGATCCACATCCTACAGAAGCCCAGGGTGCTTAAAGTACTCCAGGAGTCACCTGGCAATTTTCACCTTCAGATTCTGGAAGTTTCTAAGGATCATTCTCCAGACACCAGTCACAGACAGAACCGTCACAGAATGGGTCCTGGTGCTGAAGTTGTCGGAGGGGCTGGCTGGCACACACATGACCAACATAAGCTCAGGGCAGAGATCCCCACAGCCCTCTCAGCTGAGGCTGACACTGGCAGCGTTGGCCACTCTCCATTCTGCGCCCGTTTCTTCTCCAGCGTAATGCCAAAGTTCAGACCTTTCAGAAGCACAAATATTCTTGCAGATTCAAATGTCACTTTATAAATGACCTACAGGACTCTTAAAATATCCCCAGTCATCTATTTCCACAAGTCATCTCTACACATTGCTCAAAGGCTGAAGGAGAAGCGAATGTTGGTCAGAGTCTAGAAGCTGAAGACAAAAGTTCCCCTGGGAAGTGTGAGGAGAGCCTTCGAGAAGGCTCCGTCTGCTGTGCACATTCAGGACAAATCTACACCTCCAGCAGCATGTCCTGTAAACTGGATGTAGAAATTTTTCCGGTTGCTCATGTGGAGAACAAAAATCATCCTAGACAGAGCTATGAGCAATCAGTTTGCAGAACCAAGCTGCAGGTTTTCCTGTAGCTGTCTTGGTTGCTGGTACAGACAGTGAGAGGCTCTGCCACCCAGGTCAACGTCTCAGTGATAGCCACTGTCAATATCTTGGTTCCCACTCAGAAGCTAATAAATAATTGTATTATTCATTTACTATCTATGGAAACCGAGTCTGAAGAGAGGTCATGTGATTCCAAGGCAATAGCAAGAATGCTGAGTTGTCTCCCCGAGCACCAGCAGGTGTTTTCACAGTGACCGTGTACAACCTGGCTCCAGACGGTGCCGACTGATTCTGTTCTTCTCTGGCCTGACTGATTCCAGAACAGTCCCTCCACAGGCTAGAAGGACCTCTCCCTGGAAGATCCTGCCAGAAGTCAGGTCATAGTTTCCACGTTTCCCCACCATCGATGCTGACGACCAGACATTCCACATGCTGTGACATCGGGGACAAGTGTGACTGACATGCTGACAAGAGGATGAATGTAAGAGGCACAACACAGGCTTAGCCTAAATCCAAGGAAGTCCAAGTCTGTGGTCCAGCTGGATGATTCTGGGCCAAAGGCCTGCTTGCTCTCTCAGACCTGCCTGGCACCTGCCATGGCTTTAAAGAAGATGACTGAGCAGTTTTCCAGCCCCGTGCATGCTGCCCCTCTGCACAGATAGGTCAAGGCCAGCCTGGTCTCTGTGTGAGTCCACAGTATGGAAGGCACTGGGTGGGACGGCTGTGCCTTCCAGCTGGCCAGCAGCATGTTTCAACAGCACAGGATACTTCTCCAGATAAAGGAGCTGCGGCATTGACCAAGTGAACTACTGAAGTTACTCTGGGAGGCCAAGGAGGTCCAAAGCTAAAAGCCACAGCAGCGACTTATTCCCCACACCATGCCATCAAAAAAATTATGCTATGAAACTCAACACCCAAAAGATTTCAGGAGGTGCTATTTTAAAAGCAACATAAGCCTGAAGGGCACTTTTAAAATTCTGGGCGGCTCTGGAGAGCGGGGGCTGTGTTACTTTTCTAAGTGATTTAGTAAAATAAAGTTTGTTTGTTTGTTTTTTCGAGACAGGGTTTCTCTGTAGTTTTAGAGCCCGTCCTGGAACTAGCTCTTGTAGACCAGGCTGGCCTCGAACTCACTGAGATCCACCTGCCTCTGCCTCCTGAGTGCTGGGATTAAAGGCGTGTGCCATCACCACCCGGGCGGAAAATACAGTTTTAAAAAACAATCTTTAAACCTGTTTGAGTTAAAGAATCCACCCCCATCCCATAGCAGATAAAGTCATACCCGTCAAGATCTACTGCCATGCATAATCCATTGATATGGCTGGTCCCAGGTCTCCCAAATGCTGTGTAAGCTGTTCCTTTGAAAAGTTCAGGGATCCCAGGTCACTGCCCACTGAGAACTATCGTCAGGCTGGTCAACCCTTGGTCTTGAAGTGAATGCTGGGAACTTCTTGTCCATTCAAGGTGAAGCAAGTAACTTCCTGTGATAGTTTGAATGAATGCCCCCTATAGTCTCAGCCATTTCAATGCTTGATCCCCACCTGTGGCACTGTTTGGGCAGCTGGGGAGGCATGGCCTTGCTGGAGGAAGTGTGCCCCTGGGAGTAGGCTTTGAGAGTTTAAAGACTCATGCCATCTCTAGTTTGCTTTCCCTGCTTCTTGCTTGCAGTTTGAGGTGTGAGTTTCCAGACCTCAGCACCCAGGTCCAGTCCGCCATGTCTACCACCTGTTGCCATGTTGTCCAACTCCACCATCACGGAATCTAACCCTTTGGAGCCACAAGCCTCAATGAGCCCTTGCTTCTGTATGTTGCCTTGGTCATGGTGTTTTATCAGTGCCACAGGAAGTAACCAGGACATTTCCTCAGTCGTCAGATGAGGAGGCAGCAATGAGAAGGGCGCTGGGAGGACGGATGGAAGCGCAGGATGCTGGTCCCGGTGCCTCCATGTGGTGGTTAGTGTCTCTCGGAGCGGATTTGCTCTCAAGCCTGCTGGCCTCACAGACTGTGCTGAGGGGCACAGTGACAGGGCTCTGTAAGCTACAAAGTGCTGGATCTGTCCCTTCTCCAGGAAGCATCTCCAGATTATTCTTGCTGGTATACCCCTTGCTCAGCACCAGGCACAGTCATTTCTGCTCATGCCTTCTTCCTGACAATCTTGCCCATGTTGTCCTTGTACATCCCATCCCCATTTTATTTGAAACCTTTAACCACCTCCTCCCAGGTGTGGACTTGGGGACAGTGACAGCAGAGGGCTTAAGTGGTTGCCTTGGTTCTCTATCCAGTGGCAGAGATGGGGTTTTAAGTCCATACTCCGTCCCTGGTCTCTGACACTAAGGCTAGGCAGGAGCAGAAAACAGAGGGAGAACTATTTCTCATAAAGAAACGACTCCACGAGCAGAGGACACTCTCCTGCTTTTCATCCAGCCACCTAGACTCCTTTGTCTCAGAGGTAGAAGGTGCTGAGTCCCCTCATTGCCTGTCTACATCTGGCCAGCCCTGTCTTGCCCAGCATGGCTAATGGCAGAAGCAGAAGGTAGCCAACAACAGTAACTGAGCAGGACCAGGACTAGTATGAGACTCAGTCCACACCACAGAGAGCACGAGAGACCCCCAAAGTCTCCTTCCAGCCGGGAGCAGAGACAAACACTCACGACCGAGGGTCTGGGCCTCTGCTTACCTGTTGTGCCACTGGTGAAGCACACGATGGAGAGGTCATCAGGACGTGGGGGCTGCGGGAACGAGAAGAGACGTGTATTGGGGAGAACCAGTGGGACCCCTTTACCACCCAGGCCCACGCATGCACTACAGTGAGTGACGAGTGACGTGCTGGGCAGGCAAGCTCCCAAGAACGAGGAAAGAAACGTAGTACGCAGACACCCGCGTGTCCTATCAACCTCATACCTGGTCCCATTTTCCCTACCCCAGCCTGAGCAGAGTACTGCATGGGGTTGGGCTGCTGAAGCCAAAGACCCCTCCTTTCTAGTAGGCGTGGCTTGCTGTTTAGCTGTTTAAAGCACCCCAAGCTCTGCATCAGGCCCTGGCTGCAGGGGCCCATGGTCCTGGGCCACTAGGAGGAGTCTACCTAGTCTGTGTGCACGCAGGGAACAGCTTTCTAAGGAGGTAGCATGTGAAGTGATGGGTAAAAGCGAGGGGGCTTCGGGGAGGGGACCTGTCTGGGCACAGAAGCCGTGGTGCTGGACACGGGGCATGCTGGAGACTTATGGAGCACTTCTTGGAGGCAGAGTCTGGCACAACAGAGATGTAAATAGGACCCCTTACACATGGAGGGCTCTAGGAAGTAGAGTTATGACCTGCTCTGACCTGGATGTGAGAAAGCTCATCAGAGGTGGAAGGGAGTGGGAAAGACTGAGCAGGGGGAGGCCTAGAAACCAGAGGCCTTGTGAGAAACCTGAGCTTCTCCCCTCAATGCCCACTTCAGAAGGCAGAGATGGTCATTACTACCTGACCTTTGGCGGGACCACATAGGATGGCACTCAGAAAAGTTCAAAGGATAAAAATGAACAAAGAAAAATCCAGAGTGGTGGCTCATGCTTGTTATCTCAGCGCGTGGAGGCAGAGGCCGTGAAACTGACGGGGTTTCCTGGCTGGCCAGCCTTGCCCACTTGGCAAGGTCCAGGCCTGTTGAGAGTCCCTGTCTTAAAGAATAGTGCCTGAAGAAAATTAGTTGAGGCTGATGTTGGGCCTCCACATACCCTCACATACACCTACATAAACACCTGCATACATATAAACACGAATATGCACACACACATGCACACACACATGCACACACACAAGCACACACACAAGCACACGCACACACACGCAGGCACACAACACTCATGCACACACACATAAGCACACACACAGATGATGCCAACGGCTCCTGGGCCATGAGGTTCACTTCTAAATCTTGAATGCTTCTATCCATCTTATGCTCTGTGGGCTTCATAACATTCAAGAGAGATAAAGGAAAACAAGACCTCCCTAGGAAAACGTTACAAGAGCGCCAAGGGTGGCTAGGACTGGATGTCCTTTTGTCTCTCTCCCGACATCTGACTCCTGCCCTCAGTCCTCTCCTGGGCTCTCAACCCGTAGCAGTGTTGGGCAGCGGGGTAAGCACTGCTAGGCTGCTCACAGGAGCTGCTTATTGACATGGAGGTAGGTACTCCTTGGCCTCTCTCCCCAGCCCTGTTCAGCAAGGGCTCCAAGAGAACCGGTCTTACTCATTATCTTGCTCACCAATGCCTGCTGGGAGATTAGCTTACCACGGGGGCATGGAGATTCTCTTGGCCACAGTCCTGAAAAAAGAAAATACTATTTTTAAAATGTTCAAAAGTGATTATAAAATTCAAAAAGTCAAGATCACTCACCACAGTAGGCCTTGCTCTTACGCCAAGCCCAGAGCTTAGGATCCCTGCCTGGACATGAACTGCGGTGACAAAGGCCACTTTAGCGGTCCCTCCTCAGACATATTCTAGCCTGAGGCTCTTGGGAAAAAGGGAGGATGCTGAGGGGTCGCAGGCCTGCCCCATATGCTACAGACAAAGAGTCTGTTACTCAGGAGAAGCCAGGCACCATACATGTATCACTTAGTTTTGGACATATTGGGGAACGTACACAAGAGAATGGCTGAATGACCGAGGTTTCTAGATGATCAGTCAGTGCTGGGGGTGGGGCAGTGAGGAGGTAAGGAGAGGGGCTGCCAGTGCAGGTGTGGCTAATGTCACAAAGGCTTACAAGCGCACAGGGTCATGGGTGCAGGGAAGGACAGACAGAGGCATGAGGACATCTGGGAGGTTTTGAGGGTGTGTCCCTCTTACAGCATGCTAGAGGTCAATAGTTACTGAGCAAACCTGAGGTCCAGGAGGCCAGGAGGCCTTGCACCAGTCTATTAACCCATTCATTGCCACCACGCTGATGCCCCTGGGGTGGCCATGTACAGAAAATTAATTCCGTGGACTGCTGAGTGGGTCTGGTTCCTATTGATGAGAACCTTCCCAGGTCCCTGGACCACAAGTTTACACCTTTTACAAGTGAGAAAGCTATAGAGGCCACGTGAGTGCCCCTCCAGCTGGAGCCATCATCCAGCTCTTGGTGCCTGAGGCCACTGGTTGGGCCCGTCTCAGAGTCAATCTAGAGGGTGTCTATAAACACTGATTCCGGGTCTCCCTCCTCTAGTCCTTGCAAAGTCTGCCTTGTCGTGCCACTGATGTACCTGAAGGGCCCAAAACAGACACCGTGAGGCATGAGAGGGGTGGGTGGCCAGTGCTGTGATTGACAGCCAGCCAGCTCTAACCCAGCAAACATAACATCCTAGATGCGGGTTCTCACCTCTATGGCCTGCATAGATTTGACGTCCACCCCACACTTCTGCCCTCTCTCTTTCAGGGCATCCTCAAATGGCTCCATGAGGATGATCAGCTTGAGCCCCGGAGTCTCCTTCTTCTCCACATGCTCCAGGAGAAGTATAGCCTTCTGAGGTTTATCCACGATCACCGTGCAGATGTCCGCTGCAGAGGCCAAAGGGGACAGTCAGGCTGAGCAGGTGCAGGCTGGGACTGAGGAGGTCGTGACAGGCCACTATACCAGCTTGTGTGTAAATGAATGTGTACAATAGGCTATGAGGGTCGTGCATCACGTGTACCATTCGTGCTAGGTGGAGTCAAGGGTAAAGGCTTTTAGGCAAAAGCATTCTGCAGCAGATAGGTCAGTTTTCCTCCAGACAGTCCCCCATGAGTCCAGGTCTGTCTGGGATATTTACCACCATGGCAAGGATGACGCCAAGCTGTAGTAACATTACATGGCCACAGTCTCTTAGAAGGTCTGTCATGGCACCACAGACCTATGGATGGAGGCTTCAGGACAGTTTAGATCAGAAGAACAAGTCAGGGGCCATCATGTAAGCCCCCTAGTGTTTTATTTTGTTTTGTTTTTGGATTGTGAGACAGAGTCTCACGGAGCCCAGACTGGTCCCCAACTGGCTATGCAATGGAGGATGGCTTTGAACTTCTAACCCTCCTCCTCCAGCTTTCCAAGTGCTGGGATCTCAGACATTTTCCATGGTGTCTGGCTAAGACCTTAGCGTTTCCTGAGAACTGAGGTAAAATGCCTTTTATGAATGCCTAACAATCATTACGACTTAAGAGGTTAGAGGATGAGGGCTAGTCGCTTATTCAGGAAGGAACAGGAGTGGGGGCTCACCTGTATTGATGATGTAGCGAATAGCCCCTGGACCCAGCGTGTCATAGAGGGGGACCACCACCATGGAATATGTGTAGCAGGCCAGCTCTGCAATGATCCACTACAGAAATGCAAAGTTTGGGTTGGGGGAAAGAGGTAAGTCCAGTACGTCAGCGTGTGCTGAGGTTAGCCCAAAGACCTCTAGACCATGCTTGCTATGCTAGTGTGCAACCTCCAGATTTCATGTCCAAACAGCCCAAGTCCACTGCCTGACCCTGCCTAGGCCTCTTTATCATGACTTTTCCTCCCCGGTGGCTCCAAGTACAATGTGGATGGGGCCTGGGAGCTGGGGATGCAGGTGGTGGTGCCATGGCCCTAGGTCTCCATTCTTTGTCAGACCCCAGACCTACCAAGAGTGGAAACAGGATTTCCCTTCCCTAGTCTACTGATGCCTCTGAACGCAGTCAGACCACACTCACCTCTGGACGATTCTGTGCGAAAACACCAATGAACTGCTCGGTGCCCACTTTACAGTCATGCTGGAGAAGTCCTGACCCCAGAAATTCAGCTCTGTTGGCCACCTGCACACAGATGGGTGTGGGTGGGATCGGGATGGAGAAATGAGGAGGTTTCAATGGGGCTTGTACACACAGCTTTCCCACGTCTGTCTGAGCTTCTGGGCTCCCCACCCAGGCATGCAGAAAGCCTCTAGAGGCGAAGGAGAGGTATTAGGTGGGAACGCTGGGGGGAAACAATAAAAAGTGATCCCTCTGGCATGTGGGAGGGGTTCACGAAGCCCACCTATCCCCTGGGGGATGCCCAACGTCAATGGCTGGGGTCGTATTCTTCAGTGGTGTAGACACTGATAAGTTTCTCCTGTTCCTATAACTAACCCCCTACTCGTTCCCATGTAAGCAAGCCTACTGAAACTCAGTGGGTTACAAAAACCAGACAGACCGGAGGGTAGGAGCGGGGCTTGTCAGGAAGGAGTTTCAAGGAGGGGGTGATGGAAGGCAAAAGCAACTCAGATACATTATATACATCATGACACCATCAAAGAATTTAAAATAACTGTGAGGAAAAAAAAGCAAGGCTCTTGCAGACATTATGTATCAGGCTTCAAATGGGCACAATTTTTAGTGGAATAGATTTCTCCAAAGATTTTGAATAAGAAGACTTTAATATCACACACGTATTTGTAGATTTTATTTTGTTTATTTTACCTTTATGGCTTCATTTAATTTTTTTTACCACATTCAAAAGATTTCCTTTTACCACAGATAACACCTGAATTGACTGTCACTATGTATGTTTTCTAAACAGTTTTCTCATACCTGTTCAGATAAACCAGATATTAAATTCACATTGTTCTATCTTCATATTATATTCTATAATATATATGTATATACATATATACATATCATTTCAATGTAAAGACTAATTTTAAGAAATGAGGCTCCTGGGACATAGCTGGCTACACCTAGGCCTCCCCTAACCCAACAGGGTACCATGCCTGCAGGGTTGGATAGGTGGGGCCTGTGTTCTCACCTCCTGGTAGGAAAGCCACTGGTAAGGCTGCTTTGGCTTCCGGAAGCCAAGACAGGGCCCATTCCCTGCAGAGAGACAAGTGGGCCTTGCGTCAGGGGGAGAACAGGTGAACTCAGCTGCCCCCGTCCACCAAGCGCAGGGTGGAAATCCCATGCTGTGGGCGCCTCTGGGTCCAGGAGACTTCCCTCAAGCAGTTTGTCTCACCTGCTTGTGGCCCAAGAAGATCGTGAGAATGCAAGAACAGCTTTTCCCTGGGGATCTGGGGGGCTGTGGATGGGATAGCATGGTAACCACTTCCTGCTGTGATTTATGTGATAGTTCCAATGGGAGACTAAAAGGGCACTTATTCTTGGGGAGGCCAGTGGGGGAAGGGAGTAGGGTAGCCTTCTATGACCGTCTCCCTTTGACTCATACCCTGGGACTATTGAGACGTCTCGGGGTGCAGGTTTCAAGCCATGGTTGACAGTATTACAGTAGGCTCCCCCGCGGCTGCCCATAGGGGTGTACAGAGTAGGCCCGACTTCAGGCAGTCAGCTGCCTCTCTAAGTGGTGGAAAGACTCTCTGCTGACCTGGGTATTACTGTGTCCCTAGTACCATGCTAGAAGCCTGTTCAATGCCTGATACAAGGCTCCAAACACTCCTCACCTGAGATACTAAGCCCACGACGGAACACCTGGTACATGGTCCGTGCATCGTCATAGTAGTGGGTAAGCAGCTGCGTGCTCCCTCCAATCACAGATCGCCGGGCTCCACCACTGTCCTAGAAGTCAGACACACCAGACAAGTTGAGGTGAGCAGGGACATTAGGAATAGGCCCTGGTGTGAACACAGCTTGGATGCATTCCTGGTTCACATAGTTGAGGCTTGACAGTGCTCATATTCGTGGCCTGTTCAAGCAGAGAGCATACACACCCAGTCTGTATGCATCTACGCGCAACATAACTAGTTACTACATACAGGCCCAGTTTAACAGAGTCTCACATATATACACTCCTAAAGAAGCACACAGCCTTTGTATACCAGATTAGTGTACACAGAATGTCCACAATTATCAGGAACTCTTAAGATGTGGTTCCATAAAAGAATGGAGTCTGTTATCACTTAGATATAGGATCAACCTGCCAAGGTACCCTGCACCCAGCAGCCATTGCTATGCCCTAGGTCAGCTGCATATAGCCTTGAGCTAAGAAGGTTGGTATCCATCGTTAGCATGCTAGCAGGGATTTCTGAGGATAGTGCTCTAAGGTACTTTCCCAGGACTCTTTTCCTAAGAGTGCGTGAAAGGACATACCAGGCAGCAAGATCCTAGGCCCTCAGCCATGCTGTTCCAGAGAGGGACAAAGCAAAGGCCCTCTGGGATGGGGCCAGGGACAAGAGTTAGGTGTCGGTGCCTTCCTCCTCCCCAGGGCCCCCAAGCCCCGAGTTCTGTACCACAGCTCTGCCTGATCTCTCAGTGCTATTTGGGTTATCCTGGGATGGCCCAGAGCCGGCCAGTTCTTGGAACATTGAATCTGGAGAAAAAATTAGTGTCACAGAACAAACAGCCAAAAGCAAAACCACAGGCAGCTCTCAGCTGTTTGGAGTGGAAAGTTCTTCTTGGCCGGTATTGCCTGGGAAAGACTGACCTGGGAAGTTAGGGGTCCATGCAATCAGACCCACTTTATACCTGGGCATCAGACGTGACACTGCAAGAGACTGTGCCAGGGACTGAGGGAGGGGGCGGTGCTTGTGTGTTGGGCAGGGAAACCTGGCTGGAGTTTAATGGATGCATAGGGGTTGGCCAGGCAGAATGTACAGCCGGCAGTAGCAAGCACACACTCACGGCACAGGAGCACAGGGTGCTGAGGAACTGTGGGTAATCTGTGGGACTCTAGATGGATGGAGAGCAGTCTAGAGAGGGCCGCAAACCCAGGTGTGGGGGATAGACTTTAGGCGAGGGCATTAGCCAACCAGAGATGGGTTATAAGGCGGGGAAGTAAAATGGTCTGAATTTTGTGTGCTTGCCTCTCTTACCTCATTTCTTGCCCCTGTCACATGGCCTAATTCACACAGCCACTCATATGTTCCTGATGGACAGGGACAGAGAACCCTTCTCTGAAAGAGTGGCGCCCTGCCCTTTCAGTGGGATCTGCATGGTCACCCGTTCTGTAGGTTTGCAGACTGAACTGCAGTCATCCCTCCCACCACCCTGAGGTAACCCACCAGGTCACTATCACCCAACCCAGGAGCCCCGAGCTGCCTCCTCCTCCCTGCTCTGCAGCCACCACCCTTCTACAGCACAAACAAGCTTCATCTCTCTACTGAAAGTTCCCAATAATTCCACGACGTCCAGCTACTCCTGACAGTTTCTCTGCACCACCCCACCAGACCGCTGGCCCTCTTTTGAGTACCAGTTTACAAAGGAGGACTCAGTGACATGCTGGGTCCCAACCAAGAACTACATAGCTTAGGAAGGCACTGCCAGGCCTCCTGCCTAGGATTTCTGTTCTCCCTTCTCATCACCATCCTGCTGGCCTTTTTCAGACCCTTTCCAGCTGCTCAGCACCAAACACAAACCACCACCTCCCAACGCCACACTCTTTCAAGCATACCTGGGCTTTCGCACACATCAGTCCTTCCACTAGGAAGATAGCCCGAGATTTCAGATCCCTGTTAGACAAGGATTGGTGCCCTTCCCAGCTGGTGAAACATTGCCAGGCTGGTGGTCACTGACATGTATGATCAAGTGAGGTTCACAAGCATGTGTAGCATGAGCTCATTTAAAACTGGGGAACTGGGTGTGGTGATGCCCACCTGTAATCCTAGCACTGGGGGAAGCAGAGGCAGGAGGATTAGGGGTTTGAGGCCAGTCCAGGTTACATGAGACCATATCTAGAGAAAAGCAAGTAAGCAAGCAACAAACCAACCACAAAAGCTAGGAGTGGGGAACTCTCTCCGTTTGCTCCTGGCTGGGAAAGAACTGTTCACAGAACCGAAAGTTCAGCAGCAGGAGGCAGAAGTTTCTCAGCATGTGGCCTTTTGTTTCTTATGAATTATATGAGCATACTATTCATGGGAATGCACACTAAAGATTAGAACACAGGCAGAATTAAAAGAAAAATCAAACAAACAAACAAAAGCAAACAAATAAACAAACAAAAAGGGCTGGAGAGATGGCTCAGTGGCTGCTCTTCCAAAGGACCTGGATTCAATTCCCAGTTCCCACATGGTAGCTCACAACTGTTTGTAACAACAGTTCCAGGGGATCTGGTGCCCTCACACAGACATTCATGCAGGCAAAACACCAATGCATATAAAAATAAATAAATCTTTAAAAAAAAAACAAAACAAACAACAAAATCCATAAGTTTGGAGAAGCATATCTCATCAGTCCCTTGTCGGCAAGTCAGTGAATCTTCTTCCTTGCTGCTAGCCTCCTTGTGAGCCTAGGTTCTGTGATGAGGCATGGTCCTGGGATGAGCTCAGCTCTGTTTCCTGTCAGCCAGGACTGGAGTCAGGAACTTGAAGTAAATTTACCCTGCAGTCTCTGAGAACGCGCTTAGCCCAGTGGTTGACCAGGCTCTGCCTGGTCCATACAATTAATGGAGCAGAGGGAAATGCTTAAGTATTAAACTGATGGGAAGAGGAAAATAAAGAAGGCTAAGATAGAAAGGACTCAAAGTGCTAGATGAGTCTAGTCGTGCCAGCACCTCTTTTGATATCGCAGGAGTTTGAGGACCACCTTGCTGGAGACCTTGCCCAAGGCTGCTGCAGAGCATGCTGGCTGGTTACCAGGGGACACTAGTAGTCTTTGGGCCACTTGGGGTCAAAAGAGTTCCAGGTTTGGCTTCTACCATCTGGAGCTACTTTGAATGATGGGCCAGTTCCCGCTCTGCTCACCTCCACTTCTTCAGACTGCATCAGGAGACTGCATGGCGGTTGCAAGGCCTTTGGCCGGTGAGCGAGCCAGTAGGCGAGGATGGCAGCCAGCGCACCCATACTCACGAGGGTGGTGGCTGAGAGGCTGCGGAAAAACTGGCCCAAGTCCCCTAGCTCGGGCAGCCGCAGGATCCTCAGGATCTCCTGGGTCTGCATCTTCTCCAGAAGTGAGAGGACAATCTCTGTAGGAAATAAGAGACAGATGAGGGAGGGCAGGCCGTGGAGGGGTCCTAGTAGATGGGTCAGGCCCTGGGGTAGACAGATATGCAGTCTCCTAATGCAACCCAGATCAGCCCAGAACAGCCCAGAAGCTGGACACCTGCAGATGCTTTTTCATTGAGAGACTAGAGCCCTCAGTACTTATATCTAACAGCCTGGCATCTGGCCAGTTTTCTTGGGAACCACATGCCTAGGCCCGGGGCCATGACTAACAGCTGTTTCCACACCTTCCAGGGGCCAGTATGCACTGGCAGTTCTGGGCATGGAGTCTCTCAGGCCTCAGGGTCTTTTGTTACCCTGGTCACAGATCTTTGCTTATGTTTATTCCTAGGAGATGGAGATGAACAGACCTCAGAAGCACTCATCACTATGTAGAAGATGAGTGGGGCAGAGGGATGCAGGCTCTACCTGATCCACTTCCAAGCAGCCCTAGGCTTTGCTTCTGAAGGGAAGAGAGAAGGAGACGTTGGCATAGCCCATGGACTAGCCCAGATAGATACCTCCAGGTTTCATGACTGGAAGACAATGACCTATATGCCTATATGACTCTGCATCACCAAAACAGGATGCCAAGAGGCATAGTGGTCCCATCCTTGACTGGATACAGTTAATGGAGGAGAAATGTTTAAGTATGAAACTGATGGGAAGAAGAACATAAACAAGGCTGAGAAGGAAAGACTGAAGTGCTAGATGGGTCTAGTGGTCCAGCACCTCCTCTGATGCTGCAGGTGGTGGTTAGGGTGCACCTTCACCCTCTGCAGTTCAAGGGAACACAGCAAACCTCTCAGAAAGACACAGAAGATGCCCTGAGGGCGAGAATGGCATCTCCCAGAGATCTCATGTGTCCTCCTGTTAGCTGTTGGGTAATGGCACATTGGCAGAGCAGGTGCAGGTTGCTGGGTTCTGCACCTTGCTCAGGACTGACAGGGGACAGAGGAATTGTTCAGGTTTCAGGTGCTGCTATCCACACTCGGACCCCTTAGCATCGCTACCCAGTAAGACCTGGAGCTAGAAACTCCTGGGATATGCATAGGCCTGCCATCCCAGTGATCACAGGACAGGCTCTGGACCGCCCCACAGTGTCCTCAGGCTATCTCCTCAGGCCTTTGACATCATGGAGGCAGTGGGTATGGTTTCTCTTCTTGGGAAACAAAATGAATGTCAACAGTGGTGACTCCGGAGGCAAGGGATAGGAGTCAACAATTGCTTGACCTTTGAGAGAGGAGGAGGAAGGAGCTTAAATTCCAGTAAATAGTATTTGTGTTAAACTATAACATGGCATGAGGTCAGTAATAGGCAAAAAGTCACTGTAGACAGAGGAAAGGAAGCTTTTCAGTTCAAGTTTCTAGTTCCTCTATAAACTACACATGGTTAAGCATACCCAAACTTTTTTGAACCTCTACTTCCCCATCTTTGAAATGGGCACAGCACCATTGGGCATGGCATAGTCACAGACCTATAGACATATGTGTTTGTCAGATGGAGGCTGCTCAGCCTTGGAAAGAGAAGCAGAGATAGGTCTGACGCAGGTGGCCCAAACAGAGGCAGTTTGGCCCAGGCCCTGCGCTTCCACGGAGCATACTTTTGCAGATATAGTGCAGGCTCTCTGAGTTAAAGGGACACACACTAATCTCCAGGTATGGGCATTCCTAGGGAGCTGTGAAAGTGGACCCCTAGTCGGGCAAGGGCAACGTCCTGGATCTGTGGAGCTTGAAGCCCAAACTCATCGGCAATCATTTTGGTGTTTAAATGTATATGAGTGCTTTACCTACATGGATATCTATGCACCATGTACATGCCCAGTGCCCATGCAGGTCAGAAGAGAGCATCAGATCTCTCTGACACTAGAGTAATAGGCAGTTGTGAGCCACCATGTAGGTGCTAGAAATTGAGTCTGGGCCTCCAGAAGAGCAGAGAATGTTCTTAATTGTGGCGCCATCTCTTCAGCTCCCACCAGCAGACTTAAGTGAGACCAATGATGAAGACATTCCAGAGGAAACACACACACACACACTCTCTCTCTCTCTCACACACACATACACACACACACTGCGGTGTTCTTGTCATCAGAGTGGAGGCACAGTTATGAACCACAGTGCCTTCACCAAGCAAAGTCTCTCTAGATAGGGAGGACTCTGGGCAGATGGCCAGCTGGCCTTCTTTTCTCAGGACATCCACTTACCTAAAGTGTAGATGGGAAGACTCATCAGACCTACCAGATGAGTGACTCACTACTAGACGCCTCCACCAGCTCTTGGGGTGGGTGCTGAGCCGAGGACTGTTTCCTTTAGTGAAAGGGACTGACTCCGTGGGCCCCTAGCCAGCCCTCAAGGACTCCACTGTATGTTTTAAAACACTATTAAAAAGGCTGAAAGAATATCTTGAGACCACCAATCCCTGGCTCTTGGCACTTTCTCACAGACAGACCTCAGACTGTAGCATAAACTAGGCATTTGGGAGAGGGGACAGAGCACGGTATGGAATGGCCAGGTCACCCATTCACCCTCCCACCCATGTATTCCGCAGCCTCCACATGGCCTCTGTTCTCAGAGCTGCAGGGTAGACATGAGGGAGTGGGCAGTGTTGTACAGTATGGCCTAGGCTGTGATCAGACACAAGAAGGCAGAAGAGGTGCCTGACTCAGTTATGACAAGGCAGAGCCGGCTGCTGGCAGGAAGTAGCACAGTTGTGGAGGCTGAAGGGTGGAGAGAAAAGGGCGTCCCAGGCAGAGAGAAGCTGGAGAGCGCCTGGGACGCGTGGGGGAACCCGGTACTCTATTCAGTAATCCAGCCTTTGAGCCCCTGAACCCTGTACGAAGGTCACTATCACAAGCCTGTGAGGACAGTCTCTGAGCTTCAGGAGGGGACTTGTCTAGACCTCCTGAACTTCTGATTCCTAGAAAACCTGTCCTCTACCCCACACAGTTTGATCCTCACTGTGTCCCCTACACTCACTGTAGGGAAGTGGAACACAAGACTATTTCTGCAAGTCAGGGACACAGTGTGCACCCCCTTGTCTGATGTGGCCACCCCACTCCTGCCAATGCAGACTCATTCCCACAAGTCTCCTCTCCTTTGGAGTACTGTTGAACACCTAGAAAAATCCAGCTCTTGCCTGGTCAGAAGGTTCAGGTCCTGGGAGGTGGGAACATGAAGAGCCACCAGAATCTGAACGTGGAATCAGTCTGTGGGTCCAGCCATGTGCTCTTCATCTTACACACACCAGAGTCTCCTCCCACCTGGTGCAGTGAAGGGCATTAGACGAAGGACAGCCCACAGTTCCTCGGGTGGCTGTCCACCTAAAGAGCCAACTACAGCGGCCACAGCTCCTTTGACCCCAAGTCTGGTCTGCACCCCTCCTTGGCAATGAGCATGTTTCATTTCTCCAGCTTTACCTTCTCGGTCAGAGGTGCTCACTTTCACTCTGAGGCTTCCCTTCAGAGCTGGGAGACACTACAGGGCAGGGCTGTGAGTCCAGGTCCTCTGAGGACACTGACTTCGGAGCCAGTGTGCGCCACCAAGCCCTTGGCATGTGGGAGGGGAGAGCAGAGACTAGTTCTGGGAGGCTTGTCGTCTCTGGTTATTTTACACAGCCTTGGCCTTCTCTGACCTCCTCTTACCTGGGGTGGTCCCTGAGGTTCAGGCCCATCTGCCTCTTTCCATGCCCCAGGAGGCTTTTCTGGTTGCAGCAGCTATAGCAGGTGGGGGTTTACAGACAACACCCCAGGGACCATTGGTGCTGCCGTTGCCAAGCAAGCTGCTGTGGGTGTTTATAACTAAGGACCCAACCCTCAGCAGAAACTTGCTTCGTCCCAAGCTTTTCCCTCCAACACGGATCCTTTTGGAATACCTAGTGGAGGCTCATGCTGGAGACCCTGAGACTTCCCCCAACCAGCTCACCCTGGAGAGTGGGTGGCACAAGCCTACCTTCCTTGTGAAAAAAAGGGTGGGAGAGGACGGAACAAAGGGAGTCATGATGGGATACACAACGACTCCAAGGTGATAAAGTAGAAAGCTCAGAGCACAGACCCTGAAGAAACGGCCCTGGGAGAGTCAGCTCTGAGAGACCCCTCTGCTGTTGCAGCCTCCCACGCCGGCACTCCACGCCTTCCTAGGCTACCTTGATGCTTCAGTGTGGAACCACTACCCTTGTCATGCTCCCAAACCTCTCTATTCCCCCATCCCAGAGCCCCAGACCAATCACTACCCAAAGCAGCCCAGATTCCCAGGCTAGCCTCTTCAACCGTCTCTTTTCTCTAACTTGTGCTTACACTCACACTGAAGTTTACTTCCTGTCACACAGATGTGACTCTGTCATGCCACTGTTCAAAAACTTCATCTGGTTCCCTACTGTCTCAGGACCCAAAGTCCAACCTCAGCAAGTTGGCCCTAAAGATGTCCACATTCCTCTGAATCTTCTCTTGAATTTCCTTAGAATCACCCTTACTTATTCTCAGCATCAATACAGCCTGGGTCCAGTGGGATCCTGGACCTTTGCAAACCTCTGCGGCCTTTAGTACTAAACGGCAACCTGAACCAAGCCATGAAATCACCAAAGAACCACCTCACCTCCCACTGTAGAGCTCAAATGGCTACCTCGCCAGGCCCCAGGGTGCAGCCCTCTAGTCAACAAGCTGGGGACAGAGTCAGAAGGTGGATTCCAGTGCTGGACTGACCAGACTCAAATCCTGACTTAGATTCTTGATGTGGCCACGAGCAAGTCACCAAACCCCTCAGGGTCTCTTCTCACATAAGGCCGTGGGCAGGGAGTAGGTGCCAGGCACACGGTAAAGGAAGTACTCGGTGGAGAGCAGCTAACTGGATCCGTTTCTTCACGACTTTGCCAGCCAAAGGGGCTCAAACAGAACTTGCAAAAGGCGCTACATTCACATCCTACCTTTCCAGCAGGCTCCGGGCACTGAGCAGGTGTTGAGTGGTCCTGCTAGAACCAGCCTCCCTTTCTAAGGTCTGTGGAGCCCAGGGAAAGAGGTTACCACATCTTGATCAAAGTACAAAAGTTGCGAAGGCCCTGCCCCTGGGGACAGCTGATGGCAACAGCCGCTTGCCCTGAGAAGCTGGGTGGTAGTGGAGGCATTAACTGTGGGAACAGTGGCTCCCTGGCGGCTGTAGGCGCAGAGCAGCTCTGTGAGGAGCGGTTGGCCTCTCAAGGCCCCCACTGACCCCCCTTCATCTGCACATGGGGCGGTGCTAGCTCAGGCCAGCTCAAAGCCAAGCAACTCTGCCTTAACCCTCGCTCTGCCAGTTTGCCAGGGCCTCAGCCCATACCCTTCCGCCTTCCCTGACCCCACATTGTCTTCAGTCTGGGAGGGGAGTTGGTTGTGAGTTCTCAGAGGACAAAGCCTTCTTACGTACACGCGCATACACACACTCACACACACACACACATACACACATATGAATACACACACACCTGGGACATCTATTGGGAGTCAGGGAACTTGGCCTCAACATCCAATCTGCTGGATTTCACTTCTTTAGTGGGTCTTCTATTTTACTTTTTAAAAAAATTACATTTTCTCACTGTGTGTGTGTGTGCGCGCGCGCGTGCGCGTGTGAGCATGTTTATAAGAGTCCCACAGTATGCATGGCCAGAAAACAATCTGCCCTCCTATAGTGATTCTTGGGGAAGTTTAAGAGGCGGGAAATCAAGTGGCCATAACCAGAGTTCTGGTGGGTGGAAAGTGCAGGCGGCAGGGGCATGAAGCTGAGGGAGCAGGTCTGCTTCAGGAAGAGGGACCCAGTTGCCAGGGCAAGAAAAGCTCCTGTCTCACCAGCACATCTGAGTAACCCCAACCTACAGTGCCAGGCAGCAGACTCTGGGAGGCCGAGCAACTCTCCCGTCTACACAGGGATTCAAGCTCAAGTCTGTATGACAGAGGGGCTTCCACTCCATGTTCCTCTTGGGTTTTAATTAGATTCACGGAGCCATAGATGACTGAGCCAAGGCCCTTCCCAACTCTGGCACTACCAGGAGAGGCAGCTCCTGTGTCCCTTGTGAGATAGGGTTGCTGTGTTACCAAGTAGCTCACTCCTGAGCTCTCTGGGGAGCCTGATTATAGCTCTCTCCTAAGGGTGATTAAAGCACCTTACATGAAAGGTCCAACTGAGGTTTACTGCGGCAAGCCACTTCCCTGGCTACCCCAACTCACCGTGACTGTGCCTCCAACGCCTGCCTTCACCAGCCTTCACGGCCATCCTCAAGACAGCATCTCTCGAAATTTTCACTCAGCCCAAACCCCTGCCAGAGACCATGGTCACAGACTTGTGATGATCAGACCGGGAAGCCAGGCTCAGACTGCACTTCCAGAGACTCAGAAACAGAAGCAGCCTTGAGATCAGCGTAGCAAACAGAAACACAGTGTCTTTTTACAGGCGCCTAGATAAGCCTTGCCCTCACTGTAAGTCAGGTTCAGCGAAATCCCAGGCCAGAGGGATAGAAACAGCATCGGCAGTGGCTCCTTTGGAGATATCTACAGGGCTGTGACGGACTAAGGGTTTGTGGACAAACTGAAGCTCCAGTAGCCTTTCTTCCGCATTGCACTCTGGGACAGTAGGCAGAAGTCCAGGGACACTGGTGAGGGCAATGATCACCACGCAGGCAGAGGGACACTCCTGGCCAGGTCTCATTGTGTAGGAAGGCAAGTTCTTGGCAGCACCACAATCCTTTCCCTTTCAGATAAGTCCACAGTAGGACTGCTAACGCCTGGGTTTCGGGGCCAGGGATCCATTCCACTGCTAGCCAAGACTGGGGACGCACCATAAGTGCTGCAAGTTCAAGCTCAGTGAAGGACACATCTGGTCTCCTGGCAGAAACACATGCTCAAGAGCCCAACTGCAGATGGCCAAGGCACAGATGGGACAGCCTTCTCTAGCTAGGACCGTGCTCCTTGAGGTAGAAAGGGTCCTGGCGAGACACACTTGGGGTTACTAAGGCGGAAGGGAGAAACTAAAGAGGGGCCTGCTTGCCTGCTTGTCATTTGAGGACAGTGCTGTTCTCTTGGGGACACCTGCTCATAAAGAAGTGCCAGACACATGTCCTTAAGAGAAGGTTGGGGCTGTGGGGTCGGACATAGAGGACAGCTGGGCTAAGGCGGAGTGACACGGTGGATTGGTTTGTCACAGGAAGAGCCTGTAAGGTGTTGGCACCTGACAAGATCCCTCAGTCCGGGGAAGGAGGCAAAAGACTGGCTGTACCAAGGACCAGAACACAAAGCTGAGGCTGGCTATTTACTGCAGAACATAAGAGATCACAGCTGGTACTGTATGCCTCATGCCTTCCAAGGCACAGCTTGTAGGTCACCTGACCACCATCCAGGACCCTGAGGCCTGGGGATACAAAAGTGTCCCAGGCAAACTGTGTCTCTCTGTCTTCACCATGAGTGCTGCTCCTGTAGCCTGGAACCCATATTGTTCCTTTACCCACAATTCCACATATGTACATACGTACGTATGTACGTACGTGTGTGTGTGTGTGTGTGTGTACACTTTAGACATTAAGCAATGACTCAGTCTTTCCTCAGGCTCAAGGTTTTTTCTGACAAAGATAAATTGCTATACTTTCTGGCTCTCATGGGAATAAATAAAAGGAAATTTTCTCCATTGCAGCAGAAGGCAATGCTGATCAATGGAAGTCGGCTCCCTTCTGCATCAGCACACTGGAGCTCAGGGCTGGTTAACACTTGCAGTGAAAGACCACAGGGTTAACTTGGAACTCCAGCACTGGGTCCTTGGCTGAGTCAGGGATTGGGAACTCAGGCTTCCTTTTCAAGGGCAGGATGAATGTGGGAATATGCAAATGGCTGCCCTGCCTTCCAAGCTGCAGGGGAGGGCCTGCTGCTGGCTGGCCAGCTTCACTCCTCTCTGGGCCCGTCACATGAAAGGGTTTGCACTCCTGCGGCTGGCTCCTGCAGCCAGGTCAGGCTGGGGCTGTTCTCACCAGAAAACAAAAATCTCTTTCAGAACCAGGCAAAGTGAGGCCCCAGCCGGCCCAGGGAATGTTGCTGGAGGCTGTTCCATGCTGACCTATTGAGGATACCCATCCCTGAATCCTGACTTCCCCATTAAAAAAAAAAAAAAAAAAGTTCAGCATCTTTGGAAAGGGCACTAGAAACTTCTGTGGCCACTGAGGAAAGAAAACATGAGGGTGAGTGAGGGTCAGGACAACAGAGAGGATCACCCCTTCTGAAGCTCCATTGATTCTTTTCCTTTACCAAAGCAGTGGTGCCTTTTGTAAAAACAAGGGCTTCTGTTGGTTTGGTTGGTTGGGTTGGTTTGGTGCTTTTGTTTCTTATGTAAGGAGACCTGAACAACTCCTGTGGTGTTCATGGTGAATGTCGAGGGAGGAACAGAAGGCCACGCATATCCCCCACCTGGTGCCCATACTGCTTCTCCTGAGGCAGGGTAGAAAGGCAGGGAAATTTTGGGGGACATGAGGAGAGGTAGGAACCTCCTGACTCTGGATATAGTCGGAAACAACAACATAAGCGTGATTTCCAGCACAACCAGCAACTGCTTAAGACTTCTTTCTTTCCCAGCTGTAAACCTGTCATTTTCTGGGAATTTCACCAGAAACTCCATTTACATGGAAAGGACATGTATTAGAGCCCTTGTGCACCCCCAGTGGTGCCTGGTTTCAGCTGATCAGAGCAATCTCGCTTATCAAGAGAGAGAAAAGCAAATGGGGCGAAAGCCTTCTTGGCAACTTCTTAGCAATGGTATGTCTAGGTGCAGCAGACAATGCACCCCGACTCTTCTCTGAGAAGCTGGAGGCCATGCCTTCAGGTGTGTCTCACTTTCTGAGCACATCCCTTTCTCTTAACCCTTCTGCTTATACCTGTGCTAAAGTACCTTTAGTAAGCCTCAACTGTGCACCATAAACTGGCTAGTCCTGAAATTCTTTCCTGCACACAAGCCAGGCATCCTGGTTTGATGCAAGTGGGCGGGGGGGGCGGGGGCTCTAAAAGAAAGGAACTCCTCAGGCAGATGAGGGTGACAATGGGTCATTGTCTCTCTGACCCCTCACCTCTGACGTTCTGACACCCCAGGGTCACCAAGACCTGTCCATCAACCACAGAGTAAATCTTGAGCCCCACAAGCACCCATGTGAGGTTCAGAATCCTCTCAGGAATCAGTGACACAGCAGGCATCATTTAGTCTGAGAGGACATCCAGGGTAAGGCCACTTAACGGTTCATTCTGGAGCCACACAAGAGGCGAGAGACGTTACATGGATCTTCCACAATCCAAGGCGTATGACCTCGTTGGCTTTGCAGCCTTAAGAAAAGGCCCTCCCTTGGGAGGTAATGGACCACTTGCTGCCAGCTGTCTCTAGTTGTCCTACTTTTGATTGTGGTCACACAGCATATTTACGAACCTAAGATGTGCCTCCATGAAGGAGAATCAAGAGGCAGAGGGAAAGGAGGCGAGAGGTCACTGTGAGCCTAGAAAATGGGAATTTCACAAGTCACACCTATCCTGCTGTCTGGGCTACAGCAAGGATGCCAGGAACACATATACTCAGATCCTCAACTAGTCTGCTGGCCAAGGAAAGGACTGCTGTCCCAAGACATGGCCAGGCTAAGAAGATGGCAGAGTGGCAGCTGAGTAGGGGTGAGTTGAAGGTGTGCCCCGAAAAACCATATCCTATCCACTGAGAGGTACAGCCACCACCACCACCACTGAAACTCGGCCTCCTAAGCAGGGTGCTAGAGTAGCAGAGCTTCATGTAGCCCCAGTTCTGGAAACTGAGTAGAGGGGAGGCCAAGGTAGTCTCTGCCACCCTGAACGGATCCTGCCTGATACCCGCCTCCCTCCATGTTGGTAAGTATCTTTCTCCCATTGGCCTGAGAACATCCTGTCCAACCTCTAGCCACTTCCCTATCTGATCTCACTGGCTGGCCCACACCCTACCTTGCTGCTCTTTCTGTGCCTCGGCTCTGACCTGGCTGACCGGGGTGTTCAGTTTCTGGTTGATCTCAAGGCTGATTGGCCTTTCTGTTCATACCTCAGAACTTACTGACAGTATTCACAATAGGTCTGAGAGCAGAACTAAGGCAGAAATAGGTGGGCAGGTAGATCTCGCAGGGCGTCAAGGGCCCAACAATCCAATATTAGAGGGAGAAATAGTGCTGATAATGGGCCTGTTCCACTCGTTCTTTCCAGATCCATCTGCATAGTGGGACAGAGTTCTGGGAGTGAGTTAATGTGGTGTGTCTCAGAGCTGTCCATTCAACCAAGGGTTGCCTTCTTTCCCCCTTCCGCTTCTCCCAGTGGTCACCAATCACTAGGTTGATTCCTGGCTCCAATGGATTTGCTTATCCCAGGATCTGGAAACTGAGATTCTGATTGTTACAGCTCTAAAACCGTAAGAGGCAGTCAGCTTGGAATGCAGACCAGACTGGACAGGGCACAAGCCAGGAGTCAGCCACTCCCAACCTTCCACAGATGCCCTCCAGCTGAATGCTTAGTCTAGGGCAGGCAGAGGAATGACATTTCTGGGAAGAGCAGGTGGATAGGGTCAGGTGGGACTAATTGAAATGAAATGATTTGGGATCTGAAATTATTGATTAGACCTTCCAATAGATAGGGGAGTTCAGTTCAGAATTTCTGTCCCAACACGTGTCCACTATTCTCCCTTCTATCTCTCATAGACCCCAAGTCTCCCATGAGTATGGGGAATATTTGGCTATGGCCACACCTGATAGGTGAGTGAGTGACAGGAAGCCATCTGCAGGCAGTCTAAGGACATCATCCAGGCCCCAAGCAGCATCTTTCCACAGCACTTCTTCCCCTAAAAATCTGAGGTAGGTCCAGCGGATAGTGAATGAGAACTCTGCCCTGTCTTCAAGGTAAGGGGTTGAGACTGTCATACCAGGCTATCAACAAAGGCAAGGACCTTGATTGGGGCTCTTTCTCAGCTATGCTGGCTTATGTACCCAGAGTTGCCTGTCTACAAAGAGACTAGACCTTGGAGTCCAAGAAAGCAAGAGCCCCCAGAGAAATCTTCCTTCTACAAAGCCATCCATCCTGCAGTTGTGAGTGATCCCCCATCCATCCATCCATCCATCCATCCATCCATCCATCCATTCATCCATCCACTCATCCATCCATCCATCCATCCATCTATACATCCATCTATTCATTCATTCACACATCCATCCATCCATCCACCCATTATTCCTCTCTCTCTTCTGGAGCCCCTAAGCACCCCAACCTTGACAATATCAATGACCAAGCAGAATTTGTCCTGCAACTGGAGAGTTCTTTCAGCTATGCTGGGCAGAGCAGTCGGCATTCATTCCAGTTCTTTTTGTTTGTTTGTTTGTTTTGAGAGACAATCTCATGTACCCCGGGCTGACTTGAAACTTACTATGTTGTCAAAGCTACCCTTGTACTTCTGGCCTGCTTGCGCCTGCATCCCAAGTGCTGAGATTATAGGCATGAGCCACCACAGTCAGCTTTCACTTCAGACACTCCCATTGCCAATCTTTCCTCTTGCCTGAATGCCTTTTCTTTTTCTACTTCATTTCTGCTTGCTAGAATCCTGGCTCTCCTCTGGGCAGCAAGTCTGAGAATACTTTCTGACCCTCAGCTTGTACCAGTTGTTTCCTGCTTAAGTATCTTGGAGTCTCAGAGCTGCAAGGGGTAAGCGGTGATAACAGCAGCACAGCATTGTGGGAAGGTTGAAGGGACGCTTGCAGAATCATAGAAACGTGGTGATTGACATACAGTGTGTGTAAGGCGAAACAGAAATGCAGACAATATGTTTACACCCCTCCCTCCCTTAATTCAAGGAATTTCTAAGTGCCTACTGTGTGCCTGGTGCTAGGTAGATAAACAGCACACCTTCTACCGTAGAAAAGTTTTGTTTCTTTTTTGCAAACAAGACAAACCTCCTCCTTTTTATCCAGTGTATGAAACAGTCCTGGGTTCTATCACTGAGCCAGGTTCAGCTTCAGGAAGGTCAAACTAAGACCTTTAGAATCACAAACCCCCAGAAAATCACCCGAGAGCAGGATGGCAGGTTATGCTGCCCCCTGGTGTCGGCGAGTTCTTGCTCACGTGCAGCCTTAAAATTCCCTTGCAGGCTGTGGGCAGCTAAATCTTCCCACAAGGCAAAAGATTGGGTGCAAATTAAAATTTTCTTCCTTTGGGAGGCATGCCCCAAATGCCTAATTTTCCAGGAGCTCCACCATCAGTTCCAATTCTTAGCTGCCTTTTTGGACTTCCTTCTATAGCCCCGGCTTCAAGCCAGTCATTTCCCTAGTAGACCCTGGGGTTGGGGTGGGCTCTGATACGGCTGAGCTGAGCCAGCCGGTGCACATTTGCACCTGTTTGGGCAGATACCTCTCACTTCAGCCTCTTATAGCCATGCCTTACTCAATAGAGCCAGGTCTATATCCCCAGAGCAGGGATCAGGGCTGGAAACTCATCTCTGCCTCTTTATGGAGCCCAGTCCCAGTGCAGGCCAACCCGGGATGCAACTATTCTGCTAGCATAACAGTTCTGCACAACACTCCTGGCCTCCAGTCTTTTCCTCTTGACTCAGCCTGGCCACTGTGTCTAAGCAGAGGGCTCTTCTGTGCCCCCTGACAAAACCCTCTTCCAACAACCCAGGTCCTAAGGCAGAAGACCCTGAAGACTCAGCCCTGATGGTTAACATGGTTCTCCCTGCATAACTCTGACAGCTCTGACTTCCTTCATGCAACACTTGGCCTACCTTTGTCTGACAAACGCCCTGCGTCCCCGCAGAAACCCATAAAGATGTCACTGGTGGGTCAAGTCTGCGGTTAAACAGGTTGGACCTTGTATAAGAGTATAGGGCTACATCAGCCTGAAGGGAGGGGTGCCTTTTAGAAATGAATCCATCAGGAGTGGCCCTTCTTTACAGTCTGCACGCAGTGTCATAGATATGGGCAGGAGTCCCAACCCGCTGATTCCATTGTGCTTGGGTGTGTGGAGGGCACAATTCTTATCAGACTGAGCACCTGATTCACACTAGATCCATATCATTGTCTCTTTGTTTACAACTCAACATTCAGGTGAGGTCTAAAATGGCCAAGTACTGTGCAGCTCAGAGGTGTGGCTACTGTTTTCCGGGGTGCTATTTCCTCTGTCTTTCCCTGAGAACTCTTGAGGTCAACTTTTGCCAGATCAAGCCTTGCTTCCTTTGAGATAGAATAAGTCACATAAAGCACGTAAAGAGTGACATTGACTCAGGAGTGCCCTCCTGTTTGATTGAGTGGCAGGAACTTGGTAGCTACACTGGGATCCTGGATGAGAGTGTGTGTATGTGTATGCATGTGTGTGTTCACATGCATTTCTCATGCCTTTCCACCCAGAGAAAGCCTGGGATCCAGTCCCACAGAGGGCAGACACATGCTCTATAAAACCCACAATTCATCGGGAGCATAGCATAAAAAGAAAACCCTAAGTCATACTCAGCCTTCTAGCAAACAGAGGAGCTGGGCCTAAGTGGAAGCAGCTGCCACCCATCCCAGGAAAAGCTCTGCTTGACTCTCCGAGGCCCTTGTAGAGCCCCTCAGTGAAGCAGACCCCCCTTTTCTCATTCAAGGAGGCATGACAGAAGGCCAGCCTGTTTCGGTGACAGTTGTATGGGGTGTCTCTCACGGGATACTGATGACCCCTATCACAAGTGTGGTTCTGTAGCCTCCAGACACTTTCCTGAAACCACAGATGTTCAAAGACCAAAACTTTGAACACGTGCTGGGTGGGGTTCTTCCTGGAGAAGGACAAAGGGGACCAGCCAAGTACTGGGAAGGGGTGCATAGGCTTCTCATCATGGAGGCCATAAATAGTCTGTTAACCACTACCATCACCATCACCACCACCATCACCACCACCACCTACCATCACCACCACCACCTACCATCACCACCACTACCTACCATCACCACTACCACCACCACCTACTATCACCACCACCTACCATCACCACCACCACCACCACCACCACTACTACCACTACCACTGGTGGTTACACATGACCCCAGCTCTAGCCTGTCCTTGCCTGTTGGGCATACAGCAAGACCAGAGTGGCCTGAGCATCCTGCCACCAGACACTGGCAGACAGAAGGAGCTTAGGGAGCTGAGGGGATTAGAGAGGCCTTACTCTCTCCAGCTCAGGGAAAATGTCCCTGTGGCCTAACACAGGACAATTGTGGGGGTGGGGAAATAATTACAAGGCCCATCATCCTCCCCACCACGTTCAGGCCTGTTTTAAGCAAGCAGACACTTGGCATGGGTGGATCAACTTAAACTTGAGTTCAAATGCCAGTCTTCCGGGTATTATCCATACAGCATTGGTTAAGTCAGTTGTTGAATCTTAACAATAAAAGAGGTACCATCAACCCTCAGGTTTTGCTATGAATAATAAAAAACAAAACACATGGCTCACAAAAGGATTAACCTCTGCCCTTCCTTTAGCTCAGAAACAACTTTGCTACCGCTCGAGTGGAACTGTCTGAATATCAAATAAGAAATACTAGCATGCATAGAGCATTTGCCCCGGCCTAAGCCAGGTATAACCACGTTAAACATCAAGCATTTTCATATAAATTATCAGGCTTATTCTACATAGGACTAGGGCCAGGGTTGGGTTGGAGACCCTGGAGAGGTACTTGCTGGAGATCTGGAGAGGAGGAGGCCAGCCCGGGGAAGTATTGAAGGGATGGGCCTGTGGAGAGAGTCCAGGTGTGGTTGTAGGGATTTGGGGAGAGTGCTAAGCAGGGATTCCTCAGGGGTCCATTAGCTTCCTCAGAGGGTGCAGGGATGAAAGCTGATTCCTGTGAGGAACAGGGGAAGCCAGGACACAGCCCTGGGCAGAGCTAAGGGGCAAGTAACCAGCCAATCTTGTCCTCTGGTTAAAGGGCAGTAGTGACCGGTAATGAGAAGGCTCTGGCTGGAATCAGGAAGCTCCCAGGTCAGCTCGGGCTGTACAGTTCACCCACCGCGGGACCTCGGGGGCAACACCCTTGGGTTTTGGTCTCTGGAGATGGACGCGGACACGACACGGAAAGTCTGCCCTTCCCTTGGCTCAGGGCCTAATCTGAACACCGGTCCTCACCACAAGGGGAGAGGGGCTTGAAGAATGAAGCGAGGTTGTGGGGTTCTCAGTAAGCAAGGCCCTTCCTCTGGGCTGACAAAGCTGCTCCCCCAACGCAGACCCGGGGACACCGCCAGAATTGGGGGGCGGCTAGGGGACCTTGAAGGGACCGCTCAGCAGCCGCAGCACAGCGGAGGGCTCCGCAAGGTAGAGATGTCACACCCGCACCCAGGGCCGAGATACTACAGCTTCCCGGAGATGGAGGTCGGGATCAGACCGGAACTTACCGGCAAACAGCCAAAGAGAGCCCCCCGACACTAGGAAGAAGGTCAGCATGTTGGCCAGCGGGCCCACTCCGGGCCGCACTGCTTCCCGGGCCCACAGCCCCGCAGCCCCAGAGCCGCCGCCGCCGCCGCCGCTGCCGCCGCCGCCGCCGGGTATTTTTAGCCCCCACCTCCCCGCGCCACTGCGGAGACCCGGCGGGAGGGGGAGGGCGCGGCGCGCGCTGCTCACGGAACCCGACTCCCAGCCCCGCAGCGCGGCCGGGACTCTTGGGCGAAGAAGAGAGCTGCGTCCGAACCGCCCAGCACGACTGGGGGAGGGGCCGCCCGCCCGCCCCGCAACGTTCCGGGGGAAACGGGTTGGAGGGGGGGCGCTCACGGGTGCACTGCCGCTGCCATTCACCCTTCCACCCACGAACGACCCTTACCTCCGCACGACCCGCCGCCAGGGCTTTATGGCGAGGCAGGCTCAAGTGGCAGCGGGGTCCAGGACTTCTGTCCCAGGAAATACACATGCTGATGGGCCAGTTCCTGGCTGACTCGGACGCCCCCTGGGACGTGATTTTGTAGACACTGGGAGTCACATCTGCAAGCCCGAGAGAGGAGGAAGTGATTGGGGGCTCTCTAGGTGAGGCTAAATTGAATAATGCCCAGACTTAATGAGAATGCGCAAGGTCAGGTTGGAGGCCACACAAGGTCACAGGAAGACTCACCAGCTGCCAAGTAGTCAGTCACCAATTCCCAGGCATGTCACATGAAGCCACAGGCAGCCACATGGAATCACGGGTGCCTTCCGAGGACTCAGGCAGGGATGGTTATGTGTGTGGTACTTGAGAGCTCAGGTTCCTTAGCTATGATAAACGGCTAAAAAGCCACCAAGTTGCTGATGGCGTTGGAATCTCTCTGTCTGGGAACAAAAGGAGGAAGCCTGATTCTGCGATTTTCCAAAAGAATAAAGGTAGGTATTCTGATGGAGGCTCCATGGCCATCTTCAGGTGGATTTCACGAAGTTCTCCCTCAAAACTCTTCCTTGTGTTCTTCTGCAAGCATTCAGGACCCGCCACTAGGTCTCCAGCACCGAGGACAGCGCTCAGGCAGTCCAGCCCTCTCTATAGGCAGCCAGGCACTAATTGAGATCAGGACCTGGACCAGGAGGAAGAGGGCGAGAAACCAGACAACAGACATCAGGAAGCAAGGGTGGATAGGTAAGATCGCTTGCTCTTTGTGCACTTGAACTCACAGCTGGGCTGCAACTTGTGTGTGTGTGTGTGTGTGTGTGTGTGTGTGTGTGTGTGTGTGTTGAGGGGAGAAAGTTGTCCTGCACCTTTAGTATTGGCATATATATCCAGGACTATGTGTGTGAACCTTAGCATGTGTGTACAGTCTGCAGATATATCTACAGTAAATCTCTACACCAGACCCTTCTACCCCATTACAGGAACTGGGTCCCAGGAGGGTTACTCTTGCTTGAAGTCAGGCTCTTTCTGGCAAGGGTTTTGCTGGAATCCAAACTTGGCAGACACCTCCACAAGAGAATCACAGAGGTGATGTGGCAGGATTTTTCCCAGTGGGTGACACAGCAGTCAGAATCCCCCCCTGCTCCCCCCACGGTAAACTAATTGAAAGCCTGCTCAGGAGGAGACCCAGGCAAGAGGAACTTCTAGGCTGAGCAAAAGGAGTGGATCTTTTCAAGTCAGACTGACCTAGGGAGTCAACCAGAAAGTGTCTCCATAGGCTAAGGGACTAACTGAATAGCCCAGAACAGAGCAGGGGGTCCTAGGAGCTGAGCAGCAGTCTCTGGGCCCAGAACTCTGCAGCACCAAGATACAGGAGCATCAAGGCCTTTGGGTGGCTTCTGGCAGCCTCTTCTCCAGAGTGATGTCATGGGACACATTTAGCCTGGCCTCCTGCAGAATGTCACATCCAGTTTCTCTTCCCACAGATGCCCCTGTTTCTTGTAAGTATTACAACCCAAAAGCCTATGATTACAATTTAACCGCGTGGGGTTCTGTTTTCCCTCGAGAGGGATCTAGATGGGAAGGGCTCTGAGCTGGCTGTGGGATCATGGCCAGGTTTCTCTTCCCTCTAGACCTCTCCCCTCCACTCAGCATGACTTGTTCTTTTCTGTACTGGGTTACCAAGGACTCCCTCCTCCTTGTGGATCTCCATATGAACCAGGCAGGTGTGACTCGGAGACCTCTAGACTTCACAGGTCCAGCCACCATGGAACATGGCAAGAGAGAAGTCGGGGCAAGGGGCTTTTGCATCCAACTGTACAGTGGTTGTGGCTTTCCATCCATCCATTTGTTCATTCAGTCTTTAAGTTACTGTATGTTCTGTGCCATCTCCTGGTAGAAGTTAGGGTGTAGGAAGGCAGTAACAGTTGTGTAGCGTGCCAAGCCTAGAAACAGAAGGACTATCCTAACATAACCCTGGGAAGATCTCCTAGAGGGAGGAACATTCATATTGGACCTTAGTGCAAATGCTTAGAAAGGAGGGGTCCCCTGAAAAGGCTGAAGACTTGACCCCTAGGTGGCGCTGCTACTGAGAGGTGACTAGAGAGTGCATGTGCTAACTTCAGTAGAGTAAGCCCTTGTTGAGTTCATAGCTGAGCAGGCTATGGGGAAAGGTTGGGATAAAGAAGTAGGCGCTGAAGGCATGGCTTTGAAGGGTGTGTCCTATCTCTCGATCCTTATCTCTCCTTCACTCTGCTTTCTGGTCACCACAGATGGGCGGATCTTCTTCCTCTCCACCACGAAGCTCTTCCTCTCTTCAGACCCAGAAACAGCCAAGCGTCTATGGACTGAGACCTCTGAAACTATGATCCAAGATAGAACTTTAAGTTGATATTTCTCAGGCATTTTGTCAGAGTGGCAGAAACTTGACACCAGCCATCCAAGTTGAGCAAAGGATACCAGCTGCAGCAATGGCTCTGGTTCTATCATGGTGTTGATGCCTTGGGGAGACCTCTGCCCTTTTCTGTCTCCATTGATGCAAGTAGATACTGGCCTAGAGACTTCTGATGCTAAGCAACAATTTGCTGCCTTTTCATCATCACAGTTGAGTGACAAGCCTCTGTGTCTACACCAGCCTTCATCTCCTTGCGTGTTCTGCAGATGGCCACGAGAAACAGACTAAGATGGATGGGATCTGATGATCTTGCATGTAGAACATCTGAGTCATGATCTGTAAGTCTGAAACATGTCTTCAGTTCTGGGGATGGAGCCCAGGGCTTCACATATGCTAGGCCAAGTGCTCTATTACTCAGAAGCATCCATAGCCATTCCTATCAGTTTTGAACATATTTTGATAATTTCCCACATTGTAAGTACCTCTTTCTGGTGGGACCCAGAAAACTCACTTTTCCAGCCTTCCTTAAATTCAAGAATGGGTAAGTGAATTAGATTGTGCCCATGAGATATGTCTTCCTGAGCCTCTGATCCAAAAATCAGGAATGAGTGGGAGAAAATCCTGCCCATGGCATCCATCTTGCTGGCAGGAAAGTAGCAAAGTAATGGATGGTATGTGACTGGGGGAGCTGTTCTTGGAAAGTTAAGGCTCTTTTTTGAACCTCCCATAAATGCTATGAGCTATACAACAATTTTCAGTAAGTTCTTTTTATGCTAAAAGAAAGGAGTCCGTATAGATTTGGTGTTGTACACAGCCAAGAACTCAGTTTGTCTCCCTTATTACCCTTGCTCAAGGTCTTTTCAGCCCTTGAAAGCTTGTGGCTACAGAGCTAAGCACACAGCATGATACATGCCTGGTCCCTCATGCAGTCTCACTGTGGAAATGAAAATTCTGGCTGGGGAGCTGGAGAGATGGCTCAGTGGTTAAGAGCATTGCCTGCTCTTCCAAAGGTCCTGAGTTCAATTCCCGGAAACCACATGGTGGCTCACAACCATCTGTAATGGAGTCTGATGCCCTCTTCTGGTCTGCAGACATACAGACAGAATATTGTATACTGTATACATAATTAATTAATTAATTAAAAAAGGAAAATTCTGGCTGGTAAGGCTTGATGAGACGGGGTCTCACTATGTAGCCTTGGCTGGCTTAAAACTCACTCTGTAGAACAGACTACTCTCAAACTCACAGAGACCCACCTGCCTCTGCCTCCCCAGTGCTGGGAGTGCAAGCGTATGCACTACCATGTTTGGCTCTCGGCTAAACTCTTGAAACTCAGTGAAGAATCCCCTGAGAAGAGCCACCCCGTTGACAGCAAGGACTTTGAAGACAAAAAGCAACAACTGGGAAAATGTAATATCTAGCACATATCCTCCAGGGAATAGCAGTGGGCGTCCTCTCAATACAGTTGATCACTGGAGACTGGAGAGATGAGTCAGTCATTGGGAACACATACTGCTCTTGGAGGAGACCTGAGTTCGGTTCCCAGTACCCATGCCAAACAGCTCACAGCTGCCTATTACTCCTGCTCCCCAGGCTCTGACACCCTCTTCTGGCTTCTCCAGGCATTGTATTCACATATACAATCTTCCACCCCCATCTCCCCCTACACACACAAAATTTAAAGTAAAAGTAAATTTAAAAAATGTACAACTTGTCTAATGTAGAAATGTTGGGAAATGCGGAGAGATATACATTAACGTTACCCATGAGATGGATCCGCAGTTAAAAGTGCTTGCTGCCAAACCTGATGACCTTCGTTCAATTCCCTAGACTCACATGGGTGGATGGACTCCCACAAGTTGCCCCCTGACCTCCATAAGTGCACCATGGCACAAGATACCCCCCATACACACATAAATAAGTAAAAGTAATTTTTTTTAAGTTTAAAAACCATTTTCCTTGGGGAAAAAAGAAGAGTCATAGTAGAACAACTTGAGACGCTCTTTGCTTTAGGGAACCGCCATTGTCTAAGCATCACAAGAATTACTTGAGAAGTAATTCCATTTACTTGGAAAGGTTTCTTTTAGTTGGAAACTCTTGGATGAGCTTTCCAGACAAACAACTGGAGAGGCTGTTATTTTTTTTCCTTTAAAAAGAAATTTGAATGACTGAGGAATTAATGAATTTTTTTTCAGAGTTACAGGAAGACAAATCAAAGCCCTTGTAGATTCTCCTTTGTCTACCACTCCAGGCATGAAAGGTGGTCAAACCGCTAGTTCCCACAGGAAGGGTCCCAAGCATGTTTCTATGCACGTGTCTTTGGCTATGCAAGGTTGGAGTTTGTTGCAAAATAAACTACAATGTAAAGACATGGAAAAGGAAGTTAAAGAAAATATAGATGAATGTTGTATTGGCTGGGGATGGGAAAAGTTTTTCCATGTAGAAACCACAAAGGAAGAAAAGGTTAGTAGATTCGAAGTTCTGAAACATGCAAATTTAAAACATCTGTATGTGAAAACCACCATTAAAAACTCTAAAAGACGAAAAGACTATAAAAAATATGCCACTCAGCAACAAAAGATTTACTATGTCGTCCAAACCAATGAGACAGAGACAGAGACAGAGAGATACAGAGAGAGACTGAGACAGACACACAGGGATACAGACACAGAGACAGAGACACAGAAAGACACAGAGACAGACAGACACACACTGGGTAGGGGGAGCTGCAGATGTAGATGAACAATTAATTCAAGGAAGAAGAAACAATGCCCTTTATGCCATGTTTGGCACTTCCTGACTGTCTACGGAAGGGGGACAGGAGGCAGCTGCCAGGGTGGTCTCGTCACCTCCCTCCAGAAAGTATAGCATAGGATTCTCTTCCCTCTAACCCTCACTGCCACCTCTGATCCCTGAGAGAGGATCCCTGAAGCCCCACTGAAGGAGAGTACTCGTCATTTTACGGTTCAATTTCTGCCTCCCTAATGTCTCCCTTCTGAGTCCCTCTTTCCTTTATCTGCCTTGGATTCCAGGGATGACAGGACTGGTGGATGGACGCCTTTAGGACAAGGGACTGAAGTCATCCTCCAACAACAGAGATTGGAACAGATAACCCACCATGTGGCAGCAATTACCTAGGCAAGGCCCTACCCTGGAGCGGGAGCAGAAATCTTCAGGGATGAAAGTGATAAAGACTTCTTCAACTTGCCTCAAAGAACCAGAACTGAGACAATGGCCTTTCGTGACTGCTTAATTATGCATCCATCTTCACCTTAACCCAACCCATGCTCTATTTAAACTGAGGCTCACAAGAGTTCTCTAGAGATAAACTTTGGGTCACTGCTTGTCTTTACTCTTCCCAACAGGGCCACTTTGATTAGACTTCCTTTCTCTGTCCTTCACTGCTCCTCTCTCTCTCTCTCTCTCTCTCTCTCTCTCTCTCTCTCTCTCTCTCTCTCTCATCTTTTTTGGGGAGGCACAGAATGTTCTAGGTTGGCCTTAAACTATGTAGCTGAGGATAACCTTGAATTTTGGATCCCCCAATTCTCTATTTCCCAAGTTCTGGGATTACAGTCATCCACAACCACACCCAGTCTATAGTGCTGGAAGGAGACCTAGGGCTTCGTGTTTGATGGACACACACTCTACCAATTGAACTATATACCCTCGGTTGCACCCATCTCTTTAATTGCTGTATTGGGATGGGGGCTGAAGTTAGTATAAAACTTTTGTATAAAACTCCAGCAACACCATCACCTTTTCCATCTACTCAAGACGCAGATTATTTTCCTGAGTAGCCAGTGAGGCATCAAGCTCTCTTACCTCAATTCAGGACAGATGGTTTCCAGCAATAAATCAGAGATGGTAAGATAATGTGGGTGTCTGAGAATCTGACATCCCATAGATCTTTTGGCAAACTAAGTCACAAAGTTCTTACCCATTGATGACCATCAGCAGTTTTACTTAGGAGTTAACGCAAAGCAAGAAAAATCAGGATTATATGTGCATAACATATTATTGCCACCACCACCTCTGGACCCTTCAATCTCTATAAATTTGCCCAATATCCCCTGTTCTGGTATGCCATTAAAGGACCATGGTGAACTAGGCTTGAGGACAGGGCTGGAGATGGCAATAAGGGCCTTCAGAGTAGCTCATGCCTGCGTAGGAAGAAGAAAGGGAGGGAGAGAAAAGGGGGAGAGCCTGTTAGAGTAGAGGAGGGACTCAAAGAGGTTGAGGGAGGACAAAGGAGAATTCTTAAGAAGTGGTGCATCCCCTGGAACTGGAAAGATGCACCCCATTCTCAGAACATGTGAGGAACTGAGGGAGAACAGGTGCACTCAGCTTCTTGGCTGCTGGCCAGGGGAGGAAGAGCAAGGAGCCCAGAACAGTCTGACACTCTGTCAAAGAGGGGGGACATCAAAATGCTCGGGCTGGAAAGGTGCTCAGAGGTTGTGTTCTCTCTCTCTCTCTCTCTCTCTCTCTCTCTCTCTCTCCCCCTAAAGTTAGAAATAAAAAAAAAATTATGGAGAAAAGGAGAAAGCAAAGGCTAACTCTTTACAAAGAGGCACAGGAACTTCAAGAGCCACTCTGAGTTTTAGTAGCAAACATAAACAGAACCTCAACCAGCTCATCTCTGAAGCTATTTTAGTGTCTTTGAGGTAAACCCCAGAAAGGATGAAAGAGAATGTCCTTATATTTGTAGAAACACCGGAACCAACCACAAGTGCTCAGCCCTGACACAAAAGGACCAGTGCATTCTACATGTCGGTCCCACACAAAATAATTTCCAGAAAAGGAAGAAAAAATCTGCATAGTGAAAACTCCCAAACAGGGAAGAGGTGATGGAACATTAAACACTTGGGGTACAGCTCGAGTAGAGCCATGTGGCGCAGGGATGCAAGGTGAATTCCCAGCGGCAGCAGGGTGAGGAGTGAGAGACATGACTAGGCCACCAACACCTGTGGAGAGTCAAACTGAAAACCACAGGGCTACCCTCCCCTGACACTCTGTCACCTCTGTCACTGTGAAGGCCTGCACGTCACTCCACCATGAACCCTGTCACTCACTGTGCAGGCGCGCACGTAACTCAGCCATCCAGAACTGGTAAAGAAAAGGCTGGTGCAGTCGAATTGCTTAAGGAAGGAGATACCACAAGGCAGATGTGAACCTCTGTAGGCCCTGAGAACAATTCCCTTGATAGAGTCTTCCGGTGTCAGAATCAGTAGAGGCTTGCTGGGATAGGAAGAGGCTAAGGATCGATTTAAATCCTCAGGAAAGTCCAGGAAGGTGATGTGAGTGAATGGGGTACAGACCAATGAAGCCATTGACCATTATAAGCGGGTCAATGCGGTTCATGTCTGCCCTCCTATCATGTGGGGAGCCAAGGCAGAGGACGGAGAGTCTGAGCTAGCCTGGGCTATACATAGGAACCCATCTCTGTATGTCTGTATATGCAGAACATTACAAAGGTGCCAATTTTCCCTGAAGTCACATTTCTTTAATTTGTTCTCTTTTTCGAATCTAACAAAAATAATTTTAGATTTTATTTGCCAGGGACTGGAAAGATGGCTCGGCAGTTAAGAGTACTGGCTGCTCTCGCAGAGAACCTGAGTTTGATTCGCAACACACACACACACACACACACACACACACACAAGCTCAAACTGTCTCTAACTTCAGATCCAGGGGATCTGATGCCCTCTTCTGGCCTCAGTAGGCACCAGGCGCACACGTGGTAGTGCACAGACATACAGTCAAAGAAACCAACCTGGCTGGAGTCACAGCTCAGTTGGTGAAGTGCTTACCTAGCATGCACGAGGCTCTGAAGAAACTAGGTTCTGATGGCTGGCTCAGGCTTGTAATTACAGCTTTTGAGAGATATAGGCAGGAGAATCAGAAGCTCAAGATCATTATTGGCTACGCAGAAAATTCCAGGGCAGTCTAAACTATAGGAGATTCTATCTTAAACAAAAATAAAATAAAATAATTTTTCTTTTTTGAGACAGGGTTTCTCCATAGCTTTGGAGTCTGTCCTGGAACTAGTTCTTGTAGACCAGACTGGCCTCGAGATCCACTTGCCTCTGCCTCCCAAGTGTTGGAATTAAAGGCGTGAGCCACCACTAAAATAAAAAATTTTAAATTAAAAAAATAATTAAATAAAACAAAAAAGACAGATTGCAAATAGCTAGTAAATTCAGCTCCACAAGTAGTGAAAGAAAATGTCAATAAACAAAAATAAGGAAACTAGATTTGGTAATTCCCATGGGTAATCCCAGCACTTTGAAGGTAGAGGCAAGAAAATCGGGAGTCCAAGGTCATCTCCAGCTGCAAAACAAGTTCAAGTCCAGCCTGAGCTACAGGAGACCCTATCTTAAAGCAAACAATAACATTAGGGTTCATATTTTTTCTCAGTTATCAGAAGTAAGGCATGCTGGTAGAATCCCATGGAAAATGATCAAAGACATGGGTTGAATCAAAGAGGACAGCAATTTGGCAAAATACAGACATTTTAAGCTGGCTGTGGGACACATGCCAGTAGGCAGATGGTAAAGAGAATGAGGCAAGAGAGTCTCTAGTTCAAGGCCAGCCTGGGCTACATCTTTGCTGGGCCTGGTGGCAGACACCAGTAATCTTAGCATCTGGGAAGAGGAAGTAGGAGGATCAGGAGTTCAAAGTCCTCTTCAGATACATAGTGAATTCAAGATCAGCCTGGGCTACATGAGACCCCCATCTCAAAAAAAAAATTAAGCAAACATAGTCGACTCAATAAGTCCACTGTATAAATTAATCTTCAAGGAATGGTGTACAGAAATATGAATGCTACATATGAACATTCAAGGATGTTCTGCATACAGTTGCCCCAGCAACTTTAAGCAGGTGCAGTGTTTAACAATAGTAGTTAGAAAAATAAGTATTTGTGTGCCCACAAGATAAAATACTATATAACCATTAAAGAATAATGGTGGGAGAATGGTAAGCCCAGAAAATGATTCCCATGACTTAACTGACAACAGACCATGAGACCAACTTTTCCAACAAATATTTGAGAGACTCTATGCAATAAAACCCCTTTTCTCTTGGAGCTTAGATTCCACTGAAAGATATGTAAGTCACAACACCAAGCCTGGTTCAAGTTTACAAAAGAAGATGAGTTTGGGAGGGAGTCAATAAAGACGCAAGCCCATGTGTCAGAAGAAAACATCTGGGGCGTTGGAGATGGCTCAGATGTCAAAGTGCCAGCCGTGCCAGCACAAGGACCTGAGCTTGATCCCCAGGACTGGCGTGAAAAAAGCTGGGTGTGGTGGTGAGTGCCTGTATTTCTAGTACTGGAGAGGCAAAGATAGAAGGGTCCCTGGGCTCACTGGCCAGCCAACCCATCCTGCTCCTGGTGTGTTTGAGACCAATCAGAGACTGTCTTCAAAAACAGAGTGAACAGCTCCTGAATAATGTTATTGATCTTATTCTCTGGCCTTTGCCTACACACACATGTGCACAACCATACGTATGCTGTCAGAACAACCACACAGGTGCTGTCAGAGCCCATAGATGTGGCTCCATTCCACCTTGACCGAAGGTCAGAGAGTTCAGATCTGTTCTTGATCCTTTGAAGTTATAACAGGAGATTTGACTCAGGGTGTAGCTACCTACAGGATACTTGGCCTAGGTTGTGGTCACTGCATGTCCTGCCTAAACGACAGAATGCTTAACTCAGGATGTAGTCACTTGGTGTTTCAGGTATTGAGGAGGTAATTACTCTGTTCTTTGCGTCATAATAAAGGAGTCTTTTACCTTCTTCCCTCTCCCCCTTTTTGGATTGGGGTATAGAAAGCATATGGAAAATAAATGGGGTGAATTCAGTATTCACTAGGTTGCCCTCCTGGCTCTATTCTGTGTCCCTGTCCTTTCTTTTGTGTCTGTTTTTTGTCTAACATTCCTAATCCACCCACCCCTACCGTGGGACATATGAACCCATTGAGGCTAGACCCCGACAGATATCACCCCAACATGGGTCCCCAACAATGTGAGGACCCCTACAGGCGACGGGGTCCCTGCAGGTGTCAGACAGGGAAGCAAACTGCTCAAAGAGATAAGAATGAAATCCTGGTGCAAACTGAATTCATCAACTTGGATCAGACTTGGGGAGTTTAATAATAGACGGTTTATTACCAATGTATTTAAGCCCAATACAATTTGGAAAAAAAGTTTCCTGGTGTAATACAATTCTGATGCATGAGGAAGCATAATTACATTGAAACTCAACTCAGGGTACCTGTCATGTCTTCCAAGAAAATGGGTTCTAAAGATGCCTGTACTAGCTTAAGGGCCTAAGGAAAAGCCTGGGCTGGTCTCAGTCATACAGATAGCATAGAGGTCATTTGGGTTATTAGCCACCTCTGGTTCTCATTGTGGGAGCTTGGGGAAGCCGGTGGCTATCAGGGTCATTGAGATTACTAGCCACCTCCAGTCCTGGTTGTAGGAGTGTGATATGGCCTATGGCCTGGCCAGACAGATAACACAGATCACCAGACAGCTAATCACTTGCAAGACTCAGCCTTCTGGATGGAAGAAGAGGTTTTTTGTCTTCACGTTGGAAAGATAATTCTGTGTACTCAGCATTCCTGGTTTCTCTGTAGATCTGTGTGTGCAAGGGACCTTTGTGCTATGCTCCCAATACATTGGCACATACGCACGTGTGTTCACACGTGTATACACACACACACAGAAGTAAGTGCCTCTGAGCTGGTGGTTGAGGGTAGGTCTTGCATTCTTTTTTAAATGCTTTTCTGAGTTCTCCAAACTTTTTATTTTATTTTATTTTTGTGATACTGGAGGTTAAACTCAGGACCTTGCCTTGGCAAACCAGTCTGCCACCAAACTATATCCCCATCCAACAAACTAAGTTTATCATGAGCATAACTCATATTTGTGAGCACAAAGAAAACTGAAACTTTAAAAGAACCCAAGTTAAGGGCTTGGGAAACGCTTGGGGGAGGGGAGGAATAAGAGGACTTCTAAGCCTGTCGACCTGAGTTCAATCCTTAGGAGGCAACTGAATTCAACAAGTGTCCCTTGATGCCCACACACACACAGTGACACCCTTTCACCCATGCTACACTCCTCCATATATCCTAACAGAAATGAATGAGCGTAATTAAAATATAAATGTAAAAGAACCTATGTTGGGCTGGCTCCGTGGTAAAAAACACCCTCACTCTTCCAGAGGACCTGGGTTCAAATCTCAGTGCCTACACAGCGGTTCACAACCATCTGGAACTTCAGTTCCAGGGGATCCCACACCTTCTGACCTCTGTGGGCACCAGGTGAACATGGTGCACATACATATATGTGGCAAAAAACACGCATAAAAATAAAATCAGTAGCCGGGCGGTGGTGGCACATGCCTTTAATCCCAGCACTCTGGAGGCAGAGGCAGGTGGATCTCTGTGAGTTCGAAGCCAGCCTGGTCTACAAGAGCTAGTTCCAGGACAGGAACCAAAAAAAACTACGGAGAAACCCTGTCTCGAAAAATCCAAAAAAATAAAATAATAAAATAAAATCAGTAAATCTTGTGTGTGTGTGTGTGTTTTTGAATGCAAGCTAAGACCTACATCATAGTTGGTTGTTCCAAATTCATGGTTTATTTTCCTGAGCACAGCATCCATCATCATCCATCATCCCTCACTCTTAAGATAGTCGGGATGATGGGGGCACCTGCCCTTCTGGGAGTGGAGTGGAGGTGAAGGGGCATCCAGGAAGGGACCTGGCGGAGGAGTGGGTGTGAGATCCTGATAACAGAGTGAGAAGTGGGAGGAAAGAAAACTCCAGGCAGAGGAACATCTTAGAGATCTCTGACACCCTCCCCTATAGCACTGCCCTGATCCCGATCACCAACTCTGTCCCATGAGTCAGAGTCAACTCATCCCCAGGCCTGGCCCAAGTCTGGAATCCCCGGAGCAGCAGGACAGGACTGTTGATTGGCTTGACTCAGCCCTTCCTACCCATGGTCTCTTCTTTCACTTTCTCTTTCCTTTATTTCAGACAAGGTCTCGCCATAGTTCCAGCCTTTCTACACAAACCTCACTTTACTCCATGTTCCCTCCAAAGACCTCTTTGCTCTTCCCCATCCGTGCTCTGGAAGAGCCACCCGCCACTGGTACTCCCCATGTCTGCTCCCCACTTCCAGCTGCTGTCATGCCACTTGTCAAGGTCACTGATGGCCTCTGTCCAGCCACATCCAAGGCACTTGTTTTCTGCTCATCTGATGGGAATTGTTTTTCTTTCTCAACTTTGAACTTAGCAGTATACTCCCAGGTTCTCCATCAAGCCCACTGGCTGTTCCTTTGTATTCTCATGTCTTCTCCTCAGGACCTGCCAGAGCTCACTGGAGCCACTATCAGGATGGTCTTCTCAGGCTCCTGGGAGTAAGAAGGATCTGCACTCCAGTGACAGCTACTGCATTATCTCCCATCCTGACCTCTCTCTTGAGATTCAGCCCTCCTTCCCCCTGCCCCGCGGTAACTCTCATTGGACACATAAACAGCTGTTGCGGTCAACTGTGGTCTTGTGGGTGTCAGACTGGCATCCTTTCCTAGACTCCTTTCCTCTCTTTCCTCTTTGGTAACCAGATATTTTGTTATGAAAACAGTGCAGCCCATCCTCATTGCCATAGTGACAGGTGCTATGAATGAATGGGATAAAACTGAACAGAATTCTGTTCATGGCTTCTGTTAGAGGGTTGGTTGACAGAAGCTTCTACTGGTGGGTGTCATGACTGGAACCAAAGCAACCTTTTCCCTACTGAGAGAAGGAAGGATGAGGATGGATAAATTCATGAGGAAGCAGACAGAGACTGTGCCAAGATTCTGAACTGCAACTAGATTTCTCAATTATTAGCATCAAGATGTCTCCTTGCTGGCCAGGCCAGGTGTGGTATATTTTCTGTTGCTCACTGACGTTAGCACCCTGATCCATGCAATTGTATAAATAGGACTCTTGTCCCATCAACTGTTCTTCTGTGGTCCCCTCATTTCAGCTCATAGCACATGTCTCTGACAGGACGTGGCTGATCCTTTGATACATCCTTGACTCCTTTCATTAGCACAGGACTATTTAACACATGAGTCGGGCTGGGTGGTGGTGGCTCATGCTTTTAATTCAAGAACCCCAGAGGCAGAGGCAGGTGGATCTCTGAGTTTGAAGCCAGTCTCGTCTACAGAGTTAGTTATAGGACAGGCAGAGCTACACAGACCTGTCTTTAAAAAACAAACAAACAAAACAAAAGACAAAAAAAAAAAATTCCACAAAACCACCACACCAATAATAAAAACCATGAATGAGGATGAGGAAGGAGAGATGGCTCAGCAGTGAAGAGCACTTGTTACTCTTCCAAAAGACCCGAGTTCATCTTACAACCACCTGTGACTGCAGTTCCAGGGGCTCTGACACCCTCCTCTGGCCTCCGTGAGTACCCCACATACATGTGGCATACAAGCACACACACACATACACATTCCAAAACAACAATAAATCTTAAAATAATGCAAGGGGAAAATAACCACTTCTCACCAGGAAACCGCCACCAACTCAATCCAACCCTGCCTCAGTCCCTGAGGTCTCCGTCTGAAGAAGTTCTTCACTGGTAACCCTGCTCTCACTTCTGTCCCCTTGCTGTCCACTCCGTCATGACACGTAAATTAGATTGCATCACTGGCCTGCCTAAAAATAACTGACTTGGGGGGCTGGAGAGATGGCTCAGAGGTTAAGAGCATTGCCTGCTCTTCCAAAGGTCCTGAGTTCAATTCTCAGCAACCACATGGTGGCTCACAACCATCTGTAATGGGGTCTGGTGCCCTCTTCTGACCTGCAGGCATACAAACAGACAGAATATTGTATACATAATAAAAAAATAAATAAATATTTAAAAAAAATCTGACTTGAAATAGAAGACCAAGTCATGTGACCTCACCTGGTGTCTTGTCTAGATTCATCCCCCTCCCTGCCTGCTCCCTGAGGTTCCTCCTCAGACTCTCTGACTGTTCCCACGCTGCCTTTTTATACCCCTCCCCCACCCTCCCTCTGTTACTCTAAACTCCAATGTACCCTTGGTAGGCAGGGGTCTTGCTGATGACCCGATCTCATAGGATCCAGCCAACCACACACTGCCTTGATCCTATTGTCCTCTTTTATTGATGACACAGCCATTATCTGAAATTCTCATCCGTTCTTGGTAGTCTCTCTCCCTCTCCAGGACTCCCTGGTGAGAGGCTCCATCTCATTCATTACACTATTCTAACACTGTGTTTGGACCAACTGCAATTTCCATCTATGTCTGTGATTATACAGAAGAAGAAAGTGATTGTGGCTGCCAACATAGGAATCTCTGCCCCCACTGCAATGGGCACAAGTTCCTGCCAGGCTTTCCAGTTAGAGAGAGAGGGTGGAGGCAAGTGAGGTTTCTGGGGAGAACCCGTGAGGCTTTCGGAGACCAGGGTTCCAGGTGTTGGTTTATAACGGTACCCAGGGTTCTGTGGAAAAATGTCAAAAAAAAAAGGGCCTGAGAAACTATTGCCTCTGTAGTCATGGGAAGTCCCAACTCAGAGAGGCCATGGGGCCAGGGTGTGTGTACAGAGAACTCAAGTCACTCTGAGACCTTTAGTCACAGATTGCACGTCTTTGGAACGGGGAGCCATATTGACTACCTTGACCACTATGGGGGTGGATGATGCCATCTGTGAAGGAGTGGTCACTGCTGCCATGATAGGTCTCAGATGAGATCTGAGACATTGCTGGACTGGGCCACTAAGGCCGAGGCTAGGGAGGGGTTGCCACATATACTTCCTGGCACAACTTCCTTTCTCCTGTCTGATGGGCAAATGTTGCTGGGGCCTTGGCCACAGTTTCCTGTCTCCTTCTGAGAGCTCAAGACACAGTCTCAGCACTGTCCTACCAGTTGATGTTACGCCAAGACAGGGTCAGAATCTCTAGAAGACAAAATAGACACGCGACGAGGGCCACACTGCTCTCACCCACCCATTCCATGTGGGCACCCCATGACTTGGAGGTATACTCAGAGGCAAGTCTGATAATTTGGGGATGGTAACTCTGGAAAGACTTGTTCCCAGCACAGTTCTGAGAAGATCTACAGGTTTTAGAGTTTCCCATAATTTGCTGATTGTGCTGGTTGGCTTTTGTCAACTTGACACAAATCTAGAGACAGCGTTTTTCTGTGTAGCTTTAGAGCCTGCCCTGGCTATAGACCAGGCTGGCCTCGAGCTCACAGAGATCCACCTGCCTCTGCCTTCCAAGGGCTGGGATTAAAGGTGTACACCACCACCACCACCTGACATGGGAAAAAGGAATCTTAACTGAGAAACTATCCCCATATGGTTGAGCTGTAGGAGTCTGTGGTATCGTCTTGATTAATGATTGATGTCGGAGGACCCAGTTCATTTCGGGCAGTACCACACAAGGCTTATGGCTGTGAGTGCTATAAGAAATCAGGCTAAACAAGCCATAGAACAAGCCAGTGAGCAGCACTCCTCCATGGCCTCTGTATCAGCTCCTACCTTCAGGTTTCTGCCCTGCTTGAGTTCTTGCTCTGACCTCCATCAGTGACAGACTATTATCTAAAAGCAGAAGATAAAATAAAAACCCTTTTGTCCCCAAGTTGCTTTTGATCATATTCATCACAGTGGCAGAAACCTAAGACACCGACCAAAGGATCCATGAACTGTGGCCCAATACCCCTGCTCTGTGATCGTTACCATAGCTCTCACTGTTCTCAGAAGGAGTACCTGCCACTCATGCCCCCTGACCTTCCATCTGTGGCTCTCCCTGGGTCCCAGGCTCACTCTCTTCTAGACTGCATCCTCTGCTGACATTTTTTTCCATGACTTCTTTTCCTTCCAGAGTCATTCATGGGACTCTCCCCCGGGAGCCTCCTTAATCTCCCACGGTCATAGCATGCACTCCTCCATCCGTCCTCAGCCCCTGAACATTGAGGTTCTCCAGGAAGCTGCCATGGATCTAACCTAGAGACACCCTGACTACCGTATTCAACATCACTCTGTCTCCTCCTCTCTTCAAAAAGCCTGGTTCCTTTGTTTGTCTCTACTTCTTCTAAGGTGCTTATCACCTTCTAACACATCACATAAGCTTTACATTGGAGTACATGAATTTTCAGTTTTAATATTTATGTATGTATGTTTTATGTGCATGGGCACACATGCTACAGTGGGTGTGTGGAGTTCAGAAGACAGCTCTCAGGAGTCCATTCTCTCTGTCCACCTTTATGAGGGTTCCAGAAATGGAGACGGAACCAAGGTCACCACACTTGGCATCTAGTGACTTTATCCACTGGACCATCTTTTTATCCCAGATGTTTAGTATCTATCTCTTCTATGCTGAGTTCTGTAACAATGGGTGAGTGTTGGCTGATGTGTTCATTTATGCATCTTAAGTCCTTTGAACTGTCTTTGGAAACTAGTAGGTCTTTGTTTAGTGTTGAGGATTGAGCTCGGGGCCATGAAGATGCCAGGCAAGTGCACTACTGCTGAGCTATGTCCCTGGGGTCTTGGACAGCAGTAGGCTATCAGTGAGTATTAGTGATGCAACCTGCTGGATGTGCTTCTCCTGGAGGGCAAGGTCCAAAGCTATGTCATCACTTGGCTCAGTACTTGGTGCAGGATTGAGTGCAGAGCAGGCATCCATAGAGTGAAGCCCTTGCTTAACACTCAAGGACCTTGTCATCTATGACTAAGCTTAATTTCTGGTCTCACCAGCAAAACAGCATGGGAAGGGTTTGTTTGAAAGAGTAGCCACCTGGGTAGTTTTGCCTTCCTCACTGTGGGTCACTGTTGGCCGCCCAGCTTGTCAATTACAGAGTTACTGCACATCTTGAAAAATTAATAACAGAAATAAAAATTTTTAATTGAGAGCCATCTTATATGCCAACATAAACTTTACACACACATACATGTAGAAGCAGGACTCACATCAGTTCGAATGTTCCCAGGAGCTTCATATTCCCTTTTACTCCCTGAAAAGGCCAGGAGACCAGTAGATCTGTCAGCATACAAAGCACCATGAGGAAGCAAGCACCGGACAGGAGAAACAGGCCTGCAGACTGTAGCTTTTAAAAACAGTGATTTGGGGCTCGTGAGATGGCTAAGTAGATAGGTACTTGTAGGTACCAAGACCTGAATTCAATCCCAGAGTCTCAGGGTAGAAGGAGAGAAAGGAATATCTTGAGTTCTTCTGACCACCACATGCTGAATTCTGTCAGCTCTAGTAGTTCACACCCCCCGAAATGATGTAAAAAAAAAAAATAGTGTGCTGGGTGGTGGTGCAGCACACCTTTAATCTCAGCACTTGGGAGGCAGAGGCAGCTCTGTGAGTTTGAGGCCAGCCTGGTCTACAGCGTGAGTTTCAGGACAGCCAGGCTGTTATACAGAGAAACCTTGTCTCAAAAAACCAATAAATAAATAGAAGATGAAATAATAGTGTTTCTATTTTAACATTTAGACTAACTATCATGGTTAGTTAAATAGCCATTTAAAATAATGTATACAAATAAAATAATATGTACAAATGCATATAAATATACAAATAAATAAAATGCATTTGAGAAATGTTTTGGTATTTAAGCAATAAGTAAAAATTCAGACAGGCTTATAGTCTCCAAAAATACTACATTTTTATAAGTAGCAGCCAAGAGATTTTGCAAATATTTACTTCTTACTAAAGAAAATTTAAAAAATGAATTGTGGCATTAAAAAAACTGATTCCGAATGGAAAATTTGAAGTGAAGGGCTGGTGAGATGGCTCAGTGAGCACTTGCTATGCAGTTCTGGAGACCTGAGTTCAGTCCCCAGAACCCACATGCTAGAACAGGAAGGCTTAATCCTGAGAGTTGCCTTCAGACCTTCAGAATTGTACTGTGGTCCTTACACAAACAATACACACAAATATCACCCCCCCACACACACAATTTAAAAATAAAATCTGAGATGATGAAAGACCCAAGAACATGGGGGAGGTAGAGTTGGACAAACATAGAAATATGAGAAGCCATCAATCCCTGGTGGAACTTAAGCTTTTAAAGAGATTACATCAGGAAAAAGGCAAATGGAACCCAAGGATTTCTGGCTCCAAGGATTTCTGGCTCCTCGGATCTCCTGAGAGGAAACTAACAATTCACTTTAGACATTAATAAGTGAAAAATACTAACATTCCTAGGGCAACTGTCAAAAGAACAGGAGCAGAGTGTAGAACTCCCAAACCCATTGAGCAGGGAAAGAGCGGTGAAATACCTAACTGAAAAAATGAAAATGGAAAAAGTTATAGAAGAAAATGAGCAGGTCAGATGGAAATCACTACAAGGTGATAAATTTTACCAAAATGGAACATTATGTTAAGAAAAATTAACAGGACAGCGTGAAACAAACTAAAAAGCAGAACTTGGTTATGCACTCTTTATGAGACAAGCCTAGAAAGTGACAGGGTTGGAAGTAAGGGCCAGAGAAAGAGAACACGAGCAACAGCTAAAAGAAAATGACCAGAGCCACGCAGATGGAGGGCAAACCAGACTTGAAGAAAACAGCCTTTCTAGAACAAGACAGCCATTTTATCACAAAAAACTGCTGAATTAAAAGACAGTCATTTATTTAAGAGCTGTGTGCATATTTCAAAAGTATGAAGAAAACGGGCAGAAGTACAAAGAAAATGAGAAAAATCCACAGTCTCAGTGTAGGATTTTTTCACACTGTACTCACTGATAAGTGGCTTTTAGACATAAAGCAAAGAAAAACCAGCCTACAATTTACAACCCCAGAGAAACTAGACAACAAAGAGGGCCCTAAGAGAGAAAGCCATAAATCTACAAAGGAAGGAGGAAAAGATAAGATCTCCTGAGTAAATGGAGGGGAGCATGGGGATCACAGGAGAGGGTAGAAGGGGAGACGGAAGTGGAGAAAACTGTATATCTCAATAAAAACAATAAAAAAGAGAAACTGAGAGGAATGAATTAGAGGAATAGGTTAGACTAACTCCATAGCACTTTGATGCTGTTTATATTAGGGAGAGATGGTAGAGGAAATGAATTTATTGTCTTCACATGCTATTAGTGTAATCGCCAATGAAACTAGGTGGAGACAGTAATATCATGAGAGTCCGTGGATATCCCTTCATTGTAAGAGTATAGGTGCTTTTAATTCATTAGTTCTATGCAGTCACCTACACACTGCTGTCTTCTCTATCTCTGGAGGGATGACAGGTACTGGGTCTATGATAAAAAAATCCCTTTATATACTTATAATTTATGACTTGCAAGATAATGAGATCCGTTGATCAAAGAAGAGAATATGTTGTAAAAACATACTGTTATAGAGATAATAAACACTTTAAAAAATACAAAAATAAAAGATCAGTCCCACAACCCCAACCACTGGTTTTCAGCTGAGCACAGGAACAGGAGGGAGGAAGGTTGATTATTTATTTAATTAAAAATGTTAATGACAAAATAGATTTTTCACCTATTATCCTGACTGGACAAGCAAGCATACTAAAAATTCAGTAAGTACACTGTATCAGTTACTTCTCTATTGCTGTGATTAAAATGTCCTGAACAAAAGCAACATAAGTAAGAAAACCATTTCTTTTGGCTTAGGGTTCGAGAGAGAGATAGATTCCATAATAGTAGAGAGGCTTGGCAACAGGCCAGGAAGCATGGTGGCAGGACCAGGAAGCTGGCTGATCACATTATTGTCCACAGTCAATAAGCAAAGAGGGAAAACAGGAAGTAGAGTGGAACTATAAAATCTCAAAGTCAGTGACAAACTTCCTCGGGCAAGGCTCTGCCTTCTAAAGGTTCCATTATCTCCCCAAACCATGTGGCCAGCTGGGGACCAAGAATTCAAACACATGCATATCTTCCTTCCTTGTTTTTCTTTTCTTCTTTCTTGTTTTTTTGTTTTTTGTTTTTTAAGACAGGATTTTTCTGTGAAACAGTCCTGACTGTTCTAGAACACACTCTGTAGACAGGGCTGGCCTCGAGCTCATAGCAATCTGCCTGCCTCTGCCTCCTGAGTGCTGAGATCAAAGGTGTGTGCCACTACTGCCTGGGTCAAACACATTTCTTATTCATTCAAAACATCAGAGATACTGTGATCCTTAATCCTCTCAATTTGATGAGATCTAGAATCACCTAGGAGACAGGCCTCTGGGCACCTCAATGGGGGACTGTCTAGCTTAACTGCGGTGAGAAGACCCGCCCACTGTGGATGTCACTATTCCCTAGGCTACAGTCTTAGACTGTATAAAAAGAAGAAAGTGAGATGCTCACAGGCATTCAACACTGTTTCCAGACTGTGGAGTCAATGTGTTAAATGCCTGAAGCTCATGCTGCCAGGACTCCTCTGCCATGGGGACTGTACACTTGAACTGTGAGCCAAACTGAGTCCTTTCTTCTTGAGTTAGTTTTTGTCAAGGTATTTTATCACAACTAGAAAAGTAGGTAAGAAATATGCAAAGCTTTGAATAGCACACCAAGAGCCCCTGGTCAATGAACATGTATAAAATGCTGTATCCAGTAACAAAAGATTGTAGGCTATTTATAAATATACATGGGACATTTATAAAAATTGACAATGTACCGGACAATGCAACCGTAGAAAACTTGAAAGTGTTGCCTTCTTTAATATGGTAACCATTGGGCATACACTAGACACACACACACACACCAGTGTATGTGTGGAGGTCAGTGAACAATATGCAGGAGGGTAGTCTGTACCCTCCTTTCATCAAATGGTTTCCAGGGATTGACAAATTTAATATGACATATGGGTTTACATTGAACAGCTTTGACAGGGGGAACCGTCTTTGGCCATAATGCAGCTGAGTAGGACTCAGTGATGAAAAACACAACTCAAACGCAAGAAAATGAAGAACATCCAACCACTATCATGGAGAAACATACTCCAAAAATGTGTCTGGGATCAAAGAAGAAATAAAAATGAAACTCAGAAAATATTAGAATTGAGTCATAACATAATATCCAATATTTATGGGATTCTACTGCATAGAACAACATTCAGAGCGAGGAAGGTCTACAAACTCCAGCCCAGCAGCCAAATCTAGACCACATGTCTAGTTTGCAACCAAAGCTTTGCTAAGACACATTCTGATCTTGCTGTTTTGTTTTGAGACAAGCTCTCATTCTAGTCCAGGTGGTCCTTTAACTCACTATGCAGCTCAGACAGGTCTTGAACCTGCTATGATCTTCTGCTTCAGCCACCCAAGTGTTGAGATTACAAACCTTAAGTCACCATTTCTGGAAGGACACACTCATTTTATTGACTTGTTGCCTACCACTGTTTATGTTCTGCACCAGCAGGGTCGGGTGCTATAGCTGAGTGAGGCCTGACAGCCCAAATGTATTCACATCTGCTCTTTACAGAAAAAGTTAATTTGATACCACGTATATGGTACGATATAGATCCATATGCATATAGTTATGAAAATAATGAAGGATGGAAGATAAAAAAATTAAGAATCCACATTAAGAAATTTGATGAAGAACAACAAAATAAACCCAAAGAATATAGTAAATGACAGAAGGCAGTGAAGGAAAATGGTCATGTAGAGAAACATAGAGGTCATGTAGAGGTCAATAGAAAAATGACAAAGTTCAATTTTTTTTTCCTGAAAAAAGTAAAATGATGATCCCGTCTCTAGAGGAGAAATGGAACTAACAGATGGCATTCAAGCATTACTACATCAAACACAGACACACATGCGCACACACATGCACATGCACACACACGTACACATGCATATACATGTGCGCATGCACACACACATGGGTGCACCATGGACATTCAGCTATTTCTTCCTTCCATGTGTATCCTGGGGATAAAACTCAGTTCATCAGGCTTGACAGCAAGTACCTTTTTCCATTGAGCCATCTCTTTGACCCAAGAAGCTCATATTTTAGAAACAATATACTAGCAAAGTAGAGAAATAGGATGTGAAATTAGCAAAAAATTACAACATCAAATTAACATAAGAAGAAATAAAAATACATGAGCAATTTTATAACCTACATAAAGATCGTATCCAGTAAGAGAGTGCTGATCCCCTGATGGCTCCAGTGCTGCATTCTGTCAAATACATCAGAAAGACATGGCTCCTGTTCATACAGAGTCTTCTGGAAAATGCAGCATGAGGAAATGTAGCTGGGATGCCCCAGCTGGGAACAGAGAACAGGTAGGGCACCTCCAGAGAGACCAAAGACTTTATTGTCACAACCATGGCACTCCTGGGTAAGGAAGAGTTAAAGAATGGTTCAAGGCGGAGAGTGCTGTACTGCCCAGCACAGTTTCCACACTTAGAAAACTATTCTTCCTTATATGGAGAGATGGATGGATGGATAGATGATGACTAGATGAAAGGATGGATGGATAGATGATGGCTGGATGATGGATAGATGGAAGGATGGATGGATGATGAATGGATGAGGGATGAATGGATGATGGATGAATGGATGGATGGATGCTGGATAGATGATGGATGGATGGATGGATGGATGGATGGATGGATGGATGAATGGATGGATGACACCAGGATAACATGTGTAAACTGAAGTTTTCCCAGGCAAACCAAGACATACAGCTTTCTAAACCTCACATGTGAATGTAAGTTCAAACAAAACCTAAGAATAAGATATAAAAACTAGCAGTACATAAAAATGATCACAGTGAATTTATCTGGACTATAGATTATTTGAATAATTAGGAAATATATTTGTGTGATTCATTACATTAGAAAATGAGAGAAGAAAAATGTGTGATTCTGACTATATGTGGAACAATCAACATGTGTTCACCCTAAAAATTTTTAGCAAACCTGGGAATCAAGGGGAACTTCCTTAATTTGATAACGCATATCTGCCATCGCCTGAGAGGAAACATCATGTTTAATGGTAAAACAATGAGATATCTTCCTCTCCAGTCTGTAATAAGACAAGGATGCCTGAAAGCATGGCTTCATGCAACATAATGCAGGGGCCTGGCCTGGGCAGCAAGGAAAGAAAAAGAAGCAAAATGAATGAAAACAGTAGACAGAAATCTTCATATACGAACAATCTATGTATGTTGTTCCTAAATGCCAAGATTTAAATCTAATGAAAGTTGTATAAGCCTTGTGCTGAGAAAAACCTTTGCTGAGAGATATTTTATTATCGATTATATATATATACATACATACATATATATATATATATATATAGAGAGAGAGAGAGGGGGGGCGTTGTGCATACATGTATGTCAGTGCACTGTGTCAGATTTCCTGGAACTGGAGTTATGACGGTTATGAGTTGCCATATGGTAGGTACTTGGAATCAAATATGCTTAACTGCTGAGCCTTCTCTCTAGTTTCAATGGAGAGATATTAAAATAAAAATTTCTCTTTCTTTAGTTTTTTTAATTGCAGGTATTTAGTGTGTGTGTGTGTATGAGTGTGTGCTCCCCACCCCCCACATGGGCATTCACAAATATGCCTGCCACTATGTACTAGTGGTAGCCAGACAATTATTTGTGTGAGCCAATTCCCCTCTTCCACCATGTGGGGGCCTGGGGTAGAATTTAGGCTGCCAGGCTTGGTGAAGAGCACCTTTAACCACGGAGGACCTCATCTGGGCAGATGGTTCAGTGGGTAAAGTGTTTGCTGAACAAGTATGAGGACCTGAGTTTGGAGACTCTGCAATGCATGTAAAAAAGAAAAAGAAAAAGAAAAGAAAGACATTTGTGGAGGCACAAATTCATAACTCCAGAGCTGGAAGGGGAGGGGTGCAGAGGCAGACAGATTTAGACCTTGTCACATGCATGAGGCGCACGCACACACACACACAGAAACCCTTGAAGGAAAACGACAAGATGGGAGAATTGTCTCTATTATACACCAAGATGTATTATAAAGACACTTGGAGTGATGTAATGTGAGTTTAGAAGGGATGAACGGAACAGAACTAACAGAGAGCAAGGAAAGACTCACACCCACACCCACACAAACCTTTGAACTATGACAGAGGCAGCAACGCAAATCAGTACAGAAAAGGCAGCCTTGAAGACAATAATGTAGGAACAAATGAGCATTACTAGGAAACAACTAAATCAAAGCCTGGCTCACACCTCCTCCCCACGAATGATTAAAGGCGTCAATATGACAGGTAAAACCACAGAGCTTTCAGATGGTTCAGAGGAAGATCTTAGGACTCTGAGGTTGAGATGGAACTTCATAGTGATATAGATGCCCATAAAGAAAAGTTTGAATGACCTTAAAATTCAGAACTTTGGTTCCTTAAAAGATGCATGGAGTGAAAAGATAAGCCAAGTGGAGAAAGCAAAGATGTTGTCAACAGAGATAACTCCCAGAGTTTTAGCCTCCAGAATATTTAGAGTATTTCAAGAAAGAAGATGGGAGACAGTTTTCTAGTAAACCGGCAAAACTCCTGAGCACAGTGGAAATTCAACTAGTCATTCAGTATATGAAGGGGCTGGGGAGATGGCCTAGTTCGATTTTCTGAGGCTGTGATAAGACACTGACCAAAAGCAACTCAGGGAGGACAGGGTTTGTTTGACTTAGGGATTACAGTCAAGGATGAGGGAAGCCAGAGCAGGGGGCAGGAACGGAAGTGGAGACCATGGAGGAGTGCTGCTTACCAGCTTGCTTTCCCAGGACTTGTTCAGACTGCTTCTTACACCACCCAGGACCACCTGCCCAGATGTGGCACTGCCCACAATAGACTTGGCACCCTCCCTCAATCGTTAATAAGATTGATCCACAGCCATGCAACAGGTCAGTCTGATGGAGGCAACTCCTCAGCTGAGCTTCCCTCTTCCCAGGTAGCTCAAATTTGTGACAAGTTGACAAATCAGATGGCTTAGGTTCTAGCAGCAATTGTAGTTTGGTCCCTAGCCCATGTCAGGGTCTCACAACCATCTGTAATTCCAGTTCCAGGGGACCTGGCACCCACTCTGCTCTCCTCGGGCACCTGCACTCAGGCACACAGACCCATTTACAGAAACACAGGATAAACGTCCTTCAAAAAAAATGTCTGAAAAGAAAAACAGAAAAATCCATGAAAAGACTCTTAACATTGTTGGTAATCAGCATAAAGCAAATGCAAGCCATCATGAGATATCATTTATGACCAGTATAAATAAAAACAATTTGATACTTTTGGACAGTTTTATACACTGACCAAAGTATAAATTATACAAGTTGGTGAGACTGTTTAACATTATGCAGTAAACTGAACCTTTTATGTAACATATAGGGGTAAAATAGTATATGACATATCATATAACATATTATAATACATAATAACACAAAGGTTTTTCCTTCCAGTTTTAGAGGCAAGGAAACCTAAAGCCAGGGTTTGGCAGAGCTGCATTTCTTTAGGAAGAATCTAATACACAGGGAGGACTGGGTGGGGAACTGGCACACCCTGGGCAATTGAGAGGCCAGAGGTGATGCAGGAGAGGGAATACCAGATGAGTCTCAAGACAAAGAGGTGTTTATCAGGCTAGAAAGCAGCTGAGGGTCCCCAGCTGAGGGAGATCAGGGATCAGGGCAGAGGTCACCTTGAGATGGGTGCTCAGAGGCCCCTGTCTCTATGCTGAGAGATTTGAGTGTTGAGATACCTTAGGAAGACTCTTAACTTCTGCTTAGAAAATGCGTATATGTATGTGTGTACTTATGTGTACGTGTGTATAGCCGAATGGCATAAATGTGTACTCACGTACATGTGTGTATATCTGAGTGGCATGAGTGTGCAATTATGTGTATGTGTATATAGCTGAATGATGTAAATGTGTACTCATGTACATGTGTGTATATCTGAGTGGCATGAGTGTGTACTTGTGTGTACATGTGTGTATATCTGAGTGGCATGAGTGTGTAATTATGTGTATGTGTGTATAGCCGAATGGCATAAATGTGTACTCGTGTATGTGTGTATATCTGAGTAGCATGAGTGTAATTATGTGTATGTGTGTATAGCTGAATGGCATAAATGTGTACTCATGTACATGTGTGTATATCTGAGTGGCATGAGTGTGTAATTATGTGTACATGTGTGTATAGCTGAATGGCATGAGTGTGCACTTGTGTGTACATGTGTGTATAGCTGAGTGGCATGAATGTATACTTATGTGTAAGTGTGTATAGCTGAAGGGCATAAATGTGTACTCGTGTACATGTGTGTATAGCTGAATGACTTGAGTGTGCACTGGTGTACATGTGTGTATAGCTGAATGGCATGAAGCACGCTCATACAGTGCAGTCACCCCCACCCACTTCTACTTTGTCTTCTTCCCAAACTGAAACTCTGCCCCTGTAAAACACCAGTGTCCCATGGGTTCTTCCTCCTCACTTCCTGTCCACCACCCTTCAAACCTACAGCTGTGAATTGGGTATTTCTAGCCCTAGAAGGTTAGAACTATACAGCATTTGTCCTTTCTGTTGGATTAAGTAACGGTCTTCAAGGTCCACCCGTATATGTTTTAGAATTTCTTTATCAGGTCTACACCACTGCATGTTGTTTATTCTCGTTCACTTACCAAGGGACACTGGACCATGGCTGCCTTCTGGCTGCAATGTTGGTACCATTGCATGAATGACTTTGCCCTTACAATTCACACAAACCAAATTCCTGGTGTCAGAGGATTTGGGGCAGAGCCTTTGGTAATGATTGTGTCATGAAAACCAAGCCCTCATAAATTGAATCAGTACCCTTATAAAAGAGACCCCAAAGACCTCCCTTCCCCCTTCTTCTGTTTAAGGAGAGAAGATGGCTATCTATGAATTAGGAAACTGGTCCTATCGTTACAACAAATCTAGTGGTGGTGTTAGACTCCTCAGCCCCTGGAGAAGGGAGGATTTTCTGTTCTTTACTGGCCATCCTGTCTACGCTAGTTTGTTACAGTAACAGAGACATGCCAAGACAGTAGTTACGAAAATTGGTCTCCAAAAAACACACTAGATGACTCAAAGCTGACAACCGCTGGAGACAAGATTGAAGACGAAGATCCAAATCAGAAGAGAGACTCTTGGGTTCCAAAGCCACCTCCCATTTGCTGTTGGTGACTTCATGACGCTGTTGACATGGGCAGCCAGGCAGAAATAAAGTGTGGTCCTTCCAGATCATGGACTCTTAAAAACAGCTGGAAGCTTGCCCCAGCTTCATGAGAGTGCTCGACGTACTGAATGTGACTCAGTAGTTCAGGCTGAAGGAGTCCTCATTGCTGAAAAGGCCCATTGTAAGCCTGCAAGATCCAGCACACAAGGCAGCGACTGGGGCCACCTTAGCGCAGGGCAGTTAGGCAGATGTTTTACTCCGGACTCCTGCAAACTTTAGGAGAGCCATCTAAGAGCTCAACTTTCCCTGATGGTGTTCAGCTCACTCTGGTTCATCTGGAATGGTCCTCATTTTGTAAAACTGAAAGTCGATCCTGTGCCCCTGCCCAGCATGCTAGGTGTAGCTCTCACCCCTCATCACGGCACTTTGTGCTCCAGCAGAGAGGGGTAATCACGGAAACTCACAAGGGGTCAAAGTGCAGCCCCGGCGCTGAGGCATTCAAGCTCCTGGCTGCTCACCAGGCATCCCGAGCTGCTGCAGCTCACAGCCACCCTCTGTGTGCTAGAACCCAAGGGTCATGAGTGGACGTCACTCCTAACCCTAAAAATGCCCGAGCTAGATCAGCAGGCCTGAGCTAAGTTTGAGTCCTCCCTGTGGGTAGATTCAGACCCTGTAAAGGTGGAGATTTCTGACAACTTCTTGAGCAGAGTCTTCTTGACAGATGGGAGGTCTGAAAGAAGGGCTTTTTCTGAGAAGACAGGGGGTGGGGATCTAGGATCTTCCATCTTGATAGCCTCCTATTAAATCGACATCTTATACATACATCAGGGTACAGTGTGATGTTCTACACACACAATGTATTATGTTTCAAACCAGGGCAACTAGCATACCCATCACCTTAATATTTATTATTTTTAGATGGGGTACTAAAATCCTTGTTACTGGCTGAAAAAAAAATGCCACTACTTGCCATCCATGGCTTCCCCACGGTGTGCAGAACATTAAACACCAGCTAACAGATGGCTGCCTTTTGTGTCTCCTGGAACAACAGATCAGGTCTCACTCAGTATCCTGTTAAATTCTTCTCTAATCTTGAGGGGGTAGATTAACACTAGCAGGTGGCCTCGGGTGACAGCAACCTTGAAAGGAGGCATCATGGACCTCACCCAGTGTGTGTCCTTTAGAGCTGTTTTATGTGGAGTCTCACGGGGCAGTTTCCGAGCATGAAAAAAAAATGGGATCACGGTTCCCACTTCTGTGATGCCGACTCCTAGGAATTAGAGGTGTGGCTCCAGGCTCTGGCTCTCAGAGCTAGAAAAATGATCAAACTCTTCATTGGAACTAAGGGATTTTGGGGAGCAAGATTACACAATAAACAGGATCAATTGTTCCCTAGACCACAATCCACTCTGTGAGTCCTCAGTGGGATGCTCAAAGGAAGAAGATCTCGGCTAAGCTCTTGGGGCCTGGCCAGGTCCTGATGGATGAGCCATAAGTCAGTGGGAGGAAAGAACAGAACCTAAGTATCTGGAAAAGCTGTCAGGATGGCTGAGCGAGGCAGGACCTGAGAGCTGTGATAGGAATTCGGGTGGGGAGCCTTGGGTCACAATACAGGTTACTGAAGGGATCATGAGAAGTGGAGTGGAGGGGCACTAGGCTGGTGTGGACACGCGGAGAGGCATAAGGCACGGCGGGGCTGGTGGTGATAATAGAGCCGCGGATGGGACCTAGGTGAACCCATTGAGGGGACAAGACAGAAATGCCAGGACATACTGGAAGAGAAAGTCCCAGAAGGAATCAAAGCCATGGAATCAAAGAGATTAACTGTGGAGCAGAAAGTATGACCTTGGCTGAGTCAAGGAGAGACAACTTCTGGGGAGAAAACACTGAAGACAAAATTACTCCTTACCACACTTGGGAAGGTATAGTTCTGATATCTGCAACGCAAATTAAAATGGTTGTGGGCTTCCTCTAAGAGTTCAGAGACTCTCCGGTGGACTCCATCACTAAAGTGAATATGGGCACCATGGGGGCCGGCAATAAACGAAGCGCTACAAACACTGAGACTGTACTTGAGGCCTCAGCTCTGAAGCCAGGGGTTCAATCACAGGCATATGTGTCCCAGGGACTTTGCTCCAGGAATAGCAAGGAGGAAGACTAGACCCATGTTCTATACCTGACTCTAAGCCATGGGACCTCAGAAGACAAAGTCCTAGGAGAGTTGTTCAGAGCTTTAGCAAGACTTTGAGAGATAATAAATCATTTTCAGAGAGATACCCAGTTTCCTTGAGTATGCTGAGAACACTAGAAAACCAGATGAGGTGTGAAGAAGGAGGAAGGGCAGGTGCCATGCTGAGTCCAGGGCACTGGGCATCCCTGCCCAGCTGGCAGCATATCCGAGGGGTTCATGTTGCATCACTGATCCAAATGTAACCAAGTCCAAACACATGACAAGAGTACCATATAGGGATCTTGGGGTGCGGGGGTTGGGTCCTGGCTCACATCTTCCCCTGTAAGCCCAGTATGGGGGTGAAGGGGATGGGGTGATGGAGAAGCTTGAGGAAAAGATCCAGAAGAACTAATTAATGTCTTTTCTTGGTATGTAATCTTTCTGACAAGTCCATTGATGTGTGCATCATTTTCTGAAACTTACCATTGGTAAAATTTATTATTATTGTTATTGTTATTGTTTTTTAATATTTATTTATTTATTTATTTATTATGTATACAGTATTCTTCCTATGTGTATGCCTGAAGACCAGAAGAGGCCACCAGACCTCACTACAGATGGTTGTGAGCCACCCTGTGGTTGCTGGGAATTGAACTCAGGACCTTTGGAAGAGCAGGCAATGCTCTTAACCGCTGAGCCATCTCTCCAGCCCCTATTATTATTATTGTTATACTGAAATAGAATTACATCAGCCTTTCCCTCCCTTTCCTCCTTTTCCTTGATTATTATTGTTACATACATATATGTGTATGTAGCAAAACATATAAATACAGCCTGCTAAGCCTGTTTTTGTTGTGTATATATATATAATATATATGTATATATATATTTATGGATGATTACTTTGCATTGAATAACAAAAAAGGGGCCCTGGGAGAGGCTAATTCTTCTCCCAGAAGTCATTAGTTGCTTATAGTTCCTTGTCTAGTGGTGGGACCCCACAAAATTTTCCCTTTCTCATATTAGCACGTCCATTGGTATTCCAATTGTTCCGGTCTTGTTTATGCAGCCACTAGAAACCTAGTCAGTTTTCCAGGGCTAAGTGAGATCTCGGACCTTTGAAAATAATCTATTATTGTCACTTTGCTAGACCAGCATATTTCCTTACTATATTCTAAATCTTATCCTTAAACCTACAGAGAAGTGTAACTATCAACCCTCATCAAAGAAATTTCTCTTTACAGTAAATGGAGGTTGCTATAGAAAACCACTGCTGGACACAAGGCAGAGATTGTGGGCATACTGGTCCCCAAAGGACACATTTACATCACAGCTCCTGCATCTATGGCTCAGTGAACATCAAGGAAGGGGATGGAAAGTTTGTAAGAGTGAAACAGCCTTTCTGTGGGTGAAATTTGAAAAGGCATTTGCAAAGGTTTCCTCTCAGCTCACCAAGGAAAGGGAAAACTGGCTATCTGCCGGGAGAGGGGGCACGCGTGAAGGGCAGCCTGGCTCTACACTCACACGGGAATGTCTTTGTCCAGACTCAGCCATATTTTGGTTCTGCCATCTTGAAAGGAATTCTGACCCACGAGCTGCTCCTTCTGTCTCTGTCTGAGAGGCAGATGGAAGGTTGCCTGGCAATGCCTTCTACACAGCTACTGAGCCGCCATCTATCTGAAGGCTCACCATCCTGGATGAGCATTTGCTGAGGGCCTGAAATAATGAGTTATTAGCATGTTAGTCTCAAGTTTTTCACCCTTTGAGACTGGAGATCGTGGATCTGAGGACCCTACATATCTGCCTCTTCCTCGGCTCTTGGTATTGTCCAAGATAAATATGACGAACACAGCAAGAATGTGTGTCCCAAATGCTCATATCACAGACAGGCAACAAGAGAATGACAGGCACTGTCAAGAAGGTGACAGATTCATCGGGCACTAGGGACAATAGGAACAAGGTGGCCTCTCCCAGTTACCCGAATATTAGAAACACCTGCAGCCCTAACCATCTCTGATTGGGAGCACTTCCTCTGCCTTGCTCCAGACCATCCTTCAGGGGTTAGTGGTTCCTTCTGCCAGTCTTCTCAGCAGTTGGGGCTCTGTTAGACTGCCCCTTGCTGAGACACGATGACAATGGCCAGCAGGAAGGCAGGGAGCCCCAGTACTGGAATTCTGAGCTCTCCTGCCAGAGAAGCATTTGTTCTTGGACTCCACTTTCTGTAGGACAAGAGCAAGAACCTAACTGCCTTGGCCCAGGTATAAGTCAAGTTATTCAAGTGCATCATCCCAAGGAAAGAGTCTGTACCTATCTTTGCTATCAGAATGGGGACCAGTGGACAAGAACTAGGATCAGCCCGGGGCATGGGAAGTCCATGTCTCTGTAGCATGGGATGGGAAGTTGAGGGAAGATGGATGAAGCAGCCCCTGCAAAAGGACTGCAGAACCTTGTGGGGCAGCAGTCCAGGCCTTCCTGTCTGGACCGCCCAATGGGCCTTCTCCTGAACCTCTTATTCAAGTGAGCACAAGATACCTGATGATACCACTGAGCCATCCAGAGGCCCCAAGCTGCCTGCTGTAGAGACAAAACCAGGCTGTGTGGTCAGGGCTACCAGCGGAAGCCCAACTGAGGTCATGGGCAGACAATATCTGTCATGTGATGCCATGGGGAGAGGAGCAGGGAGAGCTTGTCATAGTGTTTGAGGCCCGAGTCCCTGCCAGTGGTGGATACCTCAGAAAATTCCACTGGGCTACGGGGGCGGGTGATGACAAGAAGCAGGTGTGACTCTCTAGTCACTACGGGCCCCTAGGGTGAGACTCCTGACCTGTGTCACACAATGGACCCAGTGAGGCCAGAAAAGATCATTCAGATGAGGCCTAGAGACCACGAAACCTCCAGGGCCTCTGTACCCCGTTGCTGGTCTTATTCTAGTCAAGGCCTCTCTTAGGCAACCTTAGTTGAAAGCACAGCACGTGAAACTTGCCTTGGAGATAGTCATCAGCTGCCTGTGGAAGAGGTTTCCCTGGGTTGGGCTGACGCAAGCGTCAGGGGTAGAATCACTATCTTCCAGGGGGTTAGACACCACCAAGGCCCACGGGGAAGGGCGGAAGTGGGTTTCTGTGATTTTACCAAAGCTATTCCTGTAGACTGAGTAAGAGCTCAAAGGAGACTCCCAGGGAGGAATGGGTTCAGTTTCTTGCTAAAATGACATCATAGAGGTAACAGGTACCTAGTTACCTGCAATGGGGGTAGCTGGGTAGGCCCCTGACAATCACATTGGCTTTATAGGAATGGGGTTTTTCATTGGCTCTGGTTCCTTGGGAAGCAGCAGGTATCACGCTGCACATAAAGGGTCTCCCTTGGGTGCTGTCTGAGCTGCATCTGCCTCCTTTGAGAATGCTTTTTACTCACTTGAAGCTTACTCTCTTGGGCCCAGCACCCTGCCTCAGAGGCATTTTATTCTCTGACCATCAGAGGTGTGGGTCTTCCTAACAAACTTGCTCCCTGACACTTGGCTGTCAAAACCCCTCAAGGTCACCCCAGAAACCAAACTCAAGTGACTCAACCCTACTGTCCCTTTCACCTCTGACCCATCTCTCTCGGGGTCTGCCCTGTCTCACAGAAGGCACAGAGCCCATGTTCCCTCTCTTCACACCAAACCTGGGATCCCAACACACTGTACCTTCCCCACCAGACAGGATGGACCCCACAGGCAGCCTTGTGCTAAGATCCCTGTCTACAGGGTGGTGTGAACTCTGTTGAGGGGAACTTCCTGCGTAAGTTCCACCAGGCATGTTGTGTTCACCTGACACCCAGGTGAACAGGCATGTCTGTACACCGCCAGCCGGTTTGTCCCTGTCTGGAAAGGCCCTTCTCTGACTGTCCGACTCTGCTGGTTGTCCCCATGCTTCTCCTCTTCAAAATACCAATTGGAAGGCTACAGAGACGGGTCAGCTGCTAAGATCACTTGTTGCTCCTGCAGAGGACCAGGTTTCAAGTCTCTGCACCCGCATGGTGGCTCTGTAATTCCAGTTCCAGGGTCACTAACACCCTCTTCACTAACACACATACACACATGCAGGCGAACACCACACATACAAAGCGAACCTAGAAAGTGAGAACGAACTTTCAAAAGGACAAATTTGAAGAGTCTTTCCCAGCCTTGCTCATTCCTCAGCCCAAGGCCACCAGCTTCTACCCAACACCACACTACAGCTGCTTCCAGAAGCACCAAGACTTTCTCATCAGAATTCCAACAAGACACGTTCTCCTCATCCTCTTGGCCCCTTCAGCCACGCCGCATCATGGCCTACGCCTGTCCCTTTCTGTGCTTTAGAGGGACATGGCCTCTGGGGTCAATCTGACCTATTCACATTCGGTCCTGGTGATGTCACCTCTTAGTATCTTGAGCCCAGTCTCTCTAAACCTCAGTTTCCTCATCTGCAAAACGGAGATAATAATAGCATGGCCTGATGGGCCCATCGTGAAGATTAAAGAAATTAACCACAAGGGCTTGGCTCCTGGCACGTCCTAAGGGCCACTCAGTAGACTCCGCAGTGACAGCCCTGAGCGCCACCTAGATCTCTCCATCTCTGTCAGAACCAAGTCCAACCTCTCCCCCAACCCCTTCTCTGGCTGCTTCCCAACGATTCACCTATCTTAAACTAGACAAAGCTTCTGGGGACACTTGGCTGCATTGTTCCCTTGCTGGCCACCAACAGGTTTCAATGCTACTAGCGCGAAGCACCAATTCCCTTTCAATAAACTTTATGATTCCTTTTATTGATTAAAAGCGTTGTCATTAGTATTTGAGATAACGTCTTGTCACCTTGCCCAAGTGGCTTTAAGCACCTGTGCTCAGACGATCATCACGCCTTTGCCTCTGAGCAGCTGGGACAACAGAAAATTCCGCCGTTTGCTGTTTAGTCTCACGTTTCCAGCAAGAACAAACCCTACCAGGGCCAATGTTCCCTTCTTTCCCTTTTCTTTAAAAATAAGGATTTCTTTTGTGTGTGTGGTAGATGTGTACATGTATATATATGTAGGCATGTATGTACATGCATGGTGTGTATGTGCACATGTGTGGTATATGCATATGTGTGTATACATGCCTGTGTGTGCACCTGTGTGTATGCGTATGTATGCCTGTGCAAATGTGTACATGTGTGCAGAGGGTACCCGTGCCAGTGCACACACGTGGGGCTAGAGGGGGACCCCTGGCGCCCTGCTCTGTTATCCTCCACCCTAAGAGAGTGTCTCCCACTATACCTGGAGCTAGGCTGGCGGCCAGCAAGCCCTGTAATCCTCCTGTCTCTGACAAAAGGGAAGGTCTCATAACAGCTTTTTTGTAAATTTAGGTCATAAACCCTGTTTACACCCTACTCCCTCCCATTGTCTCCATGCTTCTAACAGTGCTGCTGGCAGTTTTCCATTGCTACAACACAAAACCAAGAATTTTAAGGAGGCAAAGAACCTATGTAAGAATGTTTTGTCACCATGGCTTTAAAACTCATTGTTTTGGAGCCAAGCAGTGGTGGCCACGCCTTTAATCCCAGCACTCAGGAGGCAGAGGCAGGCGGATCTCTGTGAGGTCAAGGCCAGCCTGGTCTACAGAGTGAGTTCCAAGACAGCCAAGGCTACACACACACAAAAAAAAACCAACTCTGTCTTGAAAAACCAAAACCAAACCAAACCAACCAACCAAACAAAAACACAACAAAAATTTATAATTTTGTATTCTCTCGAAACATCTCACTTACATGAAAATAGAGATTTTCCTCAATGAAGAACCACACTATACATGCTCTAGTCCCCAAAATGCTCATGCCAAAAGTAACAGCAAGCAATAGTGAAGAGCTCAGGAAACAAACCCCAGTCCCTGGGGCACTGGAGACCTTGCCCAAGTTAAAGACACTGACAGATTTCAATCAGAGCTCATCAAATATCATTGAGGGTCTTATCAAAATCAAAATCTCTGGTTCTGAAAGCTGAGAGTACAATGCTGACATTGCAGGCCTGATGCCACTGAAGAGGAACAGGGCGGGTAGGCCACCTTTCTCTCAAGGCTGGGATCTGTTTTATCTACGGTGCCAGCACAGGGCAACTGCTTAACACCAGTTGTTTGGTTGGGTGATGCCTCCTGGGCATCTAGACTGGTCCTAAGTCTCCTGTGTGTTGCCTAGTGAGATTCCCTTGGATACAGAGCATCCTCTGATCTAGATCTAGGAGTCAAGTCTCCTGGCGCAAGGTCTGCTTGGTTGGGCTGGGGGTACATGGTCTGTGGACACTCTTCCCTTCACTTCAATCCAGGTCTTTGCCTCCCTTGGTCTTTCACCATATTTGGTCCTGCTCTGAAGACAGAGGCACTCAATTTCCCCTGCCTCAGCACAACGTGCTAGTTTTCATCTCTTGCTGATCGCATCGTACCACATCCCAACCCAGAGCCTGGGTCCTCCACCTGCTTCCCTGCAGCCCAGCCCAATCATCTTGAAGAAGCATTTTCCCCCAGCCCCATCGCACACATCTTTGAGCAAAGCTCCAGCTCCCCGTGTGGCATGGCCTGCTGACATGCCCCATGGGCAAGGGAATCACCTCATCCTTCGGGGACTGTCCCCTGGCTCTCCACCCTCCTGACTTTCCCATTTTCTCTCTTGATGTGGCTTCTCGGGTCCTTCGTGGACTCCCCCATAACTGTCCCTGTTCCCTTCCTACCTTTGCAGGCCAGCACCCCGCATGCATGCTCCAGGGCGGATGGGGATACAAATCCCTCAGTATAGTTTTCTTCATGGAGTTGTTCTCCTCTTTCCACTTGCCCTCCCCACTCAGACTTGCCAATGCCACCTGCTAAACCTTCCAGTACAGTGCCTCCTCCAATTCCAGGGACACCCTTCTCTAGGGCCACCTTTGTCCTTAAGTCTCCAGTCCTAATTATCTGGGCCATCTGAGGGATATCCCAGCACTTGCCACCATATCTCCATCAAGGACTTTGTCCTCTAGATGTAGGCCTCGGCACAGTGTCCTATTGCCCTGTACTGACATTAGATCAATGAAAGAGTGGGCTAGCTCCATCTACCACCTGCCAGGAATAAGGGTCAAGGAGGAAGCTGCCTAAAGACATACCTAGCTCCAGCTACCACGTGTCAGTCAGGGGACTATCCCGCACACGGATGCTTGACTTCGTGTCAGAATGCCCACCCAGCTAAAGTCTGCTGCAGTGACTCTGGTGGCCACCTCCACCAGGTAGGGTGTACAGTAAGGACCAGGTTTGGTCCCGCTGCACAGGAGACAGGAGCTGGCTCAGAGCCAAGCTACTCACTCCCACCTCACTTTTCCACTCTGTCCATCTCTGTGACAAAGGAAGAAGATGGCCTTTGAATAAGTAAGCAGTCTTGCTTCCCATGTCGATGATCTCGAGTACTAGAAAGTGATGAATAAGCCTGTGGTTTGCTATGGAGGTTCCGTGTCAGATAAAGCTCCTTCCGATGCCTGTCCCCTCCCCTCTCCGCCCCTATGAGTTGTAAGCACATATAAGGTGGAGGCCACTGTGGCTTCTTCAGAACCCCTCGAAGGACCAGAACGGGACACAATGGCTCGTGTGAGCTCCAACACCAGTCTCCTCTCCTTGCTGCTTCTGTTCCTGATGCTGCTCCACCAGGGACTTCAGACTCCAGTGCCGCCTTCAGTTTCAGCCTCAGGCAAAGCCAGCAAGTTGAATTGCAACATTATTGCCAAGGAGATTCTAGATTCCATCGAAGTGAGTATCTGGGTGAGGTTGGCCTGGTGCAGGCTGGTTCTAACAGGTGCCTCAGGCAGGCTCCAACAGGTGCCTCAGGCTGGCTCCAACAGGTGTCACCTCAGGCTGGCTCCAACAGGTGTCACCTCAGGCTGGCTCCAACAGGTGTCACCTCAGGCTGGCTCCAACAGGTGCCTCAGGCAGGCTCCAACAGGTGTCACCTCAGGCAGGCTCCAACAGGTGTCACCTCAGGCTGGCTCCAACAGGTGCCTCAGGCTGGCTCCAACAGGTGTCACCTCAGGCTGGCTCCAATAGGTGTCACCTCAGGCTGGCTCCAACAGGTGCCTCAGGCAGGCTCCAACAGGTGTCACCTCAGGCAGGCTCCAACAGGTGTCACCTCAGGCTGGCTCCAACAGGTGTCACCTCAGGCAGGCTCCAACAGGTGTCACCTCAGGCTGGCTCCAGTAGCAGGCTGGCTCACCAGCAGGTGCCTCAGGCCAACAAGCTTCATGGTTCTTTCTGTGTCCCCACAGGAATCTGATCTCACTGAAGACAATGTCAGAATGCCACTGAAGGTAAGAGCTTGGCCCTGCTTTGGGGCATACTTGGGTCCCATCTATCTCCTGCCTGGGGGACTTCAGCCATGTCCCTCCACCCTGCTCTGCTTCAGTTTTTCTATCTGTCTCAGTGGGGTTGTTAAGAGAAACATCAAATGGCTCTAGGACTTACACGTAGGGTCAGTACACACAGCCTTGGCTGGAGTAACAAAAGTTACATTTTAGGATATACAATGAAAAGACAGCTGTGGGTGAATCCTACCACAGGCCTCTGACTCCATTTTCCGTGGGGAATCGATGAACTGGCCAATGGGCTGTGCCGTCTGACCTCGTCCTTTGCTGGTCTTCCTCCTTAAAAACCGAGTTCCACCAGCCCCAGACATTACTTTCCTAGTTTCAGTCAGATACAATGGTTGTGTCTCTTTTCGTTGGCTTGGACCTAACATGAAGTCCTTTCCAAGTTTGTTAGATGTCTACATGTCCCCATCCTTGGGGGTGTGATAGGATTTTCTTTTAAGTCTCTAGAAATTCTTATTTAGGTTGAAGCATTAACCTTGGTATCTGGCATATTGGGCATAAGTATTTCCCTTGGTCAACTCTCTGCCTTTTCCAGGTCTTGTCTGGGGTGGTGTGTTTTCCTCAAGTACAGAAAAACCGGCCCAGCCCTTCACACAGCCCACAGACAGCCAGGGGTTAGGACTTGGTTCTTGGGAGAGGCAGGCCTTTGCCTGGGATATGTACTTGCTTTTAAGGCCAGGGTAAAGAAGGGACCAGGAATAAGGTTGTACAAAAAAAAAAAAAAAAAAAAAAACCCTCTATCAGCAGGCTCAGCTCCCCAGCTGTCACCCCCTCAGCTGTCACCCCCTCAGCTCTCACCTCCTCAGCTCTCACCCCTCAGCTCTCACCTCCCCAATTCTCACCCCCTCAGTTCTCACCTCTCACCTCTCAGCTGTCACCCTCAGCTCTCATCCCCAGCTCTCACCTCCCCAGTTCTCACCTCTCCAGTTCTCACCTTCCTAGATCTTACCCTGCCTGCAGATCTTACCTGCCCCACTCTCACTCCCTCAGCTCTCATACTCCCCAGCTGTCACCTCCCCAGCTGTCACCTACCCCCAGTTCTTACCTCCCAAGCTCTCATCTCCCCAACTCCCCCACCCCCCAGCTCTCACCTCCCCAGCTTCTACACAGAGGATTCTTTGTCTTCTCAGAATGACACCTTGTGGAGAGCAAACCTGTGCGAATTCCTGAGAATGGGAAATGTATCAAAAATAGACAAAATCGAGACCAAACTTAAGGTATGTGAAACTGCTGAGTGTTTAGGGGATCCCTGTTTTCCTCCCCTCTTCTCGGCATTTAGTGGAAAGGGAAGCAGGGCCTGCTCCTTTTTCGAGGGATCTGACTGTGTCTTGATTCTCTCCACAGATACTTTGGCGTTGCCTACCCAAGGTTGAGAGCACCTCTGAGGTAAGCTGTCCTTCCCTCGACATACCCTGCAGGTAGTGCCTTTACCCACATCCAGGCTTAGCTTGCTACGGCTCTCAGCAGCCTGCTCACCTCTAACGCCACCTTCTCTGGTTCTTCACAGATGACAAGCGTCTTCCTTACAAACGATGAGAAGGACTTTAACAAGAAACTGAGGTACTTTGTGAGCCAACTGAACGATCTGCTGCCAACACCAATCCCTACAACACCTGATCCAACCTCTGACCCGGTCACGTATTGCTCTGTGACCATGGAATAAAAAACCGGCAGAAGTGTTGGAGTCTGAAGGTCCCTCAGGGCCCACACCCGGGAGGAGGATTTCATTTTCCCTGTTGGCATCACATATATTATCAATTTATCTATTTTCTAAATTATGTTCCCATTTTACTCCATCGAGGCTATTTATTTATGTATTTATATATTTATGTATTTATTTATTACCTTCTGCAATGTGAAGTATATCTGTTACAGCTGAAGAGCGGTTTCTTCATGTTTTGAAAGAGAAAAAAATAATTCCAAGGGAGACTGGGGGGATTTCATTTGTTCCCTGTGTTTTAAACCGGTTTTTAAACACTTGTGGAAATAAAGAGCTTTGAACAAATGGGCTTTGTCCAGTGTCTTACTGTGGCTTCATCTCTGTGCCAGTCCTAGATGAGACTTGTGGGCCATGCTCTTTGGGTGTAGGGTAGAGGCTGCCCATCTGAGCTCCCTCTCCCATCCCCTGCACAGAGGACCGACCTCAACTCCAACATCACAAGCAGCCACACAGCATGCAACATGTGCCAGATCTTAGTCTGGGCACTTCCCCTGTACTCTTTAGTACATTCCTCATTCTAAACTAGAGTGTGTGATCTCTGTCTTATGGGAATACTGAAGTCCTGTGTGGCAAAGCAAGGGTGCGCGGCTGAAGACTGAAATCCCAAGGAATGCCCCCTAGTGGTCACGCTTAAAACTGCAGCAGTACCCGCAACTTCTCCCGCAGTGGAACTCTAGGTCCACACATGGCGGAACCCTCTGAGGATGCAGGCTACTCAGACCCAGAAATTCTATTCCTTCTAGAAGTTTCCATGCCTTCCTGGGCTTCCGGCTTCTCTTGACTGATGTAGTCTCCCTACATCGTGCCTGACTTCAAACTGGCCCTGGAACACACGGCCTGTTGAGCCAGACTAAGCTTTCAAAAAGAAACCCTGTCTCCAAAAACCAAAAAAAAAAAAAAAAAAAAAAAAAAAAAGTCTTTGACCACTAATCCCAAATCTTTGGGGTCTTCATGGATTTGTCTACAGTCTGTATCCCAAGGCTGTCAGAAGGGACCCACCTTCACCTCTTGGGTTTCCCCATGTATATCAACTTCATGGGAGTTCCAGACACCCCACGCCCCCACCTCAAACATTTGTAGGCCCTCCACTGCTACTCCGGATTGTCCCAGCTGACTCATGAAGGACTCTTCTCTGAAAGCCAAGGGCAGACAGGGACCCACAAGAGGGGCAGCCTGGATGGTGGAGACCCGGACGGCACTAAAGTGGGGTTCAGGTTGTCGCCTGATTCTCTAATCCTGTGTGCTTCCACGTCTGGCTTCCTGGACCCTTCCTGGTGAGTCCTCAAGTCTAGGACCCGGTGGAGGAGGGGTGGGGGACCACAAGAGGCCAGATGAGCCATCTTCCTCGTCACCTTGCTGGGAAGTAGTAGTCTCCCCAGTTCCTCAAGAGTCCCATAAAGGCAGTTTTAGGCACTGACATCAGACCCTGGGGGCTTATTTCTTTTATTTTTCTTTTCTATCTTTATCTCTTTAAGTTCCAAGTGAGAAAGATCCCAGTTGACTGAAGATGTAGGAAGATGTGGGCAATTTACTTGCTACTAGCTCAGAAATGTATTCTCCTACATCCCTCCTTCCAATACACTTTTAAATTTCCAAAGAAATAAATCTCTCCTTGCGCTGCCCCCTCCCCAGACAGACTCACCCAGAAGTCCTTGGGGTGCTCACAGGGCAGAGAAATGAGACATTGCTCCAGTCCTTTAAATGACCACTAGAGGGAGATATGTCCCTAGTCTTAGGGTACACCTAGGCGTTGTGGGAAAGATGTCCAGTTAATTTGAAATTAGACCAGATTACTCAGTTCTCCTAAGTATCCATTTCTACCCACTTGCCTTCACTCAAAGATTTTTTTTTTTGCTCCTGAGACAACCTCTGTGCCCTACTCCTTGTCCCTATGACAAGCCATAGCTTGTCATCAATCCCACCTTCCTCTGCGATCTGCTACCCACTGCCCTGTCCAGCCATGCTTCTCCCATAACTAGTCCACAGAGATTCAAAGTCAGTGATGAACTTGAGACCAGCTCACACTGGCTCCTGGAGCCAATTGTTAAATGTTTAGAAAGAAATCACAGAACTTCCTGGGTAAGGCAGTGGATTAGCAGCAGCATGTGTGTGCATAGATGAAAACTAGATAAACCCACAATAGCGCCATTCATATAGGAAAGGGAGCTAAAGAAAACAGAAATAAGCCAGGATAGAAGTTTCTCCACAAGAGGAGCCAAGTCTCTGGTATCAGCCACAACTCTGCTCCTGCTGGCCAGTTACACATTGCCACAGGAGCTAGAGAGAGGGGTCCAGGCTCTGGAAACACAATCAGAGACTGGATAGGCCTGCACAGACTGCAGCTGGAGCAACTCAGAGACCAGAGGCTAGGATCAGGAGATACCCACCAGAGAAGACAACTGGCCTCCCCCGCCCCTGCCTGGTGAAGCTGCGCTGGACCACGAGGGTGCTGTGGGACCTGGCCGGGGCTTTGATGGCACACAAAGGTAAGCACAAGTGTGCAGGCCTCACAGGCACCAGAGCCTGCCACCTAAGACCCAATCCTTAGAACACTAGAGGCAAGGCTGTAGCTCGCAAGTAGCAGGCTTCAGAGCAGGGAATGCTGGCAGAGAGTGAACTTTAGCAACCGAGATCTCTCTCATTTGGAAGGACACATTGACTTAACTTGCGTGAATTACTGAGACCAGCAGCCCCCCCTTTCCACTTGGGGAACCGATGCACCTACAGTCCTTTTTCTCTGCGGTTGTTTCTTTACTCCATGACTCGAGCCTGAGGCCTTCCTTCTCTACCTCACTGCCTCATCCCTCTCTCCATTTCTTCCCCATTTCACCAGTTACGTATTGATACCTTTAACTCTAAAAGAAATGATAAGACACACTTTCCCCAGCCAGTACCTAGAAATGTTGTATCTGAACTTCATCAAGGACACCTGCAAAGTGCACACAAATCTTCTGCAAGACAACAGCAGGACAGCTGTTAATTCATGTATGTTACCAGCCTTGGCTCCCGTCTTAATAACAGCATGGGTAGCCGGCTCACCAGGAAGACTCACATAAAATAAAACAAGCAAACAAGAGGAGTAGAGGAGGATAAAATCCGGAGGACATATCTATCCTAACAGATGCACGAAACACAACAAAGAATCACAAAAACTAAAACTCGCTACAGCACCGTCACTAGCTCCCAACTCCTCTGTCTTTAGATAATGAAATAACTGAAATTCCAGAAGATCACCAAGTCTAACACTCTCCCCCACACACACACTGCCTAAAGCAGTTAAGAAATCAATTCAGTACCGAAACAAACAAAAACCATCAAAGAGAAACTGATCAGTAACTTAGAGGAGAAATACAAAACCATGAAGAAAAAATACCCAGCAAGGAAATTGAAACACTGAAAAAAGAACCAAGCAGAAAGTTTTAGGAGTGAAATAACCAGTAAATCAAATTTAGAAAGACAGTGGACGGCATGGTGAGATTGCTCAGGGGGCAGAGACACTTATGTCCAGGTCTAAGAACCCAAGTTTGGTCCCCAAAGCCCAACCACAGGTGACAGGAGAGAACCAACCCCAAGATTGTTCTCTGACCTCCACACTTTCCACACTTGCATTGTGGGACACACATGCCTGCATTCACACACACACACACACACACACACACACATTTGAAAATCGGCACAGTCATTGACAGATAAGAATGAATTTCAGGGTGGGGGAACAAGGTCATAATAATACATTCAGACATACAGAAAGACAAAGGGGAAGACATAGCCAACTATGGACTCCAGGGTACGCATTCAAGAGATCAAAGGCTGAAGTAGCAATAAAAAACCTCCCAATAAAGAAAGTCCTGGAACTTCAAGCGTTCACTGTCAAATTCTACCAGATCCTTGAGGAGGCACTAGCCCCAGTGCCCACGAACAGTCCATAAAACAGAAAGGGAATGGCTAACAGAGAATAACAGCAACCGCGAAATTCAGTACAAGCTCAGAATTACCCTGACACCAAAGCCAGATAAGGACACAACAAACGGTAAAACTATAGGCCAATTTCCCCAGTGATCACACACACGCACATGCACACACACACATATTACCAATAAAGGATTTGCAAACTGAGTTCAAGAATATATTAAGAAGATCATACATCATGACCAGATTGGTTTCATATCACAGATGCAAGTTTGGGTCAACATACATAAGCCAATAAGTATATGACACAAACAGACTTAAGGACAGAGTCATATTATCATCTCTATAGGTACAGAAAAGATGTTTGACAAAGTTCAACATACCTTCATGATAAAAAGTCCTAAAGAATTTTAGAAGGAGCATAGCTCAACATAATAAATATTGCGTGTGGCAAACCTGTCATCAACAATATACTAAACAGGCAAAATGGAGAGCATTCTTCAAAATCTTGAACAGGATAAGGGTGTCCACTTTCCCCACTTTTATTCAGTGTAGGGTTTCAAGTCCTAGCCAGAGCAATAGACAAGGAAAAGAAATAAAAACAGATACAGAGAATAGAGAAGTCAAATCATCCTTATCCACAGACGGCATGAATATGCTTAGAGTTTTAACAGAAAAGCCTTAGACTTGACAGGTCTCTGCAGCAAAGTTTCAGAACACAAAATCTACACACAAAGATCAGCAGCTTTTCTGCGTGCTAATAATACACTTTCTGAGAAAGAAACTAGAGAAACACACCAATCGCAATAGCTCCAAGATTTCAAATACCCAGACAGGAGACTATTAAACCTAGTCAATGAGATGACAGAATCCCACAGTGAAAACCTGGAAGACACTGAAACTAGGAATTATTGGCAAATAAATATTGTGAAAATGGTTACATTGCCAAAAGTAGTGGATGGTTTCAATGTGATTTCCATCAAAATTCCAGTGACATTCTTCTCAGAACCAGAAAAAAAAATTTAATTTTCTTATACACTTAGCTTAGAGAATACTAGGCAGAAGGAATAATGATAGAATTATTCATAATATCAAACCTCAAATTATCCTACAAAGCCATCTTGACAAACAGAGCAGAAAACAGATTCGTACACCAATGGAACAGAATAGAGGCCGCAACAGTTAACCCACACGGCTATTGTCGCCCAATTTTTAACAAAGGCATTAAAACACACTCTGTCAAAAATAAGGTAGCCTCTTCAAACTGGTGCTCAGAAACTGGCTGTCACATGCAGAACAATAAAAGTAGACCTTTGTCTCCCATGCTGCACAAAGTCCAATTAAAAAGTAATCTAAGACCTGAATCTAAAGCACTAAAACTGCTGGAGGGAAAACAGTCCAAACATAGGCATGAGCAAGAACCCCAAAAAGGATTCCAGCAGCAAAGGAAATCACCCTCAGAGCTGACAAACAGCGTCAACGAAATTAAGTTTATACCCAGCCAAGGAAACTATCAACAGAGAGAGGAGACAGACTACAGAATAACAGTAAACTTTAACTAGCTATACATCTAATATTAATTTTTTATCATATACAGAGAACTGAAAAATTAAACAACAAACCTCTACATCTTCCAAGAAATAAATGGGATGCTGAGTTAAAAGACAGACAGTTCTCGAGAGAAGAGACAAGTGGTCAATAAATATTTGGAAAACTGTTCAACATTCTTAGCCATCAAGGCTGCTCAAAACTTTTTTGAGATTCCATCTCACTCCAGTCATAATAACACACACACACACACACGCACGCACGCACGCACGCACAATGATGGTCACTGTGTGGAGAAACAAAAACCCTTACTTACTGGGAGTATAAACTGGCACAGTCACTGTGGAAATCACTACGGAAGCTTCTCAAAAAGAAAAAGTAGAACTACCGTATGATCACTTCTGTATCTAAAAGAGTCTACGTCCTATCGCGGAGACACTTGCGCATCCATATTATCCACGTTAGCCAGGGAATGCAGCCAGCCTAGATGCCCACCAGAAGAGAAGTAGCCAAAGGAAACGTGGCTTATATAGCAGAGCTCTAGGAAGCCATAAAGAAACATGAAATCATGGGATTTCCGGGGGCGGAGTATAAAACTAGAAATGATTGTATTACAAGAAGTAATCCAAACTCAGAAAAGACAAAAATCACTTATTTTCTCTCTTCTGAGGGTCCTGTATTTTAGCGTTTATATATGGGTATATATGTTTATATATGTATGTATGTGTATTTTAGCGTTTATATATGTGTCTCTATGTGGGTGTGGTTATAGGTCATGAAGCTAGAGAGGGGACAGTGGGTAACAGGATAGCTTTCAAAGCAGAATTGGGGCTACCCAAGGGAGGAAAAGGACCAAAAGGAGGGAACTGGGGAGGCCAAGGGTGGGGAGGTATTTCAAAGAAAGTATGTCGGAAATTGCAGAATGAAATCCATTACCTTGCATACCATTTTTTTTTAAACTCTAAAAAAGAAGTAGTAACCACTGGACAAAGACCAGCTATCTATAGCATGACAGTCATCAGTCTCGGTGGTAGAATTTACAGCCGTACAGATAGGGAAACATGACCCGTACTTCTTACTTCTCTGATGTGATAAAACACTAACCAAGAGCAACTTGTGAAGGAAAGGGTTTCTTTCGGCTTAACAATCAGTCTGTCACCAAGCGAGCTGAAGCAAGAACTCAAGGCAGGAACCTGGAGGCAGGAACTGAAGCAGAGACCAAGAAGGAATGTTGCTTACTGGCTTGCTCGGTTTGCCTTATAGGACCAGTAGCCATCTGCCTACCCACAGTGGGCTGGGCCCTCCCACATCAATTATTAATCAAGAAAATCCCCCCTCAGACACACAGTCTGATGGAGTCATTTCTTCAACTGAGGTTCGCACATCTCCCCAGTAGACTTCCACCAGCTGTCAGAGCCCCCCCTCACTGAAAGGGGGGACAGTCCATCATTTTGCACTTGCCTAGCTGTCTCACTGAAGGGCTCCCTTCTACTTTTGATGCTCCTGTCCCATGGCTGTGAATTTTTGCCAACTGACCAGTACTATGTTCCCACAGTGCCTTGCAGTCCATGGTGCACATTGGCTACCCATGTGGAAAGCTCTGTACTGGTCTTGCAGACATGTCAGTGAACTAAATAGATGGAGGGGCGTCTGGGGGATTGCTTTAGATGGCACGGTTTGTGAGTCTCTCTGAGGGAGCTAACATATAAGTGGGAGACAAAAATGACAAGAACGTGCCAGTTGTGTGACTGTCAGAGAGAGCAACACCCAGGAACCACAATGTACTGAGGGCATTCATGGGACAGAAGAACCTGGGATGTCTTCCGTCCTACCTAATCTCTCTGCTTCTCTCCCAGGTCTGGGTTGGGCCCTGGGGTGGTCCAGGTCTGTATTGCTGAAGAAACTTACAATAAGTAGAAGTTAGTGGCTGGTGCAGACACAGACCTGGTACAGGAGGGTGTGCAGGAGGGGACGGGGGAAGGTCGGAAACGCAGACACACTGTAAACATAGAGTGGCAGATGGGGATGATCTTCCTGAAGTGGGAGTGATCCTTCGCAGACCTCCTGTGGATACATTAATGTGCCTCTGGAATTGTCCAGTCTGCAGCTGCAGCCAGGAACGACCACTGACTTGTCTTACATTTGCCTTTGACGGCAGACCTCAGATCCTGTCCCGGGTCAGCATAGCCTCGTCCAAACATAGCCCTGGGTTGGGGACCAGAATCAAGTTGTGGTTGGTTCTTGGTAGGATTTGCGGAGCATCTGTATTCTTTGGATTTAGACTGAATGTGTACCCCTAAATACATGTGTAATACTATTTGCTAGTGGGGTTTTGAGGAAGATATTAAGTGTGTGAGGGCTCATAAATGGGATTAATGTTCTTAAATACTGGATTTCTGGGCAAGAGAGATGGAGCAGTAGTATGGACTGCTCCATAAGTATGGACTCCTTCTGTGGAGTTCATGTTCCTAACACCTACGTTGGGTGGCTCACAACTGCTTCCGAGGGTACTTGTACTAATTTGCATATAAGCCCTACCCCCACATACTAAAAGCAAATCTTGAAAAAGGACCCCTGGAGTCAAGTCCTCGTTCATGTGAGGACAACATGACAGCCGTCCGTGGACCCCCAGAGGCAGGCTAAGGAGCACCGAGCTGCTACTTCCTTCTCTGTGGGTTTCTCAGTGTCCAGAACTTTTTTTTTTTTTTTAAAAAATCTCTGCTGTGCCTAATCCTTTGTTATGATGGCCCAGATGGACAGGCCCTGCGTCATGCCCAGCCACTGGCAGGAAAGGGAAGCTGGACTGGCTGGCATCTTCCCAGCAGTTGCCACAGTGCCCACAGACTGGCCTTTGCACTGGGTCAGTAAGTCTGAAGGGCAGCAGAGGGCAGCAGCAGTCCATGGCAAATCCTAGAGTGGGCAGCCTTTGTGATCTGGGGAGCCTCTTTGGAGAGTAGGTCACACCTGTCAATTATGAGTTTCACTTTCAGCTTTTGTCAACTTTACAAGTACAGCTTTTCATTGGGAGGACAAGACAGGAAGCATGTCTTTTCTTCACCGAAAAAGATATGGGAACCCAGAAAAATGAATCAAAGACATTTCCAGAAAGATAAATATCTAAGAAGGTAAAAATAGAGAACCTGGTTAAACTCAGCCCGCAAGTCGAACCCTCTTGGACCAGAAACAGTTCTTTGCTCCTTTGAATTGCCACTTGAATCAATTGCTGGGGCTTCTCCATACAAAGGCAGAGTTAATGAGATACAGATTAGAACCTTTGGAGGACTCCTGGCTTTGTTCAGTCAGCAGGCACAATACAGGGACAGGGGTCAGTACAGAATGAAAGAGATGGATGGATGGATGGATGGATGGATGGATGGATGGATGGATGGATGGATGGATGCTGATCTCAGGTGCTTCCCACTGGAAGCGATGTCCAGGAGCTCACCCAAGCAGCAGGACTTCACCAGGCATGAGAGGATGGGCAAGATACTGGGAAGAGTCAAGAAGATGGTGCTGAGTAGCAAGGGCATAGACATCTAATAGTGCCTATGAACTAGGCACAGGGGAGTCTAAGTAGTTGAACCATTCAGTGTAATTGACTACCAGGTGGCCAAGGTAGAGGCAGGACCCCTTCTGGCCTCAACTGGTCCCGTCCCCAGGATAGCCTAGCTAGCATGACAACCACAGAGATGAGAAAACTGGATGACCAAGGCCTGGGGTGTGGTGGGTGTATGTGTGGATGGTTAGGATGGGACCTTGAAGATACTGAGTCTCATACCAACAGGAAAGAGCCAGGGCATAGGGAGGGAGCTGTAGGTAGAAGCAGAGACCAGTCCTGCAGGAGGGAGGGCTGTGTTTCTCGGATAACAAAGACACAAGGAGGAGAGGGAGATCTAGGCTGAGGGGAGGACACTCTCATGGGGTGAGTAGAGCTACCTTTCCCCTTTGAAAACTTGAAGCAGGACATGGGTGTTTACTGGGCAAAGATACTGTCTTCCTGGAGTGAAAAGGGTGTAGAAAATCCCCACAAGGACTGAAGAAGTCTAGGGTTACCCCTACTATGAGGGTGGACAGACTGAGGCACAGTGAAATTCAGACAATGGGACTCGCCGGCTTCTAAAGCCCAAAGCCACAGTGTGTCTGCTGGTGCCGCTGTGGTACAAGAACCCTTTATCTGACTCAGGGCTCTCCTGGGGCCACCCCGTCTGGACAAGGGCCACAGGTATCTTGTGATGTCCCATCTTCTCCAAGTTGCAGCCCGAGTGTGCACCTGTCACTCAACATCTTCTGTATCCACAAAACCATCACCCTTTAGTATGATTTCTGTCCCCCTTTTCTATTTCCATGCCTCCCCTTACCCCAGAGTTTAGCGTCCTGTGATGTTCTGTGTCCTCAATTCCCCCCTTCATGCCCCTGAGAGGCATTGTTCCTTAGCTCAGCGCGATCCTCCTGTCACTGGCAGCCAGGCTTCCTCTATCTCTCACACAGCCTCTGAAGGCCCAGGTTCCCCTTCCACTTCCAGCCTGGGTCCTGCAGACATTTCCACCCCCGGGCACTCCATGATCCCCAGGGTACATAGAGTCCTAGTGCGGGGACTTCTTACTGTCCCCCTCAGACAGAAGCCTTCGTTGTCGACTCTTAGGACTTCCTTTAATAGATGCTCCCGCTGAGCCCTGCTAGGAGTGCCCAGGGCTGTCCTGGAGAGCAGCCCATGCAGCACAGACCTCTGATGTGGACAACGGGTCCTCTATGAGCAGGGAGCTAGGGACGTGTTAGAGAGGAGGCTGGGCACTAGGGGCTCATGTCTGGTAACAGGACATGGGTCTCCCTTCTTTCCCCCTTCTATGAGCATATGCTATGATGTATTTTTTTCTGGCCCCATAAGCATGGGGTGAGTGCAGCAATAAAAATATCGCAAACAAAATGGCTTGATGGCACTTTTGACCAGACAGGACCACCGGAGTTTGGTTTCTAGGGCTTGCAACAGTGGGTAAAAGCACTTGCTGCCATACCTGACGACCTGAGGTCTCTCCTGGGCACTCATGGCAGGAGAGAGCTGTCTTCTGACCCCTACACACAAGCCATGGCATGCATACAACCACACAAATAAGTGACTATTGAAAAAAAATTAACAGACAGCTGCTGCTAGCTCTCAGTGGGACTACGTGCTTCAAATCCAGAGGGGTGATAGCCACCTGTGTCAAGCAATATTGCTAAATTTGGTATCCTTGCACTCCTCAAGCAAACAGAGTCAGACTGCTTATTCCTACAGGGTATGATCCTGGATCCCTGGTAGCCTAGAGCTGCCCCCTCCTAGCCAGGATAGGGGGCAAAAATGGGAAAGGTGGTCTTGCTTTCTAATTGGTCCGTTACAGGAAAATGGGTGTAGCTCAGGCACTTTGTAGCCCACCCATCCCTGCACTGAACCCTGTTTTCCAGGCTGCCTTCGCCTCTTGAGGGCATGCACGGGATGCATGTCTTGAGGCACAAGGGCAGATCCGCATGGAGATTAGATTTCTCCATCAGGGACAATTTAATCTACTTCCTCTTCTCATAGAATGCGGACTCGTCCATACCCTGGCATTGGCTTTCTCTCTTGGACGGTTTGGGAAACTGAGGCTGTAATGGAGGCCTCCCCACTAGCCCAAACAGCAAACCCATGCAGAAGAATCTTCATCCACGGAGTTCTTGGAAAAATGTAAGAAGTACCTTTGGTGCCAATCTTCCCGCATCTCTGCAGTGACCTGCAGAGGTCTCCATCCCCCCATGAAGATGAAGCTGAACTCAGAGAAGGAAAATAGTTCTTTAGCACAGTGACCAGGTCTGGAGGCAGATCTGCACCCATGACAGTCGAGGCTGCTGTTTCCCAAGGGGTATATAAGGGACTTGGCATCCCCCTCCCGGGACGCATGTACTCTGGGAGTATGGGAACGGTATGTGTTTAGAAGTAGTTAGGAGCTGGTGGTCCTAGGGATAGGAGGTCTCCAAGGACTCCTCCCTGCCACCAAGCAGGCACTCTCAGTTTATGGTTACATTTTATGACCTCTGTTGGCCTTCAGCTGGAGTGGCCCAGGTGGGCTTTACCCATGTGAGGGATCATAGGGGCTCAGGGGAGGTGCTGAAAGGACAGCTGTCGGGATGGGGTGGGTGTCCAGAGACAAGGATCCTGTGAACTTAAAAGTTCAAGGCCAGAGCCTTTGGTGACATGAAATCCTGAGAGGGAGTTGACATGCTGAACCAGACAGGGGCTTGGGAAGAGTGAGGGAGCCTGGAAGACCCTAACAGTCCTGTGAGTGGCTCCTTCCAGGACCCTGGTCCTGCTGAAAATATAAAGCAGCAATTGCTACTTTAATTGTGGCATCTCAGCTCCTGAAGCTGGCAAGTGTCAGAGCCAATTAAGGGTCTATGACTCCCCGCCACACCTGGAGCAGGAAGAAGGGTCCTCTGCACTCCGTGAAGTTGTAATGGCTTCTAGCCTCATTTCTCTGCCTTTAATTTTTCCCCACGCACTCACAAGTGACTCTTTCAAGAAGGGTGAATAAAGGCAGTGTCCCCTCTAGGTGCCCCATGATCTCTCAGTTGGAGATAAGGCTTGGGGCAGAGATTCATGGGTGGGGCACATTCCTAACCCCAGAGGGAGAATCCTGGGTAAAGAGAAGGCCCAGGCAGTGGGAAGGCATTGTGGGAGGCAGACCTGGTACTTTCATGGTTGGGTGCCCACAAGACTTATCTGCCTGTGTGGGCTTGGCATAGTTTCTGGGTCCTGGGGAGGCAGCAAGGAGTCCTCCCCAAGAACAAGAAATAAAGCTAATGAGGTCTTATGTACCTTTGGTCCAACCTCAAAAGCCAGCATCCCAGTACAGCCCACCGGGACACCCCAATGACCTCCCAGGGTTGGGCCTTAAGAGCTGGACCAAAACAATTGACCAAGTATTTTGGGACATTATTGGCTTTCCCTTCACCTCATCAAACCCAGTCTGGCTGACATCCCAAACTTTACTGCTAGCTTGTATTTTCCCTACCGCTGATGCAAATGATTCTTAACCCAGCTAGCTGACCTAGACCCTGTGCTTCAAGAGACACCCCCTTCACTGCCTACTCCATTTACTCTCATTCCATGGCTTTCTTCATGGCTGTCTGAGTTTTGTGCATATCTTAGTTGGCGCTCTCAGCCATGTGTCTATGTATCTAGGCACGGTGGTTCCTCTCCTCTACCCCATAGGGACACAGACCTTAGCTCTCTGTGAGCTAAGAGCATATCGTACACCCTCTTGGAGGCTTGGCTGAATGGACCCTCTAGTCCTCCCAGATTCATCAGGATTCATCAGTGCCAGAGGCCTGAGGATACTCAGGAGGCAGGGACAGAGCTAGAGGGAATCTTGGCCTTTTAAAATATATTGGTGTGTGTGTGTGTGTGGGTGGGTGGGTGGCTGTGCGGAGAATGTGGGAAGGGTTATCTTGGCGCAGAGACTCCAAGCGCTGGCGTTGTGGTGTCAGCAGACACATATCTGGTGTGGCAGGGAGGGATAAGACCACCTTCTAGGGGAAGCACAAGCCACACAGGGTGTTGTAGCATATCACGGCCATCAGTGGGGCAAGACTCCACAGGCTTTGACTCTGGGCGGAGGCTGTTTTCCTACTTCACTGTATCTGCCCAGAAAGATGCTCCTAGGGACTGGGACAGGACAAGGCCCAACAGTCCTTGAACATTCCAGAAATTCTGGGTCATCTGCCAGGTTAGGACTTCCCCAGCAGGAGGATGGTATCAGAATGCTGCCTCCCCTGGGAAACAATCTTCCTACAAACTTTCCTAAGACGGACACAGCATCCATCAAGTGGATGACGCAATGGAAGTCAGGGAGGGGTACTTTCCTGGGATATTCCAGAATTCATGGAGCCCAAGCCTCGGGCATAGCAATATCAAGAGAGATGGCAGAATCTGCTGAGAAAATTCTCCTTTAGCTTCAAGGTGTCCTTGGGACAGTCACTGGCCACTCCTGCCCTCCTGCCAATGCAGAAAAGTCCCTTCATAGCTGCCCTGATGGACAAATGTGCTGGGCTCACCATTTTCTGAACCAGGCAGGTGACCAGAGTTTCCCGAGTTACCCACCAGGGTAGTAGAAAACATCCATGTGCAGGAATTGGTACAAGTTCAGGTCCCTGGCTCTGCCCTTATCCTTGCCTGTGGACTGAGCTGAAAATGGTCTCCTGGATCTCAGACCCCATTGATGACAAAGACCTCCCTAAGGAGTGTCAGTCACAAGGATGAGCCCGGCCATCTCCAATACTCATGTGTCCGTCTGGTGAGATGTGAGGGGCTTTGGGCCCCATTTCCTACCCCAGTGAAGACTTCCTCTTGTGATAAGGATCCTGTGGCGGTCACACACTCTGGGTTCCCCCAGGGCTCATGTCAAGGGACACTCCCAGGAAACTCCTTCCAGAGGGTTCTCTCCTGGCCTTGTGGGCAGGGAGGTCAAAGAGAGGGTCACTCTACCCATCTGGTCCCTACCTCCGCCCTGCTATGGCCCCATCGAGACCTTTGAATCAGCAAGGCTGTCTGATGCTATTGCCGCTTCTTTCCACGCGTGCAATCTAGGAATCCCTGCCTGTGCCACCGCCCCCACCCTGATGTCATCTTTCTAGGAGAAAGATACATATCTGCCCACAAACTGCATCCCCAAACCCTTCGAGCTCTACCCAGATGCACCAACTTCGGCACTGGTAGACCATGTCCTTGGCAGGAGTCTTTTCTTGATGACCTCTGCTTTCCTCCCTTTCTGATACTCCCCAAGGCTCTAGGCCACCATCCTGCCACATGCTGGGCCCAGGAAACATGTCTTTAGATCTTCAATGCAGTCATTCTGGCTGCCGTCTTTCTTCCTAAATGATTCTTGGGGCGTTGTCCTGAGTTCCACCTGTTATCTGATCCCTGAAAGTCCTCTCACTTGTGTCTGATTTCAACAGTCCACTGAATCAACTTTGGGGGCCCTAAAATGCGCTGCTTAGCTTAGAGGCCTCCTCTCATATCAAAAGGACACAACCACAAGCCCAGAGGCTCTCACAAAACAGGTGAAATAAGCGGTGTTCACGTTAGATGCACCCTCATGTAAAACCTTCTCAACCCTGACACGTTCCTGTAAGTACATGCATATCCAGTCCCACAAGCATACACAGATAGACATGCGTAGCCCCAGGGCCTCAAACTTCCTGCACGAGAGGCATGGGCCGGATCCCTTGTGCAAACACAAACTTGTGCTGTCTTCTCCAGAAGCCATTGTGAAAAGCAAACACTTGTTAGCGCGTCAAGGGCCTGCCACTTTTCCATAAACAGTTCCTGCTTCCACATAAAGGCCTCTGGAGCGGGAGGTGGGCTGGAGTAAGGGGCTGTGTAGGACACTAAGCCTAGGAGAACTTTCTAGAGATGCTAGAGGCCCCTGTGCCTGGTCCACAGCAGCTACCATGTTGAAGTCAGCCTCAGAGACTCCAGGTGTCCAGTGTGGCACAGAGAGCCACGGGATGCCCTCTTTGAGGGGCAGGCTGAACTGAAGTGGGCAAAGAGGCTCAAATAACTCAGAGGGCCAGAATCAGCAGTCAGTTTGGGGAGGGGGGTCCTGACCTCCCCCAGTCAGGAGCTCTAGCCGTGCTGTGAACCTTTGTAAACGGGATTGTAGAAGTCAGCTGGGATGGCACCACCAGAGAACATGCTGTGGTCTGGCTGGCTTCTCTACCCTTTGCTGCCATTCCCTCTGCTCTCCGGGTCAGGGGGATGGGGGTGGCAGGGTGGTTCAGCTGGGATGAGTTTTCCCATGGCGCTGTGTCCTCAGTGGCAGTCTGTGAAGACCATCATAGAACTGTACCATTTGGCTGGACTTTTTCTAATTAGGTCATGGGACGGGCCTGTACGAGGTCTGCATCTCAGAAGGAGGCTGGAAAGAGAATGGGCCAGGGCTGAAATGAGCCACCAGAGAAGGCACAGCAGCTAGCTTAGAGGCCTCCAGGGACAGCGGGCAGAATGGAAGCCGGAGCCCCACTCAAGCCCCGCCCCAGCCACTCCAGGCCAGGAAGTCCAAATTTGCCTGGAGGCCCCTCTCAGAAGGAGAAGATAGCCTGAGGCTGGGTCAGACTGCCCAGGCACCCGGCAGGTGGGCTGCCAGTTCTTGGAAGGGCTCATTTTAATGAAAACCCCAAGCTTGTTAACCTGGGGGAAAGCGCACTGGCCCCATGTGTAGCTGATAAGGGCCAGGAGATTCCACAACTCAGGTAGTTCCCCCGCCCCCCTGGAGTTCTGTGGTCACCATTAATCATTTCCTCTAACTGTGTATATAAGAGCTCTTCTGCAGTGAGCCCAGTACTCAGAGAGAAAGGCTAAGGTCCTGAGGAGGATGTGGCTGCAGATCTTACTTTTCCTTGGCATTGTGGTCTGTAGCTCTTCTGCACCCACTCGCTCACCCGCCCTTGTCACCCGGCCTTGGAAGCATGTTGATGCCATCAAAGAAGCCCTGAGCCTCCTGAATGACATCCCTGCCATAGAGGTGAGTGAGGGAGAGAGTTCGGCTGTTTCCAGGCCACCCGCTGGCCCCTGCCTGGCCCTGCCTGTCAGCTTGGTAACGTGGCACTTTCCTTTTACAGAACGAAGAAGAAGTAGACATTGTTTCTAAAGAGTTCTCCATCCAGGTAAGCTGCTTCTCTCTGATGTAGCCTCTCGGGGTCCCTGCAGGGTTCTTTTTAATAGCCCCTTGCAAGGTTGTCTTAACTGTTCCCTGTCAGCTGGCTGCTAGGGGGGGGGCAGAGTCTGGGGAGTCAAGATGTCCACAGCCATTCCCCAGTGGCAGTCACGTGCACTCTTTTATTGTCATAGCCATGCCCCTGTGGCAGTCATGTGCATTCTTTTATCAACTGAGCAATAAGTTTGGGCAGAGCTAGCATTCAAAGGTCAGGGATCTGCAGGGGATGATGGGAAAGTGAGAGTCACTTTATGAGATGATCTTGTTGCCTGAGAGTCTTCACTGTGCCCTGTGACCATGGAGAGAGGTATAGAGGGACAGAGAGGGGTTTCTGGAACAATGCTTGCCCACAAAGAGGTTTGGGGGGGATTTCCCCACCTTGTCCAGCCCCTTCTCCTAGAATCATAGCAAGCAGCCTTTGCTTGCAAAGTTGGGGGCTTGGAACTGGGAATGTCTTGGCTGTAGAACGTGGCTGTGTAAGTTGAGGGTGGCTGGGTCAGGCAGGGAGAGGGCAGCGGTCATGTTAAGACCCTTCCTGTGCCACTTGGTGGGAACAGAAAGCACTGACGAGCAAGTAGTCTGTATTCTGTGAGCGCCTGGCCTTTACTTATCAATGAACGGTTACTTCTCACAGAGGCCAACATGTGTGCAGACCCGCTTGAAGGTATACGAGCAGGGCCTCTGGGGCAACCTCACCAAACTCAGGGGCGCCTTGAAGATGATGGCCAGTCACTACCAGAAGAACTGCCCCCCAACCCCGGTGAGTGCACAGCATCAGGGCACAGGGCAGGAATATGTTAGTCTGGGAGGGCGGGGCGGGTGAGGAATGACCTCTGGCTGTGTGGTTTTGGGGTCATTAGATGTGTCACAGGGCCCCCTCAAGAACAGGCCATGGCTCCCATTGGCTCCCATTCATCCCTAGAGGCTAGGCTGAGGACCAGCAGTGCCCACTGCTCCCCGCAGCAGGAGCTACCTGCCCTTGTACATGTCATTATCAGTCATGAGGTCAGAGGTGAGGCAAACCCGAGAAAATTCAAAGCCTGCCGGAGCCCAGGAAAAGAGCCAGCACCCAGGCACTACTTCCTGACAAGACTTTTTCTGTGGGATACCTGTATTCCATGGATACAAAGATGGGGCTCCTAGAATGGGCAGACACCCCAAACATCTCCCCTTTCTTTCCTCATGGAAGAGTGAGCCCTGTATCTTTTAAGAGGTGAGGAGATGCCTCAGGCTGGCCACTTGCCTCTCACCAGGAATCAAACCCAACTTATCTGAAGACCAGAGGCAAGCCTTCTGCTAGGGCACAGTCCCTGACCGCCATTGGCAGGTCTGTGCGTGCCGTAGGCAGCACACAGGCAGCCGTAGTGTCACCTGATCCTTTCAAATGGGTTCTGGCCGCTGAGTCCTCAGTGGCACAAGAAACACACAGCGGCTTCATTGTGCCAGCCACTCTCACCCGGACTCAAGTGTTTCCTTTTTCTCGTCCTCTTCAGGAAACTGACTGTGACACCCAAGTCACCACATATGAGGATTTCATAGACAACCTTAAAGGCTTTCTCTTTGACATCCCCTTTGACTGCTGGAAGCCAGTCCAGAAATGAGGCGGCTCTGGCCAGCTCTGGATCCGACTTCTCAGACTGCTGCTTTCGCTCCTGCCAAATGAGCCAGGAACTCAGGAGTTCTGCCTTGAAGAGACCAACAGCGGGCCACAGCCACAGCGGGAGCAGTACGGACCTCTGAAAATGCTGACTCCGACATGGCAGTGGGGAACAAAGGAGGGATATTTTCTACTGACAGGGACCAGTGATATTTATTTATATATTTATACATTTTAAAAATATTTATTTATTTATTTATTTAAGTTTACAACTATATTTATTAAGGATGTCTTATAATAATAATAATAATAAATTATTGAAACTTTTGTTTGTGTGACTATATGGCTTAATTTTAAGAATTTGGGTGGTAGGTGGGGGTGGGTGGCTATTGAGGTAGGGAGTCAATGAGGGTCAACGCTGTCATAGTCAAAGGGAGGGAGGATCAAGGTCTGGGCCCAGCATGGACCTGGGGCAGAACTCACACGCCTTAACCTTCTGGGGTGCTCAAAAGCTTCTGCCCCAGAGAAAGGACTCAGGGTTCATCAGGAAGTTGAAGTAACTGTCTCACAGACCTGGCCCAGAGAAGGGGTGTCACCCTTTCTAGGAAATAAGGAGCTTCTCTCTAAACAAGTCAGCCCTGGCATCCAGCAAAATTACTGTTCCCCTTTGTGGCTAGGGACCTCGTGTTCCTGTTCTGCTCTCACAATTGGGGCCTCAACCACTCCTAAAGTAAATCAGCAAATAGACTAACTGTTTGGAGAAAAAGAAACTAAACCACAGGGGTCAGAGCTCAGCAATATTACCCAACTTTACTCCAAAGGCTTGACCTTAATCTTTAGCAGCCAGAATGTCAGTTTGGTGAATGTTGGGACACAGCTATAAGGTGGTACTTTTCTTAACAGGTTTTTATTTTTCCATTACATTTTGACTCTCACTGGCATTTTCTACTAAAATCCATGGCTTTGGGACTAAGAGAAATGTGGTTATCCTGTCTTTGCTTGACAACCGGGCTGAAGGTCTTATCCTCCATGTGTTACCCTGTGTCCTTTCTGAGGACCACTGGAAAGTGAGTGTGTGCCCAAGGTTGGGGGTTGGGCGATGGGACCAGCCTTTTTTTCTATAGGTGGCCTGAGGAAGCTGTCTGTCTGCAGTTTAAGGTCCCTGCAGGTGCTAGGATATAGTGATCACACATTGCTCCTTGTGCTCCAGCCTACAGAAGGATGGCTCAGTCCCAGTCAACACCTGCCTCAGGCAAAACGACCACAACACCATTAACAATGTGAACACAAAATCTTAGAGCTCTCCTGAATCCCAGCAAAGAGAAGGGTCCATGGAGTGTGGCATGATATTAAAATGCACCAGAAGCACATCTCACCCAGCGATAAAGTCCCCTTTGTCTTCCTCAGCAAGAACTGTCCGAGGACAAGAAGACCTACCACGTTAAGTCTGCCTTTCCATCCATCCCCACACACTCACGCCTGTGTCCCTTCATGGCCCACTGCTCTTGCTTGCAGGGCTATTGAAGTAGACCCCATCTATCGTCTTTGGCCTTTATGACCACAGCCCCATGGGGAGAGAGGAATCGGCTCAGTCAGCAAACAGGGTGGAGATAAGAGTGAGAAATGCTGAGGATCTGAGAACCGAACCTCGGGCTCAGTCAATAAATGAGCCAGTGGCCACGTGCTTAGCTTTGCCAGGCTCCCCAGCCACCATCCCAACATAGCTTTCAGACCTAAGGGGAGAGAGAGGAAGGTGTCCATTGCCTCCACTGCGTAGCCTGCAGGATCCACAAGTCTCCTGTAAGGTCTTTGGTCCAGGGCACCATCAGACCAGGGTGAGCAGGGTGCTCGTATTCTGCTGGGCAGGCCCGCCACCCCTGGGCTTCTATCCCTGTTTCTGGAACTCTGCTATGGGAACTTTACAAAAGACTTCACCTCCGCTCTGAAGAAGCTGTCTGAGAGCTATGACAAGCAGGGTACACACATAACAAAGATTTATAAGAACACGAAACTCCTCACAGAAATCTGCACAAAGCTGGAGGTAAGCTGCTGCTTGCTTTTAGGGGAACTGAGACTCCATTTGCTTGCATTAGAGCCTGGGGTCCAGTGAGGCAGAGGTCTTTGTCTAAACATTACTTTCCTCATCCAAGGTGGGGGAGGGGTTCAAGCCTCACTGTTACTCTTTGGGATCATCTCAAAGCCAAAAGAAATCTCCTCATTGATGGAGTATTGGAAATGGGGAGTAGAAAATTGTACAGGGTTGAGGGAAGTCAATTCAAGGGTACTTCTGGGGGCCTCAGCTGTGTCCTACTCGGGGTCCATGTGGGACAGATCTGAGACAAGTCAAATAGATTGGCCACTGACTTAGCTGGAAATAGGAAAACTAAGCCTGTTCCAGATGACCATACCCTGGGGGCCTCTTCTGGGCTGGAGTCCCTTGGGGGGTCCCATACTCTCGCTCAGACAGTGGGCAGAGGTCTCTCTGAGTTACTTCCTAGGAGAAGGAGCTCACCAGGCGCCGTGACTGGGAGGACAAGTTTCCTTTGCTTTTTTGTTTGTTTGTTTGTTTCTGTGAAGAAGATGACTTTAACCATGTGTTTCTTCAGCCTTCAAATCCACCAGAGGACTGTGCTACTGAGAAAAGTGGTTTCTCCAAGTTCAAGGAAGCCTTGAGGAGAGTTGCCATCTCCATAGAAGGATGGAGATCAAGGGCAGCTTCTGGGGCCCTGTCTTTTCCTGGGGTTGGAGGAGTCTCAGAAGTTATTTACTATGGGCGTGGGGAAGGGGAGGGAGTCTGGGGCTGGGCTGGGAGACAAGGCTGTGGGTGGGTCACAGTGGACCGTACCTAAGACTACACATCTGTAACTTATCTATTAGTGCTCACTGCTTCGATAGAGCCTGAGTGTGAAAATACTGGAGAGAGTCTTGTCTGGGGCCTCATGGCCTGGGAGGGAGAGGGAGAAGCATGAAGTACTTCCATCATGACGCACTTGATATGGAGTCCTCCACACAGGAAGTACTCCTTCATGCTTCCCTCATCTGATCCTATCCAAATCTCATCTTTTCCCAGAATCCCCTTCTCAGTCCAGTACCTACCCACCTCCGAGACCCAAGCATGAAACACACACACACACACACACACACACAGAGAGAGAGAGAGAGAGAGAGAGAGAGAGAGAGAGAGAGAGAGAGATTTAAATCACTTCCTCCTTTGTTCTCAATTACAGCTCCTGGGCAGCTCCGCAGATCCACCCCCAGAATGCAGCCAGGGGGACACCCAGGCTACCTACTGAAGACTAGGCATAGTATAGGACTTTCCAGGAAGGGTGTTCACAGAGCTCAGGAGTCCTTACACCCCCAACTCTCCCAAGCACCAGAAAAGGGTCACCTACCCACTAAGTAAAGCACCTCATCTGGCCTATATAGCTCCTCCCAACACTTCTTGGGTGTCTGGCATGATGACACATCTTTGACCCTTAACTCACGTCCCCGACTCCCACATGCAGTGTTGCTTAGGTCCTGAACTCCCAAGCTCTGACCCCCACTCTCAGTACTAACCCTCACCCTAATCATTCGAACAGTTCATGGGATTGCCTGGGATGACCCCACAATTCAAATAGTTTCCCGTAACCCAAAGCCCTGGACCAGAACAGACCAAGCAGGGATGGAAAAGGCTCTGCTTATCCAGAAACGCAATAAGCCGTCATCTCATGACAAATCTTGCCTACTGACAGGCTGTGCCCAGTTATGTAGGCCACCCACACACCTGCCATCCCTGCCAAAGGACCCCAGGCCACAATTTTTCATCTTGATCTGGAGATGTCAGACACCACAGAGGCCAGAGATCAGAAATAAGTCCAGGCAAAGTTGTATAAGAATCTTAGGACCCAGGGCACAATCCTTCGACTCTGGTTCAGACATCAGGGAGGGGCAGCGGCAGAACTAGGGGCCAAGACTAGCTTCATCTTGGAGAAAAATTTGGTCCTATTATAAAGGTTGTGAGCTCTTGAGTGAGCAGCTTGGGTACTCAGCGTTACTAAGGCCACTCCTTTGTCACCAGCAATCAAGTCTGTTTAGGGCTGCTGGGACATCCTTCCAGGAGGCCCCATTCCTTCAGACTTCATTAGTTTCCTATGAATGTTGGTATATGAGCTCCCTGATCTTGAACTCCTGAAAAAGCCTGAGGCACCTGTAATGGAATTGGGAACCTATATCCTTGTCATCTCCATGGCTTGCTATGTGACCTTGGATGAATATCTTAGTCACTTAGCTACAGAGTCCACAAAGTTAGGATGAACCGAAGGCCACACCCCAGCCTGAGTATAAGGGTTTCAACCAAGCTGAACTGCTGTAGAGCATCAGGTTGCTCAGGGGACACTGTGGTCAGAGAGGCCAACAGCACTGCAGGCCGATGGAGGAGCAGAAAAGACACAGGCACAGATGGGGTGAACTAGTCCAAGTCCTTAGTCAAAGTCACCAGAGAGTCGCCCACAAAGAGGCCCTGCAGTGAGGGCCTCTTGGTTTCCATGCTCCACAGTTTTCCCTCTAGGTAGACTCAGCTCTGGACATGGTGTGGGGACGTCTGCTGGGGCTGCATGCATCCAGGTACCACTCCTGAGAGCAGCGGTCCTGAGTCCACAGCTCCCCATATTTTGGGTTTAAGAAGACATCGCTCTAGTGAAAATCTGGGGCTCTGGGAGGGATACTCAGTTCACAAAACATAGCCTGGACCTGACATTGTCTGGATCAAGCCCTGAGCACAGGGACCAGGACGAAATTATAGCTTCTGTAGGCAGCACCCAAGAGTAGGCCTGCCTCTGAAGAAACATGTTTGGCTTCTCTGAGTCCATCTTGAGTCCAGGAGGGACAGTAGGGCTGTCTGAATAAGAGAAAGATTCATGCACCCATTTATCATGACTTTCATGCAGGACTAGACCCACTCATCCCAGAGGCCTCCTGGGCGTTCTTCCTCACAGTTATCAACAGTACTCTGAGGAATCCATGAAAGCAGCCGTAGGAGCCTTGCTCACGATGGGCTTGAGAACGGGACCATCTCATAGACAGCTCCACGCAGTCTTTGAACATGATGTGGTCACAAACAGGTAACACAGGAGGGAAGATTAACCCACAAGAAGGGACTATTTGTCAACATGACACACCTGGGGAAGTGGAACCTCAACTGAGGAATTGCCTGTGGGCGTATCTATAGGGTATTTCCTTTATTGCCTGTTGATGCAAAAGGTCCCACCCCAGACAGATGATATCAACCGGTGGACAGGTTGACCTGGGGTGAATGAAAAAGGTAACTGATGGGAGGCAGAGGCAGGTGGATCTCTGTGAATTTGAGGTCAGCCTGGTCTACAAGAGCCAGTTCCAGGATAGGCTTCAAAGCTACAGAGAAACCCTGTCTCAAACAAACAAACAAAAGGAAATGGAACAAGCCAGTAAGCCATGTTCCTCCATAGTCCCTGCTCTAGTTCCTGTCTTGGATTCCTTCAGGGATGGACTGTAACCTGTAAACCGAATAAACTCTTCCCTCCACCAGATTGGTTTTGGCCGTGGTGTTCCTCACAGCAACAGAAACCCAACTATAGGTGCCAAGCTAACACGGTCACTCGGAGAGGCTTCTGTGAAGGCCCACAGTGGTAACCATGCTGAAATGACCCTACAGGGGCTGAGGGGTAGAACTGAGGTGAGAAGAGACTGTCTGGGGAGAGAAGCTGCATTGCAGGTTAATACACAACATGGATCACCCTCCCCTTGCTCATAGTAAATTTGCAATTTCACCATCCCTGTACAGCATCTGGAGTCCCTAAATGAATCGTCCAGTCAAGATGCTGAGGGCAAGCTTACAGTAGCGAATGTAGCAGATCTTTTCCAAGGGTTGGGGCAGGGGACAAGATGCCACTCAGCCTGGGCACAGAAGAGTTAGCCGACTCTTCATCAGTTGGCAGCACCATCCTTGGAGTGCAGGAGGAGGTGGAGAACGAGGTGTCATCTTCATCCTCCCTATCCTGCGAATCTTAGGAGCTGACAGCCCTCAGGCTGCCCATGTGGCCTGTGGCACAAGGCCCGAAATGTTCTGGACTGGTTCTAGAAGCCAGGCATGTTGTGTTTCTGAGCCCTTCTTGTGATTCTTGACTGCCAGCATATAAAGGTGTTTGGTGGCCTGAGTCTATGTGACGACAGTGGCGGACGTGGCTGGGGAGATGACTTTGTGGGTGAAGTGCTGGAGGCACAAGCATGGGGATCAGAGTTCAGATCCCCGGTGCTCACGTAACAGGCTGAGGGTGGTGGTGGGAACCTCATACTCAAACCTGGGAGGCAGAGACAGGAGGATTCTGGGGACTCTTGGCCAGTCAGGCTAGCCAATCAGATAGCTTCATTTTTAATGAGTTACCTGACTCAAAAAAATAAGATGATATCTGATATCAACTTCTGCCCTTACTTGAGAATGGGCATAAACGCACACACACGTGCACACACACAACTACACACACACACACACACACACACAGTGGAGGCAGGGCCACAGGATCAAGAACAGACTGTATCCACACAGACTTCTGACCAAGCTACTGGTTTGTGTTGAGACACATGCCAAACGTTATGGGTCCAGTATCTCCTGACTTGGAACCTTCCATACTGTTACAGTGAAGAAATACTGAGTTAATTTTGCTCCCTAGTCTCATATTCTTACAGGTGCAGTGGAGTACAGGGATGAATGGAGGTGCCTCAGCCCCAGCCAGCCCACCCTGACACAGAGACCCAGAAGCTGCAGTGGCTGAGAGAGCCCAGTGCAGGCACAGGGAGCCTACATGCTCATGGCACGCAGGTCGTCTGAATAGCAGAGTGGGCAGTCCCTAGGACAGGGACTTGGCCCAGGGGAGTCTTTGAGCCTATATTTTCTAGAAGCTTCCCACTTTCACCCTCAGAGAGTTGGGGACTTCCTCAGGATAACATGGGAGGTGAACCAGACAGAATTCTTAGCCTGGCCCACAGAAGCCCCCTTCGTGGGCCCTCAAGAGGGCTGCTGGGTGCAGAGCTCGCCTTCACAACGGCTGACCAATTTCCCTGCTGTGAAGAGACCCTGAGACCTGAGCTGCCCGGAAAGCTGCAGCTTCAGGGGTATTTTTCACTGTGGTTTGCGACAGGAGGAGTGAGACAGTTTCGCAGTTTCGTGCTGCCGCCGCTGATGTTATCACTAAGCTGACTGGCTCTGTCACCCAGCCATGATTAACTGTGATCCTTTCCCTTTCCCTCTGTTCGAGGGATGATGAACAGCCCTGGCCCTGCCCTCAGAGCCCCCCCGGGCTTCATCCCTGGGAATGCTGGCCTGCTACACACTGCTGTGTATACGAAGTCTGTAAAATGTGCCCAACTTAGACTTTTCACAAATACCCATATGCATAGAACCAGTACCCAGAGAGTAGAGCGTTTCCCAACAGGCACAAAGTGCGTCTGCTGTCTTATCATGAAATAGTTTTTGCTATTCTTGGACTTCATTTCGGCAGATGCCTGCGTTCATTTATCTTTTACATCTGTGGTCTTGTTGACATATAGTATTATATTATATAACTATCCCACAATTACCTCAACTTTAATTTCTTTACATTAACTCGGTGTGGGAGGAGTTCATGTGTGCCACTGTGCACTGATGGGAGTCAGAGACAGTGTGTGGGAGGAGTTCATGTGTGCCACTGTGCACTGATGGCAGTCAGAGACAGTGTGGGGGAGGAGTCTGCTCTTTCCTTCAACTGTGTGGGTCCTGGGGACTGAACTCAGGTCTTAAGGCTTGGTGGCAAGCAGGCCGGTTCACCAGGCCAACTATCTCAGAGTTTATTTCTCCATTATACTATTGATGGACAGTTAGTTTGTTCCTACCTATGGCTAATAATAAAGTTGCATTGTGTATTCTGTATGTGTTTTGGGGGTCCTCAGTGTTTCTGGTTTTTTTTTTTTTTTTTTTTTTTGTTTTTAATTCTGAATTTGGTGTGGAACTGCTGGTTGTGAGGTATGAGCGTTAGGTTGAAGAGAAGGCTCTAAACATTTTTCTAAACATTTTTTCTAAGGGAGATGTTTATAAACAAGACGTTTATTTATTTATTTATTTTTGGCTAGACACTGCTTACCCTCTTTCAACAT